>NC_071394.1:129855827-130168049 GCF_022682495.2 Desmodus rotundus
ACTAATGCTAGGGTTCACCGAAACACACACTGCTAGTATCTCCTATTTCCTCCAAGGAAAAACAAGAAAGCCATCATTACCTCTGATTTTCTTCTGAAAAGTATAATGACTTTCCTACAACAGTATGGAAAATATGAACAAAAATTTTAATCAAACTAGCACTTGTAAAGACATGGGAATACTTTTATTTTGAAACTTTAAAATCTAAATACATACCCAAACACCACAGTTTCTGAAACTAATGGCTATATCTAGATAATCTGAGACTTTCTTTGGTGAAAAAGCAATCTCTGAACACTGAGATTCATGCGAAAGAGTATATAGCCTTTATTCACTCAGGAACTATCTTTCAGGCACTGAAACTAGGGGACTAACACATACCAATGATCTCCAGAACATGCACAGTACAACTTAACTGATACCACAAAAAAATGGTATTATATGTAAGTATTTCTTGACAAAGAACAATACTTACAATATAGTGAAATGGAAAGTTCTTAAATAGTAAACAATTCTTAAATGCATACAAATTCATGAAAAATAGCTAAAAGAATACATATCAAAGTATTGTTATTTGCTTATACTTTTTGTATTTTCTAAATTTTCTACATTAAACCTATAGTCGTATAAATAGAAAAATAAGTCATTTTATTTTTTTAAAGATTTTGTTTATTTATTTTTAGAGGGAGGGGAAGGAACAGAGAAAGAAAGGGAGAGAAACATCAATATGTGGTTGCTTCTCAAGTTCCCCCCTACTGGGTACCTGGTGGCCTGCAACTCAGGCATGTGCCCTGACTGGGAATCGAACCAGCAACCCTTTGGTTCACAGGCCTGCGCTCAATGCACTGAGCCACACCAGCCAGAGACAGAAAAATAAATGTCATTTTAAAAACAACTATATAAAAACTCTTCTGCTTCTGGGAAGATGGAGAAGACCTACTTGTCCCTATTCTTCCCACTAAGTGCAAATAAAAACCCTGAACATTACCTATATTAAACAAACATAAGAATCTGAAAGGTGGGAGATGAAGGCAGAAAACCTGGGGACTTTGGGAACCGAGGAAAAATGCAGTGATGAGTTCCCTGAGTTTCCTTTTTGCCTTATGTATCTAAAAACTGGAGGTGGCAAGGCTGGCAACCCAGGAATGCCTAAGAGTGCAGACAAGAAAAACCCCCAACAAAATCCTGTTCTCTTTATTTAGCTGAAGGACCAGGAAAGAGGCCGCCTAGCAAGACAGAAACCTTTTAGACAATAATCACTCTTCTCTAGCTGACCACCACAGAAAACACTGTGGCCCAACACCTCCACCCCACCACAGGTCAAGGCGGGAACTGAAGTCTTCCCTCTCTGGGGGGGGGCACCAACATCCCCTCCAGGGTACAGGCAGGGAAGGCCAAGGAAAGGAGCCAAGGCTTTCATGCCAGCAGCCTGATGAAACAAGGCGACCACAATGTCCCTGAAGACCACTGCGGAAACTATGCTTCTACCTTATTCTATCAATATAAACAGCATTTCTTTAAAAACTAAACATGCCACTACCATATGACCAAGCAACTGCAGGCCGAGGCAAGCTGCTAAACTGCTTCCCAGAGTGGCTGTACGATCTACTGTCAAATGTTTCCTATCAATACCCTAGTTGTAAGACTGTTTTGCAAAATATGACCACAAGGGGAAACTGGGTAAAGGGCACTGCGTATCTCGCTGTATAACTGCATGTGAATCTAATTATCTCAAAGTCAGCAGTTCAATTTTATTTAAAAAAAAAAAAAAAGGCAAAAATTATCCAACAAATGAACATATACTAAATATTTGGATTTCTTAAGGCAGGACTATGAGTTACATAGTCTTTTACACATAACCAGAACCTAAACTATGTTAGACAGTCAATAAATACTATTGAATTAGATTGAATAATACAATCAGCATTTCTACTTTCATCACAAGCCAGATGGTTTTCTTCTTCACAGGCTCTAGATTAACCACATCTCTGAAAATGTGGCTCTTAAAACTGAACACAATACTTAAGGTATAGTGTTCCCCTATAAGATCCTGATATTTTTAATCCTAAGAACCTGTAATCTTTATGCTTCTGACTGTATCAAAGTCAACAAAGAAGCATTCGAAAAACTTTTAAAACATGTTTAAATGATAACTATCCAGCTCTACTAACTAAAAATTAATTAAAAGAACCTGAATTCTTGGTTATGAGTCAATTCAACACAGCACCCTCAAACTACATAAGCATTCATTTCAATCCAGTTAGTCATTCAGATCGCTGCACAATCTATAAGGCATGTTCAGTCTACATCAGGACACCAACTGCAATTTGCATAGCATTTATGTTCTGTATCATGACACTATTATTAAAATAGTGTCCTTTCTGAAGATTTTACAGCTTATTTTTTAAGAACAACCTGCAGCATTTATCACAATCCTATGTAACTAGAAGATGTATAAATATGTGGCATTAAATTCAACATAGTGAAAAGAATGCTAGAGATTAAAGTTCAAGTCCTGACTCAGCTACAAATTTGGTAGGTGACCTCAAAGAAGACAATTATTCTGGGCCTCAGATGGTTCCCTGAACCCAAGAATTCCATGTTTCATAGCCAAGTTACTACATATGCCCTGTGAAACTCAGAGGCAGGGCAGTTTCCATCGAAAGCACCAATCCCATGCACACCACAATTATTCTTTGATTTGGATCACTAGGCGGTATCTTATTAGCATTTTAAAGGGTGCCCATCCTGGTCACATATGTCTTAATTCTCACAAGGCTGTGAGCTATTATCAGTACTCTGGTGTTATAAACACACAAAATGGCTGATTTGCCCCAGATCTCATAGCTATTACGTGATAGAGGTAGAACCTGAACCCTGGTCTTTTGACACCTGGTTTGGTGCTACTGCCATACTACAGTTTTCTGCCACAGGTAACTGCAGTTTGCTCATTTTGGCAAGTCGACCAAAGACTCTCAGACCAGCTCACTGCTGAAAGGCACTCCTGTCCCTGACTGATGAACTAAGCTGGCCGGTTTGTCCCTGAGGCGTCTCGGCAAGCCTCGGCTATACTAAACATATAAAATTGTTCAAAATATCCTCCAAACATTTCTTTTGTCCCTAGGATTAATGTTACCCCCCATTCTGGCTTGCTAAAAAACAGCTTCCCGGGTAGCCTGCCGACATTCACTCTTACATTATACCGCACCCAAGAGAATCATGCTAAAACGACAGTGACTGAGAGTACCAGGCGCCGGGCTGAGTCAGAGAAGCTCGTTCGTAGTGGTCCAATCTTACCTTTAATTATTAGGTATGTGACTGTGCAATACTGACACCACTGTTTAAGAAAATCAGATGTGACCGAAACTGAGATTTTTCCATTTTTAATCTATTAAATTAGCAATTTTTAAATAAATTTTAAATGATAATTCCCACTGCTAAAAAGGGTATGATGAGATGGAGTTTGGTAAGAATGTACAATCTACCAGAAAACAATTTTGCAAAAGGTATCAAAAGCCTTAAATTTACCATCTTCTGACTCAGTAATAAAATATACATTTAAGATGGCTCAGCTCAGTTGGTTGGAACATTGTCACTTACACCAAAAGGTTGCGGGTGTGATTCCCAGTCAGGGCACATACCTAGGTTGCGGGTTCAAATCCCATCGGGCCACGTACAGGAGGAAACCAAACAATGTTTCAATGTTTTTCTCTCACATCCATGTTTCTCTTTCTCTCTTTCTCTCTCCTCACCACCCCCCTTTCTCTCTCTCTCTCTCTCTAAAAATCAATAAACATATCTGTGGGTGAGGATTAAAAAAAAGAATCTATCATATATTAATTGGTAAAAAGTCAAATGGTGCAGTCGTTTTGGGAAACAGGCTTGGTTTGGCAGTTACTCAAGAATCAAACACAGAATTACCATATGACCCAGTAATTCTACTCCTAAGTGTGTAACCAAAAGGTTCGAAAACATACACCCACACAAAAACTGGTACACAAATATTCACAGAATTATTATACATAATAGCTAAGAAACAGAAACAACTCAGATGTCCATCAACTTATGAGTAAACCAAATGCGGCATATCCATACGAATATTATTTGCAATAAAAAGGAAGGAAGAAGTGCTGACACATGCTGCAAACACCATGCTAAGGCAAAGGCATGAGACACAAAAGGCCACCTACTGTAGAGTGGCATTTACATTACATGTCCAGAATAGGCAAAGCCACAGAGACAGAAAGTAGTTTAGTGGTCACCAAGGGGCTGGAGGAGAGCAGGCAGGAAAATGACTGCTCGTGGGTATGAAGTTTCTTTTGGAGTGATGAAACATCCAAAAATCACACAGCAGTGATGATGAACAACTTTTTAAGTATATGAAAAACCACTGGAAGGGTGAATTTAATGGGATACAAATTCTATCTCAATAAATTTATTTAAAAAAGAAGGAACATACAATAAAAATCTGAAATATAAGCAGAGTCTTATGAATAAAAATAACGCTCAAAAATGTCTACGTGCAGAAACAAAGAAAACCCAAATCACTGTCCGTACACCGCACCATCACACGGCCATTAAAGATCATCTTCACGAACAGCTTTTAACAGCAAGAAATCATGCCATCTGCCATCCTAAGTTTTAAAAAAGCAGGCCCTGGCTGGTGCGGCTCAGTGGGTTGAGTGCCGGCCTGTGAACAAAAAATTCATCAGTTTGACTCCCAGTCAGGGCACGTGCCTGGGTTGCAGGCCAGGTCCCCGGTTGAGGGCATGAGAGAGGCAACCTATCAATATATCTCACATATCAACGTGTCTCTCCCTCTCTTTCTCCCTCCCTTCCCTTCTCTCTAAATATAAATTTAAAAACTTTTTTTAAACTCTTAAAAAAAAATTTTTTAAGCAATAGAAACAATTATGAGAACATCTCAAAAACAATGTACACACATGGAAGAAAAAGACTGTAAAGGAATACTCCCAATTGTTTAAATGGTTATCTCTGAGAAATACATTTTTCAAATGATTATTTTTGCCTTGATACTTTTCTGTATTCTCCAAATTTCCCATTTTCCTCAATGAACAAGTATTTTTTATAATAAAAGATTTAGAAAAAAGATATGTGTGGTCTTCAAGGAAAACACATGAAGGATTTGTTTTTGTTATTTTCACCATTTTGAGAGTACGTTTATTAAAGCTTCGACAGTGCAACAAGGTAGGGCTCAGGACAGAAGGAGCAACAGGAGAGAGCAAGCCTAGACAGGGAAGTCAGAGAAAAGGGGGCTTAGGGACAGCTTCAGGAGGTTAGCCTGGGACAAGATGTCGCTGCCCATTGCTTCCCTGATTGCAAGCCTCATGGGGACACTTAAGAGTTCTGGAGATGACAGCCTGAGAGAAAAGAAAGGCCGGGCATGGTCCCAAGAGGGAGAGTGCCCACAGGAAGGACAGAACTCTAAGCCCACGTCTGCTTATCTGGAGATCGCTACCATACAGCTCAGCGCTCTGGGAGGAGCTGGAGCTGGACGGGTTCATCTGTTTCCCTATTCCCCCAACCTAAGTACCACAGATCGCTAATAAGAGGGATCAGCATGTTCTCACATATACCTTGCCAACAAAAGTCTGATACGAGTCTGTTACAACCTAGATCTAATACAAGTCAGAAGTAAAGTGCAGTCCCCTTCAGACCCAAAATGCTCTAATGATTGACAGCAATACCATAAAACAGTTGTGCATGTCATTACTCATATGTTTACATAAACATTCTCCTATGAACTCCAGAACATTTAATGATTTTGTTAGAATGGGAATTAAGAATGAAGCAGTCATCCTGTCCCCCTGCCCCAAAAGTCAAATCTCTAGATATAACTAAAAGCTTACAAGAAATACATGGAGGATCAAGAAACATGTTAAATACCATCATCAAAATGCAAACAGCAGCCCTGGCGGGTGTAGCTCAGTGGATAGAGTGCTGGCCTGTGAACCAAAGGGTCGACAGTTAAATTCCCAGCCAGGGCACAGGCCTGGGTTGCAGGCCAAGTCCCCAGTGGGGGGCGGTGCGAGAGGCAACCACACATTGATGTTTCTCTCCCTCTCTTACTGCTTCCTTTCCCCCCTCTCTCTCCTTCCTTTCCCCTCTCTCTAAAAATAATAAAATATGTTTTAAAAAAGAAAAGATAGAAACAGCAAAATCCACCATAAGAAAAATTCTAGAGGACAAAGGACCCAGTTTTTTCAATATATAAATTACAAGGGGCGGGGAGGAGATTCTGTTAAAGGGGACTTAAGAGAATAATACCAAATAAATACTTTGTATTCTGTTCAAACCGACCAGCTGGAAAATAAAAATTATGATAGTAAGGAAAACCTGAATATTACTTGGGTATTTTTGTCGAAATTTGAGGTTCTCTGTAGAAATTGTGATTTATATTTTTAAAAGTTAAGTACTATATTTTAAGATACATCCTAAACTATTTAGAGATGAGCTCATGTCTAGGATTTGCTTTAAAAAAAAAAACAAAAAACAAAAAAAAAACCCAGAAAAGAATGGGAGGAGAGTAGGTGGGAATATGGAGGAATCAAAATTGGTCATGTGGGTACTTAGGGGTTCAATTTCATATACTACTCTCACCTTCTGTGATGTATTTGAAATTTTTTGAAAAAATCTTTTAAAAAAGAATGAGGGCCCTGGCCAGTGGCTCAGTTGGTTGGAGCGTCATCTGCACACCAAAAGGTTGCAGGTTCCATCCCAAGTTGGGGTGCATATGAGAGACCTCTCTTTCTCCCACCCCCCCAACCTCCCACTCTCTCTAAAACAAAACTCGATGAACATATCCTCAGGTGAGGATTTTAAAAAACAAAAAGAATGAGGGACACAAAAATGACTATTATGAAATCAAACTCACTAGGGCAATGCAACTATGGGCAGTTTGGGCAAAAGGAGCTTCCAGCGATGCTGAAATGCTACCCTTTGAGCAGGCAGTTATGTTATGGACACTACCAGACCACGTCTTAGAGCTGAACAGGACAGACTGACTCGTGCAGGTGCATCTCAACCCCTAGACTGCTCTACTAGTGCTAAAAATGCATCAGAGGAGGTGTAATTACTCATGACTTCCTCAACCACCTACCGCATTTTGCCGTGTTTTAATGCACCTCCTTAATTTTCCCTCAAAAAAGTGGGTAAAAAACTGTGCGCTATACATGGCAAAATACGGGAAGCAGGCAGCCTGTGGCTACTTTCAGGAGTTCCTAATTTGTCCTAGCCACCACAGTTACCTTGGTTGGTGACGGCACTGAATTTTTTACAACAAATATAGAAATTTTCAGAGACCCCAGAATTTACACATATTATTCACCACTATCTACGGAATGGTCAACCTATTACATTGAGAATCCATTCTTTGAGGAAATCATATTATCTAATTAAAAGGGAATTTTGAATTTTCTACTCTGCCTCTTTTTGAAGCAACCTGTTCCTGAAGAGTCTCTATTCTCCACTCCCAGTCACCATCTACCTCCATTCTCCCCTACAGCTATTTTACATGTGAATCATTTATAAGTCGGAACCCACACTTGGTCATAATAAAGAATCCTATAACCTAACTTCAATCAATAATCAGTAACTACCATTAGAAAGAACTCGCTGTGCCGTCAGAGTTGTAAGATGTAAAATATTTTAATTATAATTTTCCACACAAACTATAGCAGAAAATCAAAACCAAGCTCTAATACATGTCAGAAGTAAGGAGAAACTAAAGCATGAAGTTCGGTCTCTCGTTGCACACTACCAAGATCTGACTTCGGCACTATCCAGGAGAGCATTTTATTAGCTCCATCAAGTCAAAATACAGGAAGAATTATAGACATAGGAAGGCCAACAAAGGCACACAGTAATAGGATCAGGATTCCCAAAGTCCCTTTGGAACAATGGACAGCAGGAAAATAGGAGTGTAAAAGAATCAACTACACAGCTTGAGAAAGCCAACCAAAAAATAGAAATGAAAAACAAAGAAAGCCAAACCACCAGACAAAAACTTGGGTTAATATCAGTTCTAGAAAAAAAGACCTAGAGGTGAGCTTAGTATAGGACAAGTATAAACTAACATGGAAAAGTAGATATTGGAAAGAAAAAAAAAAAAAGAACCTATTTTATTCTAAAGCAGCACTGATAGAAACTAAGTGCTAAGCTCCCCAAGGGCAGGGATCTTTCTGAATTCCTTAATCACTTCACTCCCACGGCCTAATACAGTGTCTGAATCAGACCGTATCTGACAATCTATAGCATGTCTACGTATCATGCCCAATACAGTAAAAGATTTAGAGAGAACATTTCTTCTATTCTTTTTTAATCCTTGCCCGAGGACATTTGTTCATTGCTTTCAGAGAGAGCTTAAGGGAGAGAGAAACGCTGATGCTAGAGAGAAGCACCGACCCCGACCAGTTGCCTCCTGTACACATGAGGACTGGGGACCGCAGGCACCTGGACTGGGACCAAACCCGAAACCTAGGTGTGTGCCCTGCTGGGGAATTGAACCCGCAACCTTTTGGTTACCGGATGATGCTCCAGCCAACTGCGCCATACTGGCCAGGGCTAGAGAGAACATTTCATAAGAGGTGGCTGCAAGAAAAGAACTGTTTAGTCTGGAAAACAACGAACTTCAATGGGACAGAATACCTGTGACTAAGTGTGAAGTGGAGATTGGAGCTACAGGAAAATACTGTAGACAGCAAAATTACAACCAGTGAATAAAAACTGCAGAGCAGAGAGGCAGGTCTGAGGTCATTATCAGGGAGTTCTTTCTAAAATGACAAATTTGCAAATTTGGAACTGTTAGCTGCCAGCTGTGGAGTCCCTATCTGGGGGAAGACTTGCACAGAGGGCTGGAGAAATCACTTATGCTGTGTGAAAAGCTGCACTAGATTATCTTTAAAACCTCTTGAGATTCTATGATTCTACAAGAAGGAAGAAGTCCAGAAAAGGAATTATTCTTGCTCCTAACATTGCCAAAGTCAAAAAAACAAAACCTAAAGCCAACAGCTTATTAAAAGGAGCAATCCCACCAAGAAGGGACAAAGACTGACTTGTTGGTCAAGCTACTTGATATGAAGAGACTGTTCTGCTTGGGATCAAGCATACACGAGAATAGGTCCATTCCAGCTACAGTCACTTCCTGTTTAGCCAAGAGCAAATGACTTCACTTCTCCACTTGAGCTGGAAAATAGCAATTAAAATACCAGCCCTGGCTGGTGTAGCTCCGTGGATTGAGCCTACGAACCAAAGGGTTGCCAGTTCAATTCCCAGTCAGGGCACATGCCTGGGCTACAGGCCAGGTCCTGAGTTGGGGGCGCACAAGAGGCAACCACACATTGATGTTTCTCTCCCTATCTTTCTCCCTTCCTCTCTCTAAAATAAATAAATAAAATGTCTGTTTTTAAAATAATTGCTAAGCCACCTTATCTTGATATTGGTGGGAGGGTCAAACCACACAAGCCTCTTCACATACACAGGAACACCCTCACACCTCACCCCATAACCCAGGGGTGTCAAACTTATTTTCATCGGGGGCCACATCAGCCTCACGATTGCCTTCAAAAGGCCAAATGTAATTTCAACTCCGTAACAGTTGAGGAGTAGTTACATTTATACAGTCGTAAAATTATTTTGGCCCTTTGAAGGCAACCAAGAGGCTGATGTGGCCCCCAACGAAAATGAGTTTGACACCCCTGCCATAACCAAAATAAAAACCTGCAAGCCAGTATCCTTCCCTGCTCTCAAGCCACTTTGGACAAGCTTGAGAAACCTGTCCTACTCTCCCCTGAAAGCCTTATTATGCAATTAATAAAAGTGTTCATACCCTCAAGAAAGAAGTAAAAAGAAAGATAAGCCACCTAGACAAGAAACTCCAGGTGCTTCCTTCAATGTCAACAAACAGCGGAAAGTGACTTTTTAATATATAATATAAACTTACAAGTTAGGAAATTTTAACACAGGTAAGTATATGCCGGATGACAAACATATGAAGTGATGACTTAAAAAACACAAGGGAGACAGAGGGGGAAAGTGTGTTAAAAGCTCCCCGGCACTGTGAAACGCTGTTATAGGCTCATACAATGAAAGGAGACCCACTAGGCAGAAGCTAACTTGATTAAAATAGCTCCTAAAACATCCAGTGCCTTTCATTCCAATTCTGTAATCAACTGCATTCTCACTACTGATTAGGCTGCCCCAAAACAAAGGAGGCGTCGTGGCCAGTAGATAATTAATTCCAGTTGCATACATGGCACTTAATACTTTCATCATAAATAAAATTGGTATCTGGTTTATTGGTCTCCAGTGAGTTTACTTTGCAAGAATAAATTCTCAAGCGCTTGAATCACTCCTGTGTAAACCAAAAATTTTGCATTTCTAAACTACTGTGTAAGGGGTGAGAGAGATGTTGGTGTGGCTGCCACTTCTGCCATTTAAATATGTGTGACCTCTTATTCCTGCCAGTCTCAATTTCCTCATCTGTAAATAAAGACAGATAACTAGTGCCTGGAAGATAGCAAGTGCTCAAAAAGAGTCGGCTTTATTATTTTTAAGCTAAACTTGAAAAGAAGCGCGTAACATTTCATTTGGGAAGGAGTATGCACTATCCAAGGACGTCAGTGCAAATGACACCCTACAAAGCTGAAAAGAGCAAAGTTAAAAAGTTGCAAGTAAAGTACCTGCTGTACAGTACAAATGGAGTCTCTTGCTTAGCAACTCTTAATGTTGTCTACCAAACACTCCGCCTGTAACAGTGAGAGCATGACAACTGTTCACTCTAAATCCATGTGCTCTCAGCTTGGATTCAGGGCTGATTTATAAAAATAGCTGCTGCCGCGGCTGCTCTTTCAATCTCTTTCAGCTGATGACTGGGCAGTGTTACCCTATAGGCCTAGAGCAGCTGTATTCCCTCACCACACCCTTTTCTCTGCCGCCCCAGCCCAGCAGACGGCACCCCCCTCCCATCTCGGCAGCATGCTATTCTCCCTCTTCCTGGGCTGAGTGAGCAAATTACAAGCACAAATATCCCCTGATGCAATGCCACAACCATCCCTGGGAAAGAGCAGAGGCAGTTGCCAAAAGCGCAGCAGCAGGGAAATGGGCGGGAGACACACACACACACAGAGCAAGAAAGACTGCAAAGCTATGCAGCCAGGGAGAGGGAATCGAGAGGCCCTGGGGAGCAAGGCTGTAACTGAACCAGAGGAGGGAAAGAAGGAGAAAAGGGAGTTTCCAGGAGAAAGCTGGGTAACACTAGTCTTCCCGAGAAGCACGTTTCACCCTGGGTCTGGCTCCTAAAACACAAATCTTAGCGTAATCACTCACTGCCTCCTCCCAAATGCACTTAATTTGCACGTTCCTGGATGCAAGCAAAACCCCAACATTCCCCCACGGGGTAATTTCAATAAAGAAGCGCTCGGGCAACACACCCGCGGAGAAGCTAGTCCATGTGCTGCTACATCACAATCTCGGTTCTGGGTAACGTTTCCATCAGCCTTCCTCGTCCCTGTCCCCATCCTCCCATCCCAACCTTACTACGTCCACTTCGCACTCCCTCGGCCAGACACTTGCTTAGTCCCCCCAAGCAGTGCCGGGGCCGACGCACGCCGGGCGAGACAGCCCCGGCCGGGGCCCGGTTCTCCAGACCACCCCTCCATACCTCCCATAAAACCTGACTATTCACCCTTTCCAAGGCTCGCCTCAGCCCCACCTCAACTGGACCCAAAAATCCTCACAGAACGACCTTTGCGTTCCTCGATGTCCCCGAGCCCCACCCAGGGCCCCGAATGGCAGCCGACCCTCGCTCCCGGGGCTCAGCTCCATCCTGAGCCTGCGGCATGCCTCTCGGCCCCATCGCTCCAGACCCCCCAAAACGGACCTCTCAGCCCGCCCCGCCCCGCGGGCCTCCACACAGCGCCTAGAAAGCTCGGAAGATCACGCCCGCAGGCCCTTCGCCGGGCTATCCCCGCGTCCAGCAGGCCGGCGGCCACCGCCCTTCCCCGCTTCAAGCGGGCCCTGCGGAGTCCTGGGCGACCGCCAGGCCAGGCTCGAGCAGCCCCCGGGGCAGTGGAGAGGCCGCCCCTCCAATCGGGATCCGCCGGCCGCTGCACCTACCCGCCGCCACCGCGCCGTAGCCGGAGCTGGAGGGAACCTGGAGAGGGCCGGGAGCAGCCGGGAGGACCTGGGAGCCAGAGAGCGAACCCGAGGGGCGGGGCACAGGGAGGCGGCCGCTTCCTCGTTGCCCTCTTGAGGGCCGGTGCGTAGGAGGAGCGTCGCCACCGCCTATCCTGCAGGCGCCGCAGCTCCGGCCAATAAGAGCATCGAGGGGGCGGGCGGAAGGCCGCGAGGACCAATAGGCGTCGGCCCCGCCGCCCCGACCTTGCCGAGGTAGCGGCGCGAGAGAAGGGCCGTTGGGGGCGAGGTACGCTTGCCGAACTCGGACTCCTTTTCCCCCGCCGGTTAACGCTGAGGTCGGCGGGCCGACCCGCCGCCCAGCTGTAGTGTGGTACCGTCAGTCCCTCTTAGAACTTAAGTGCTTGGAGCGGGGAGGAGGCGGGGGGCCGGGCACCCGCGGCCGGGGTCGCAAACCCGCGGCGGCAGGGCCTGTGGGCTCTGTGACGTAACCTGGGCGGGGCACGGGGTGGGGTCTACGGCGCGGGCCAGCTGGGGGGCCTTCCCCAAGCAGCTCTGCCCCACGCCGCAAGTGACGTGGCTGGTCCGAGTTGATACGTGCTTTTAGTGTAGAAAACATACCACGTCTGCGAGACTTAATACCAAAAATATATAAAATATCCCATTCACAATTCGTGTATTGATTATAAATCAGATAATTGATTATAGTTTGGGGTATATTTGGCTAAATAAAGCATATTTAAAATAACAACTTTCTTTTTGTGTTTTAAAACATGGCCACTAAAAAACTTAAAACTACTATCTGGTTTACATTATATTTCTGGTGGATAGCATTGGTCCAGAATGAAAAGTGAGAGCTTACGCCTATTGGGTGCTTACGATGTTCCAGGCCTCTCGTATGTGACAGTAATTCATTTACTTGTCACAACAAACCTATATGGTTGGTATTAATGTTCTCACTTCATTTTACAGAGGGGGAAACAAACACAGAAGTTTGGTAACCTACCTGACGTCAGCAAGCCAGTAATGGGCACAGTGAGGCTTTTAACTCACAGGCGGGTGCTAGGGCCACATACTCGACCTCTGGAGAAGTCTGGTTAACACTGGCCTTGGTTGGAAGCACTGGTTGGAGGTCTGGCTCTGCTGCTTTCCGTTACAGCTGTGTCACCTTAGGGAAGTTAAGCTTCAGCTGCCTTATTTATAAAACTGAGATACTTCAGTCACCTGCCTCTGTCATAGTCACTGTTAGGGTGACCTAGAGGTAGTACAAACCTGGACTTCGGACCCATACTCCCTGAGTGCAAATCTGCGAGCTAATACTTAGAAGTTATATGAACTTGCAGAAGATACATAATCTCTGTGTACCTATTCTGCAATTATAAATGAGTAATAATGGTTGGTACCTACCTCATTACAGTTTTTATGTGATCAAATGTGTTGATGTATGTAAAGTGCTTAGATTGGTGCCTATCACTTAGCAAGCACTTACACAGTGCTACTAATATGATTATAATGAAGATAATGAAGCGTTGACAGCATATACAAATATGAAGGGATGGAGAGTAAAAGCGTAAATGGAAAAGCTATAGAACTATGAACTTGGAGCCCTGAAAAGGACTTTAGGCCAATTACAGAGAACTGATATTAAGAAGCCAAGTGCCTTGGGCCCAAACTCACACCTACTCAGGCTCCATGGTAGGGGACTACCATTGCAAGCCTGAATTCATTCATCCAACAGATGCTGATTGAGTATCTGCACATCAAGAAGGGCCATTCAGGGACACTATACAAAGATGAATAATAGTTTACTGTCCTGGTGACATCAGCACTCCTTCACACCAAGGTCCACAGTTTTTGTCTACACGTGAACTTAAATAAGTTGTAGGAAAACACATAGGAGGGACCTAAAGAAAAGTTACATTGATCCTTTTATTTTTAAAGATTTCATTTATTTACTTTTAGACAGAGGAGAAGGGAGGGAGAAAGAGGGAGGGAAACAACAGTGTGTGGTTGCCTCTGACATGCTCCCAACTGGGGACCTGGCCTATAACCCAGGCATGTGTCCTGACTGGGAATTGAACCAGTGACCTTTGGATTCGGAGAACAGCAGTCAATCCACTGAGTCATACCAGCCATACTGACCCTTTCGGCTGCTTGGAGTAGCCACCCCCAAGGCCTGTCCCTGGCTTCGCGAATGGAGTTCATTGGCGTTGAGCTCCTTACAAGTCAGATGGCTAGGAAAAACCAAAAGTACTGGAATGCAGCGTTCCTTCTTTAAGGTAATAGGGTCACCATGTTACATGTGTCCCAAGCTAGACACCCAGGAGTCAGTCTCAATTATCCCCTTCCTTCTCCCCACTCAGGCCTACCAGATGCTGCTTCTGCCTCAGAAATGTCTCCGTCACCCCTGATGCTGCTCCAGTTCAGTTCCTTTTTCCCGAATACTGTCACAGCTACCCCCCAGCCCTCCCTCCACCCTGCTTCAGTCCAAGTTTCACAACTTCTGCACCACCCCCTCCAATCCATACACATCCTCCTGCACCACTTGTATGCCTCTCCATTATAGCACCCGCCACATACGTGGTAATTATCTGTGTAAATGTGGGTCTGCCCTAATAGACGATTTCTTGATATACAGGTTCATTGTTTTCCCACCTCAAGTGGGAAAGAACCTTCCCTGCAGTTCCAGGGTACCCAAGATGAAAAACATAGACCTCCAGCATCTCAACATTGGAAAGGATCTTAACAAACATCCAGCCCATGTTTAAGCATATGGTCTTGAGGCTCTATGAGTTCACAAAATATTTTAGAGTTATCCAATATATTTTTATGCTTGAAGGCATGATTTATATTTATTCATCCAAATTTTGACCAAAATGTTAGGCAAGACCCAGACATGAGCAAAGCCTAATGGCTCACCGTAGAGACTTTTCTTCTGTTTTAATGTAAACTTCAATAGCTTTTCATTGCATTAAAATCCTGAAAATGGCTTTTAAGATCCTGTCTGGTGCTGCTGTCTCTCTTCTCTCTCTCACCTCATCATCTTCCTTATTTCTCACTATGCCCAGCACCATCTGCTTTCTTTGTTTCTTGAACTTTCCCCTCTCAGGTCCTTCCTCCTGCTGTTTCCTCTGCCTATCCTAATTGGTAGGTAATAGGATTTTCTGCATAAAAAACCTGGGGAGGTCTACAAACTGTAGGGAACCGCCCTGCCTGGTTTCAGAAGCTGTAATCCCCCGTGGCTAAGGCTGAGTAAAAAGACCTGGACCATGAGCGATTTAGGAGACAAAGCTTATCTTCCTGGCAGGGGTGCTGCCTCTGCCCACTTTCACTTCACCCTGCTTGGCCCCTGGCGGATGACTGGTTAGCCAGTGACGAGTAATATTCCTCAAAGGAGGGACAACCTAAGACAAGCACAGTCGTGAAGGGGCCCTCAGGGAAGGACTAGGGGGGCTATAGAAAAAGGGGGTATGGACCCTCGCCCATCAGCTTTGACAGAGCCTGAGTCCTCATTCTGTCTTCAAGGAGTCTCCTAATCTCTTGGCTGCCTTACTTCGCCTCCCTGACTTAAGCCTGAAACAATGCCGGAGGTGGGTGCAGCCCTGTGCTGGAAAGGGCAGGTTCCCTAGGGCAATCAGGCCTAAGAAAAAATGCATAAAATCCTATGAAACCTACTTTGCTAATACCCTCAATTTTCTGATAAAGGTCCAAGCCTGAAATGAGTTTGTTCCCCAAAGTTTTATGGCCCTTTAGCTATCTGACCCTGACTCTAAATAAGCCCTAATAGCTCTTTGAATGTTATCTATTATTTGATCATTTCTGCCTGACAATGATTGATGAGCTTTACATATATATACATGCCCTGTATTCCGATGCAAATTAAACCCAATAAAAGCCTGCCCAGACAAGGGACAGGCTGGCCCTCCCTTTCTCTGAGCAGCCCTGTCATCCCTTTTCTTCCACAGGATTTCTGTAGTCCCTGTGAATCTCTCTCATCTCATCCATAATGCCATGGACACTGTGGGCCAGTGTCTGCACCATACAAACTACTAGAATTAATCAAAGTTCAGCAAGATTACTAGATACACAGCATGCAAAAAGGAATAGCATTCCTATACACCAATAATCAATTACAAAATGTGATACCAAAAAAGATCTCATTCACTGCAGTGAAACAGTAAAATCCGTATGGTACTTAAGGAATAAGTACCATATAAGACTCCTATAAAAACATAAAATTTTACAACTTTTAGGAGAAAATATAGGGATTATCTTGATGCTTTCAAGATAAGAATCCCTGGTTGAAAATACGCAATTTTTACATACTAATTTTTATCATAATTTGTGATGTTTATGTTAGAATTCCATGGGGAGAGGGAAATGTAATTACATGGATTAGAATTTGAATAGGATAGGGTCAAGACCCCTTTTGGGGTCATTTGGCCCAAACCTTTTTCAGGTGAGATCGTTGAGACATGTCAAGGACCCACAAAAAAGTGGCAGAAACCAGACTTGAACCCATTTTCTGACTCTTTAAGTGGCTGCCTGTCAAACCTACCCCTTCTTTCATCTTTAAAATGGTGAAGCATAGTGGTGTGGCAAACACGGACTAACAGCTCAAAAGCCCCCTGCTGCCCTGGCTGGTGTGGCTCAGTGGATTGAGTGCCAGCCTGCGGACCGAAAGATTGCTGGTTCAATTCCCAGTCAGGGCACATGCATGTGTTGTGGGCCAGGTCCCCAGTAAGGGGCATGAGAGAGGCAACCAACTGCTGTTTCTCTCCCTCGCTTTCTCTCTCCTTTCCCCTCTTTCTAAAAATAAATAAATAAAATCTTTTTTTTTTTTTTAAGCCCCTGCTACCTCCTACTTTAGTGACACTTAAACCACCCACCTACCCAGACTCCTTTGCAGTTGGGATGGCTATGTGCCTCACTGGTTGGACCTTTCAGGTAAGGCTCTATAAAAAGACAAACTCAGTTGCACTTCTTCCCCCCTGCCTGGAATATGGACACAGTGCCAACAGGTGCATGAAGCAGCTGTCTTAAGAAAGACAAAAGCCATGAGCTGAAGGGGAGACTAGGTCCTTAACATCCTTCAGCAGCTACCCTAATCTTTCACTGCTCACCTCTGGACTTCCTGTAAAGTGAGAAAAGTAACCCCTAGCTCCCAAAGCCATCATTAATCAGTACATCTCCATTGGTGTAAGCCACTGTTATTCTTTGTTATTTGCAGCCAAGTGCAGTCCCACCTGGTACAAGGAGTAAAAGCCATGGACTACAAGTTGAGAAACCCCATTACACTCCCAGCTCTGCCAGGAACAAACTGCGTGGCCTTAGGCAAGCCATTTCCCTTCTCTGGTCCTCAGGTTCCTCCCCTCTGTCAGGGGAAGTAGAACAAGATGTCCCCTTCACCTCCCGTTTTCTGTGCTTCACTGTGCATGCTGTGTATTGTGCAGAGTGGGACTTGCTTTCTCTCGAAATAAGACTATGCTTTCAGAGTTCGCTAATGTTTCCTTGTTCCTGAGACCTCAGAACTAGTCACAAGGACCTGTCCCTTTTGAGTGAATGTAATAAAACACACACCTTTGTGGCTTTCCCTGAACGCAGCCCGGCTTGGTCCTTAGTCTCTTCCTTTGGTTAGTTTTATTTGCACACCCTAGAGGGATCCCAAAGGGGGTTCTACTCTAAAACTAACGGAGCACTGTGCCCACCTCTGCCCTAAACCTGCTGTGTAATCTCTCCTCTTGGGGCCTCAAATCCATCATTGTGAAATGAGAAGGTTGCAGACCCTCAAAGGGCTGTCACCCTCGGGCATTCCAAGACAATTTCACCGTCTGAATTTCATCTCATATTGGGACAGAGCTTCCCAGTGGCTCTCTGTGTTGCGGGTTAGGCTTTCTGTATCTCTGAGACAGGCAGAGCTGGTGCTGTAATCCCCGTCTTGAAGACAATGAAACAGATTCGGGAACATGGAGTGATACGTCCAAGATCACACAGTTAGTAAGGGGTAGATCTGGAACTAGAAACGTCTTCCTTTGGTTCCTTGCCCAGTGCTCTTTTCACAACACCTTGATTTTTTTTCCTGTTTCTCTTTTCTCTCCAGGATCCACTTCCTGGCTACAAGTCATAACTGCTCTCAGCTGTGATCTCAGGACTGCTCATAGCTGCTGCAAAGGGCTTCGCAGTGCAGAGTGATGGCCAGGTCCCGGGGCTCATAACTTGGGGGGGGCGGGGTCAAGGTTTTGTCAGTGGCAAGAGCAGAGAAACCGCATCCCACTTAAAGTCAGAAGGAAACAGACGCAGTGCATGAGGACAGCACTTCCCACGTGAGCCTCAATGGTGCTGCCGACAAAAATAGAACAATTCCCTTTCTCTTTGCCTGCAGGAGGATGGAGCAGTCCTGGACCCCTCTTGTCTCAAGACCTCCCTTTGTGGACACATGGCCCTGGGTTATCATCCCACGATGGTCCCACAGAGCAGCACGCACTGGCTGACCCAGGCAGGCCAGGCCCTCCTTAGGTGGCCCATGTGACTTCGGTTACAGCACTGGCTCCAACGCTGAACCCACCGTGTCCTTTCTCCCCCAGCTACTTGCCCGGGTGAGGGCGGAGCCGGGTTCCGAGGTATCTTCTGCAGAGCTGGACCCTGGCTGTGCAGTAAATACTTTTGGGGGGAACGAAAGACTGCTGATAGTAATGCCCTCAATTCCAGGCACTTGGCAGGCCCAGCAGACACCTGGCTTTCCCCAATTCTTCTTCCATCCTCTGTTATGAACCCTCAGTCCCAATATAACCCTCCAGTTTCTTTCCAGCTCTGACTACAAGCATCTGTCCCATCTAGACCTCCACCAGCTATATTAACGTCGTGAGCCGGAATCTGGCCCTTTGAAAACCAATGTACTTGCGGCAACTCCCATCTTGGTTCTGTTATTGCTCCTTCATTCCATCCAGCCTTCTATTCAGCACCTGAAGTCCCTAAAGAAATGAGATATGGTCAGAGAAGATGTAAACTGGAGGGCCTTTTGAGCTCTTCCAGTCCAAAGGCCAAGCAGGAATTGTAAATGTGGAAGCTGATTGGTCATAATATAAAAGGATGGGGTGGGGACTGTGAGGAGCAGGAGGGCATAGGCCTCGGCTCCAGCTAATTGCTGGAAATGTAGGCCCAGGGAGGTCAGAGAAGATGGAGCCACATTTTTATGTGTAGCAACCTGGTGGTTGTGTGCCAGCAACTAATTAAACAGTATTTTAAAATACTGTGTAGGCTGAACACATATGTGGACTGGTGGTTCTTGAGATGCTTTGGTCCAACCCTTCTTCCCACAGGTGAGGAGGCCAAAATCCTGTAGATTAGCAGACGAGAGGGAGGCAAGACCCAAACCTCAGATCTTCCATTCAGAGTTCCCCTGGGGTCACAAAGAAGCTGGAACTTTGGCCCATTCAATAAGCCTCTAATGAGAGCCTGCTCTAGGAGAGACATTCTTCACCAAGATTTACCTTTTTTTTTTTTTTTTTTTTTTTTAAATCTTTAGAGAGAAGGGGAGGGAGGGAGAAAGAGAGGGAAAGAAACATGGATTGGTTGCCTCTCACACACCCCCAAGTCGGGACCTGGACCACAATCCAGGCATGTGCCCTGACTGGGAATCAAACTGGCAACCTTTCAGTTCGCAGACTGGCACTCAGTCTACTTAGCCACACCAGCCAGGGCCAAGATTGACCTCTTTTAAACATTTTTCCCATTGCTTGATTATGTGCTTGCTACACACACATGCACCACACACAAATATTTTTGGAGCCATTTGAATGTAGGTCCCATCCATACATTTTTACCCCTAAACATTTCAGTGTGT
Organism: Desmodus rotundus; assembly: GCF_022682495.2. Classification (NCBI taxonomy): domain Eukaryota; kingdom Metazoa; phylum Chordata; class Mammalia; order Chiroptera; family Phyllostomidae; genus Desmodus; species Desmodus rotundus. The sequence continues at coordinate 129,875,824 of NC_071394.1, forward strand.
ATTCCCAATAATAAGGATATTTCTTATAACCAATACAAATATCAACCTCAGGAAATTCACCATGGACTCAGAGCTCTTTCTGGCCTACCATTCATATCCCAGTTTCATCAATTGACCCAACAACGACCCTTAGGGCATTTTTTTTTCTCCTTCAGAACAGGATCCAGGCCAGGATCAAAGGTCACTTTCAGTGGTCATGTCTCTTTAACTTCTGTTCGTGCGGAACACTCTCACAGCTTTTGTGTATGTGTATGTGTGTGTCTTTGTGACATCAACATTTTTGAAGAATAAAGCTCCCCCTTTTTCACTAAAATGTGTCCCATGTGGGGGTCTGATGTTTTCTCATGGTTGGACTCGGGTTCGGCACCCCAGCCCAGAACACTGCACGAGCGGTGACGTGTCCTCCATTCCTCGTATCAGCAGGCATGTGGTGTCCAGCTGGCCCTCGCTCGTGATGTTAATTTTCATTAACATCTGATTGCTGATTTCTCTCGGGTATTGTTACTATTTTTGCCCTTGCAACTAATAAGCAATCTGTGGAAAGAAACTTTAGACATGCTTACCGTATTTTGCCGTGTGTAATGCACACTTTTTTGCCCAAATTTTTGAGGGAAAAATAAAGATGCACATTATATATGGGTAGTTCTAATTCCATATCTGTATCAATGTTTTTAATTCTTTTATTTATGCTCATGCATTAAAAGTATAACTCTAGAAAACAATAACGATATCCGTATGCAAAATAATACCCTGGAATACAATAATCGCTTTTGTTTCTGAATATGAATAAATAAAAAATTGAATTAAAAAATTTAAATGAAAGATTTTTTCCCTGAAAGTTTGGGCCAAAAATGTGGGTGTGCATTATACACGGCAAAATGTGGTATATTCTATTCCTCAACAAAATTATTCCCTAGATACAGCATCCATTGATGATCCTGGCCTGAACCAGTCTTTACCGTGATGGGGCTCAGTGACAATTCTCCATGCCACCCCTCCCTCTACATCTGCCTGTTGACACTAAGCATTTTGACATAAACCATACCCCTCCCTTCTCAGGGGGAGCAGCTCTGTTTCTGACATTGTGAGGGAGATTGGAAGATCCACTGGCAAACAGTCCCTCGCGTCCAATAGCACTAGAGGGAAAGGAGACAGCCCACCCTGACCCTGAAGTCATTTAGAGTAGACCAAGGGGAGACTGGGACATTCCCTCCAATGGTCCAGCTGAAAGAAGCTGAGACCTTCAGAGAAGCAAAGTGGCATGGAGGGTTGTGCAGGGGCTCCACATGAGGTCAGTTTCAAATGCCGAGTCTTCCCCTCACCTGCTTAGTGACCTCCAGTAGCTCACCTAGTTTCTCACTGGCCTCTGTTTCCTGACTTGTAATGTGGGATAATTCTTACCTTAAGGTCTTGTTGGGGAGATTAAATGAAATAATGCTCTTATCTTGCTGGGCCCATTGTGTGCTGGGAACACAGGGAAATTATATTGTGTTTGAACTGGTTCATTTCAATAAACATCTGCTGAACACCTACCATGTACCAAGGTGCTGTGCTGGGAGCTAGAGACAAAGTGAATTAGCCCCCACAAGGCTCACAATCCAGAGGAAGAAAAATACTGTTATTTCCACTCCTAAATATTTACCCAAGGAAAGTAAAATGTGTATTCACACAAAGATTTGTTCAAGAATGTTCATGACAACTTTATACTTTTTTTGAATTGATTTGAGAGAGAGAGAAAAAAACATTGATCTGTGGTCTGTGGTTCTAGTTATTAATGCATTCACTGGGTGATTCTTGTATGTGCCCTGGCTGGGGATTGAACCCACAACCTTGGTGTATCAGGACGACACTCTAACCAGCTAAGCTACCCAGCCAGGGCCAATAAATTTATTCTTAATAGCCCCAAACTGGAAACAGCCCAGGCATCCATCAATAGATGAATGGGTAAAAAAACTGTAGTACACCCATACAGTGAATACTACTCAGCAATAAAGAGAAACATCTATTGGATTTTATGTAACATATCTGAACTAGGCAAAACTGGAAAAAACATTAGAAGATAGAAGAGTAGCTGCTTGGAATGGAGGCGGGGGAGGATTGCTGGAAAGGGCAGAAAGGAACTTTCTGAGGGCCAAGATGATGTTCTACATGTTGCTAGGGGTCAGAGAGCACAGGTTTATGTGCTTGTCCAAATTCAGCAAATGTACACTTCAGATTTGTGTATGTCATTGTATATAAATTGCAATTCAAAACAGAAAAAAAAGAAAAGAAAAAAGATCAAACTCCAATGAATGGTACACATCTTGAAGTATTTAGAGAGACATGTACGGATATCCAGAATTAATTTTGAAATAATTAGAAATGATATGGATTAATAGATGGATAGCGTGGGAAGATGGATAGATATTTGATAAAACAAGCATCATAAAGTGTTAATGGCCCTGACTGGTGTGGCTCAGTTGGTTGGGCATCATCCTGCAAAGCGAAAGGCCAGTTCAATGCCCAGTCAGGGAACATGCCTGGGTTGCTGGTTTGGTCCCCAGTCAGGGTGCATATGAGAGGCAACCAATCAATATTTCTCTCTCACATTAATGTTTCTCTCCCTCTCTTCGCCCCTCTCTCCCCCCTCTCTAAGAATAAATAAATAAATAAATAAATAAAATCTTTAAAAAATAACAAAGTGTTAATGGTAGAAACAAGATGCTGGAGAAGTAGGTGTCAAGTGTAAAGTTCTTTCAGTTTTGCTGTACATTTGAAATGTTTCATAACAGAACTTTGGGGGGAAGGACCACGCTTTGTAGTTCAAGCTGGCCTTTGATAAGTGGTGTGGTAGAGGACCGGCTCTCTCTTCCAAGGAGCACCGAAGAGAAAGTGATTGTTCCTGCTGGGGAGGGATGGAGGCCAGGGTCAGGGTGAGTCTCAGAGAGGAGGAGTTCTAGGAAATGGGCCTGAAAGATAAGATTTTAAAGGCCGAGGAGGGAGAGGGGGAAGGGCATCCCCATAAGAAAAACAGGACAGCTTGAAATTCAAGGCCCTTTTGGGAAGCTGCAAGTGAGCACAGAATGGCAGGAGAAGTGGCCAATGAGCCGAACTGGGCCTGGGATGGGACGGCCTTGACAGACAGACAAGGGCATCTGGTGTGGGCTCAGTCAACAACGGGAAGCTATGAGCAGGATGTGTGCAGAGCATGTGTGCATGCCTGCGTGTGCGTGCGTGCATGCATGTGTGTGTGTGTGTAAGTCTTTTTCATCTGACAGCCAGGGTAGAGGAAGGTGGAGTGGGGGCGGGGAACAGGGGTGGGAGAACAGCAGAGCTTGTGGTAAAGTTTTTGGTTGCTCTTAGCAACGTGAAAATAAGAGCAATTTTTGTGACAGAAAATGGTCAAGACATGACCTTCCTGAAGGAGAGAAATCTTCTTCTTTTTTCCTCTAGAGAGGGAGAGAAACATCAGTGTGTGGTTGCATCTCACATGCCCCGCACTGGGGACCTGGTCTGCCACCCAGGCATGTGCCCTGACTGGGAATCAAACCCACAGCCCTTTCGTTCACAGGCTGGCGCTCAATCCACTGAGCTATGCCAGCCAGGGTGAGAGAAGTCTTTAAATGAGTCAGGAAGATAGTTCAGTTTGTCCTAATTCCCAGCTCTCTGGAAACTTTGATCTCCCAAAAGATTTCCTGGGAAAGATTCAAACTGAACTTTGAAGCTCTAGGCTGTCTACTGATCTCTGGCCCTCAGCCACAGCCCAGAAGAAGCAACTGGCCTTGGAGCTCTCCCGAAAGAACACACCGGGAGTCCCGGGACCTGTCTTACCGCCCTGCTTTCGCCACCTTCCATCTCTGTGCCCAGACTCCTGCCCTGAAACCCACTGGGCTGGCCGCTTCTCCTCCTAGCTTCAAGACTGCCCCACTTGGTCTTCTTACAAGCAGCCTCCCAGGCTCTTTCTCAAATGTTCATTTCCCCCTGGGCTTGCCGATGTCTTACCTGTCTTACTCCTCTCCTCCCCACCAAGGGGCTCCAGCTCCTGGCTGATCTGGGCTGGGGCTTAAAAGAGCCCTGCTGGCAGGTCAGGAGTCTCTGAGCCTCAGGGGCTGAAGATGTGATGGGGGGGACAATCCCCACCTCCCTGGGTTTCGTGAAGAAGGAGAAAGTGTGTGAGAGCACAGGCTGGGGCCCTCCACAGCCCAGGTACTCAGCCTCTCTCCTCCACACCTTCCCTCCAATTCCCAAGGTTCACAGATGATGGGGAGGGACTTTCGGCAAAGGATACCAGAACAGGCACAGCCCTTCTCTGTCCAGATCCCACAACACATTGCCAGCCCCCACAGCAGCCCTGCAAGGAGGGCAGGGCAGAAATCTCCCGTGTGCCCAACCCTTACTGAGTTTCAGGAAGGGCTCAAAGTTTTACGCACATCACCTCCTTTAATTCTCACAGGTATCTGTGCCCTCTTCAACAGAGAAGGCTCAGAGAGGCTGTACAACTTTCCAAGGTCACACAGCCAGATCCAAGAAATCCACAACCAGCATATCAAAAGGAGCGGCGATGCAGTGTTCTATACGCCCAGCACTGACTATTAAATATGCACATATAATAATCCCCATAGCTGGTCTCTACACAGGCCCCGAGGAGCCCGCCCAAGGGCCCTGGCGCGCCTACGTGGGAAGGTGAGAGCAAGCACATTGCTCGTATGTCTGTGACAGCAAACAGGAAAGGCCCAGGCATGGCATTTGCTGCTTCCTGGGGGACAGTAGGAGTTCCCCAGGCCCAACCATTCACTGAGCAAATCCTGAAAATTCTCCTGAGGGTGAGCTGTTGGCGGGGAGAGACAGTTGAGGGGTGGCCCTCCAGGCTCCTCAGAGCTAGAGCAGAGAGGGGGAGAAGACCGTCAATGGTGAAGGACCCTTGCTGGGGGGAAATGGGCTGGAGAAGTCTGAACACACGATCTCCGGGGCACCTAAACCACCCCCAGAGATCGTGGTTTTCCCCGTGGGGAAAGCCATAGCCGTCTGAAAAGCCATGTGCCAGCAGTGAGTGGCATCAAAAGGTCTCACCAGGTAGAGTGGAGACAACGTCTGCTGCTATGGTGGGTGGCGGTCCCTCCAGGCCGACGCTCTCTGGGCAGGCAGCCCATGCAAGTTTAGCTCTCGGTGGATATACTCAGCCCCCCGCTTGGGGGCGTAACGTGGGCTTTGGAAAGAATGCAGCTCAGACGCCACCCCGACCCCTAGGCCTTCCCTGACTCCTGTGGCAAAAAGTCATGTCCTCGGGTTTCCTGCTCGCCAGCTGGGAAGAGCCTCCTGCTCTGGTGGGAGCCACTTCTGGATCCTCTGCAGCACGTGGCACTGTCTTCCCTCGGTTGTTCCTTTGTCTGTCTCGTCTCCTGCCAGGGCTCATGGTGGCTCACAGTCCCCTGGATACACGACATCGGGGCAGGACGGCTGAGACCCTTGGAGTTCCACGTGGCCCTGAGAGCCACTAACTCTGAAAAGACAAACCTTCCCACTCTCAGTGTCTGTGGTGATTTAAAATATGTCTGAAGCCCTGACCAGGCTGGGCATTGTGCTGCAACACAAATGGTCACCAGTTCGATTCCCACTCGGGACACATGCCTGCATTTTGGGCCAGGTGCCCGGATGGGAACATGCAGGAGGCAACCTATCGATGTTTCTCTCATGCATTGATGTTGCTCTCCCTCTCACTCTCCCTCCCTTCCCTGCTTTCTAAAAATTAATAAATAAAATCTTTAAAATATGTCGGAACATTCTTGGACACTTTTATCTTTCGAAGATGCAGTCGAATTCCCTCTCCTTGGGTGGGGGCCAGACTTAGTGACTTGCTCCTAATACGTACAGTGAGGCAAAAGCATGGCCGTGACTTCAGAGGCCAGGCCATAAACAGGTTAAAGTTTCCTCCTTACTCCTTTCTCTCCGATGGCTCACTCACTGTGGGGAAGATGGCTCAGCCCCTGGGGGAGGGAAGTCAGGAATCCCACCAAAGCCAGGCCAGCTCACGCCTCAGAAAACTGCGCCTTGGCCAACATGTGACTCTAGTGCCTGAGACTCCAGGCCAGAACCGGCAAGCCCAGCCCTTCTCAAATTCCTGATCTGCAGAAACTGTGAGAGATAATAAAGTTTCTTGTTGAATTAAGCCACTAAGCTTTGAGGCAATTTGTTGCACAGCAGTGGATAAATGAGGCATTATCCTTCTCCCACTGCCTCTCTCTAGGCTCCCCGTGCTCCGGCCAAACTGAAGCATTCACTGTTCAAAGCTGCACATTTTTCCTGAGTATCTTCTATGGGCCAACCCAGGCCAGACACTGGCAATGTGGCAGTGAGCCAGCTAGGCCAGTGTGGCCTCTGTCTGCATGGGCTTAAGCATCACACACTCCAAAGGTTTACAGATCCCGCTCTGGCCCACACTGTGCCCTCCATCCAGAAAGCTCGCCCTGCCCACCGCTTATAACTATGATCTGAACATTTTTGAATTGACTTTTCTTCTTCAGCGCTGAACCCAAATGTTTTCTCTTCCATGAAGCCTTTTCTGATTTCCCTATTGGAAATGATCTTTCTTATTTCTGAACCCCTATCATGCTTTATTTCAACTTAGTTTGGCCACTTGGCATCTTCTTCCTTGTTGTATTAAGATTATTTATGTTTATAACCTCCCTACTAGCTGCTTTAGGCTCCTTGCAATGGATGTCTTATTCATACACTAGTGCCGTGTGCACAGTTACCATTCAAGAAATGCACATCATGCAAACGAAGATGAGAATGACTTGACCCTAACCTAACAAAGAAGCTAAATGTCAGCAGAAAAAAAAAATGCAATGCTAGGGTGGCCAGAGGGAGGAAGGAGAGGGGATGCCACTGGAGAAAGAGCAGGAAAGATAAATGCACTAAATCCTATTAGTTTCTGATAATTCTGATCATATAACACCTCTATGACCCAGCAATTCTTGTCCTAATCATGTGCTTAAGAGAAACAGATGCACGTGTCCAAAAAACGGTTTATGCCAAAACGTTCAGAACACCTTTGTTCTTCACAGTCAAAAACTAGGATTAACCTACAAATCTACAAAGGAATGGATAAACAAGCTGTGGTATAGTTGTAAGTGAATACTATACAGTAATAAAAAAAAAACCCACCATTCTACTGGTATATGCAACAACATAGATAAATCTCAAAAATATTGTGTTGAAAGAAAGAAGCTAGATGCAAAAGACTTCATAAATATAAAATAAGTGACTAGCCCTGGCTGGTAGCTCAGTTGGTTGGAGCATCGTCCTGATACACCAAGGTTGCTGGTTTGATCCCTGGTCAGGGCACATACAAGAAGCAACCAATTAATGCATAAATAAGTGGAACAACAAATCATTGTCTTTCTCTCTTTTTCTCTCTCCCCTCCTTTCCTTCCTCTCTCTAAAATCAATAAATAAAAAACAAAAACATATTACTACATCAGCAATCATATTACAATATATAAATGTATCAAAGTAACGCATTCTATACCTTAAACTTACATGATGTTACATATCAAATTTATTCTATTAAAGAAAAATAAATTTAAAAATTTAAAAGCAGGGAGGCAAGGCAGTAGGAAGAGATGAGCTCAAGGGGCTTGAGGCCATAGCCAGCAGCACACCTCTGACTCCCGTGTCAGGATAGGCCACTCCTCGCCCTGCTCAGGGGGCTGGGGTTAAGCTGCCCCCAGGCATTTCCTTGCACTGCTGTCAGTGGGGAATCCCAGGCAGTCGGCACTCCTGTCCAGGACCCAGCCCCCAGAGAGGGACATGGCAGCCTGGCTTGGCTCTCCAGGGCACCAGGTGACAAAGCACTGCCCAGGAACATGTTACAGATTTGTGAATGAAAAGAAGCTCCTGCCCCAGAGAACTTGGCTGAGATCCCACAAGGTACCATGCAGCAGTTGAGCCCTGTACCTGCTTCCCCCAGACCAGAGACCCACAGGGGTGCTCAGTACCCTTCCTTAAAAGCATGGGAGAGAAGTACGATGTTATGCACTCCCAAGTCACCCTGAACCTGAGCTCTAGCCCTGGCTCCTTTATTATGAGCTATGAGGCCTTTAGATGATGCATGAGCCCTGGCTGGTGGCTCAGTGGGTTGAATTGAATGTTGGCCTGGGAACCGAAGGGTTGCAGGTTCCATTCTCAGTCAGGGCACATGCCTGAGTTGCGGGCCAAGTCCCCAGCTGGGGGTGTGCAAGAGGCAACCAGTCTGTGTTTCTCTCCCTCTCTTTCTCCCTCCCTCCTCTCTCTCTGAAAATAAATAAATAAAATCTTAGATGATGCACGAAAGGTACCAGAGCCCAGTATACCCTTGGTAAATGGAATCAAGGACCATCATCATCATCCTTATCGTGTTTCAGCTCCATTGGAAGGGACAACAGGCCAACCACGACAGGTTATGAGTTTTATCATTTACGACATGCAAAAAAAACAGAAAAGACTTGAATATACAATATAATATACAGCTGATGTGTTATAGAATTGTACACTTGAAACCTACATAATTCTATTAATCAATGTCAGTCCAATAAATTCAACAGAAATAAAATAGAGTTTGAAAGGGATTTCCATTTCGATGGTTACGTAATGACATCTATCATGTCTTAACAGTCCATGGTACTGCATGGTGGATTCGGAGACCCTGGATATCACGATTCTGCTTCAGCATTTTGAAACCCCTTAATAACCAGTGTTACTTTTTGAATAAAAAAAACAAAACGAAACAGAAAAGCCTAACTGGCCAGGAGCAGAGAGCTGTTTCCAGGCTGCCCGTGGACCCGGGAGGCAGGTCACACAGTTATCAGTCCCATTCTCGGCAGGCAGAAGCAGCGCTTGACCAGATCGCTTGCTCAAGCTGGGGGCCCACCCGTCCACTTTACACTGGAAAAATCACTGGAGAGGACCCTGTTCAGCCAACAGACAAGAAAAGCACCCATGCTTTGCTCCCAAGAGAATCGGAGGGGTGTGCTCAGTGTCATTCCTCTGGCTCCTCCTTGGGCTCTGGACACTGGGGACATTGTTCACGTCATCAGGAATGAAGCACTGAGCAAGGAATTTGGGGCCAAATGTCTGGTCATGAGCATTGGCTTTAACACTAGTGGGTGATCTTTTTTATAAATTTAAAAAATTAATTCATTCATTTTTAGAGAGAAGGAAGGGATGGGAAAGAGAGAGACAAAAGCAGCAGTTGGTTGCCTTTTGCATGGCCCACAACCCAGGCACATGCCCTGACTGGAAACCAAACCCTGCAACCTTCTGGTTCACAGGCCAGCTCAATCCCCTGAGCCACACCAGCCAGGGCACTAGTGGGTGATCTCGAGCCCGTCGGTTGAACTTTGTGATCCCTACATTGCTGGTCTACAAATCAAGCACTTACACCCTTTATCGCATGGGGTTAGCAGGAAGGCCTAGGAGATCACACCCGACAGCACTTGGGAAATGCTGAAACTCTACATGAAGGCAAGGGATTATTATCATTCAACAAGCTCCACAGCCCCGCCCTTCCCCAGGGTAAGGCCCTTCTCATCTCTGAAGAGCCTCTCTGTTTGATCAAGTCTGACAGTCAATGGCAATCCTGGTGGGGAAAGCAGAGGACGTGAACCTCATGTGGGAGGGCCGTGCAAAGCAAACAGCAGCTAACAATGTAGAGTGACCACAGGAAGTGCCCCCCCACACCCGGCAGGGTGGCCTGAGGTATGGCTTTGAGCCAAGCTTCTGGCAGCACTGGGTTTAAGCAGAAGGCCCCAGCTGGTCAGCCTCAGTTTCTTGAGCAGCTCCAGATCAAAGTCCACCCCCGAACAGCGGGCCAAAGCCGGGGCAGGGCTTATGGCCCCGAGGCTTGGAAGGGCCACTGCAGCAGGACTGGTGTCTGCAGGCCAGGCAGACATTATGTCATTCATGTATCTGCAAACCACAGACCTGGCCTCCGGGTCCCCAGAGACTCTCGAGCTCTCTGGCCAGGATCCCCGAGTTCTGCTCTCTCTGTATCCCCAACCCTCACATTCCAGGCTCCCCAGGAACTGAGTCAGGATCTCCTGGGCTTCTGTCCAAGCAGCTAGTTCTAAATTCTCCCACCCCCTCTCCCTCGGGAGAAAACAATATAACCTTAAACAAAGACCACTGCCGCAGCCTTGAGGAAAATACTGGGCTGTGTTGAGTACTATGCTTACCGTTCATTTATTTTTATGCCCACACTTTGTTCTAAGATAGAACCTGGCGGGCTGCATATTGCAGTTCTCCTGCCCCCTCTCTGGGCTCCCAGGCACTGTGAATGTCGCTCACATTCACAGGGTTGGTGGGGTGGTGGAGCAGGTGTGTTTCAAATCAGAAACTTGGGTGTTCGATCCCAGCTCTCTCCCCTTACTTAAAATTTTAAAAAAATTTTTTCAATTACAGTTGACATACAATATTATATTAGTTTCAAGTGTAAGCTCTGTCTGCTTATTAACTGCCAAGTCTCTCGGAACTGTAGTTTCTTTGTCTATAAAATAGGGTCACTGATATTCACATCACATGGTGGCGATGGGGACAATATGACTCAGGGCATGTCCGGAGGCTGCACACATGGATTCTCAGCATAGACGACCTTCCTGCTCCCCCCTCCCCCGTCCATGAGACCACGGTCCTCACTGCCCTGGAGGGTCACTCCAGCTAGGCTCTGATTGCAGGGTCCCACCACCAGAGCGTCTGACTCAGCCACTCTGAGCCAGGTCCCGAGATCTGCAGTTCCGACAACCTCCAGGGGCTGCTGCTGCTGTGGGTGGCCTACAGGTCCCGTCTTGAGAACCATTGCGTTAGACAAAGCTCGAACAGTGCTTATCTCCCTCTTGAGGAGGAGGAGGCGGGAGTGTGCCCTGTCCTCCCAGGCTGGCACCCAGGGGAGCTCTGGGATGGACTGGACAAGAGTGAAGGACTTCATGTATTTCTTGATATACAAGTGACATACCATAAAATTCACCTCTTTTCAGTGTACAGTTCAATGAGCTTTAATACATTTGCAGACTTGTGCAATTCTGCTGGGAAACATTCCCACCCCCACAACAAGTTCCCCCAGGCCCATCTTCCGTCCGTTCCAGGGCCACTCCCAGCTCCAGCAGCCCACGGGTCTGTTTTCTGTCTCTCATTTTGCCTTTTCTAGAAATTTTATACATGTGGACTCATACAGAACGCGGTCTTTTGTGTCTGGCTTCCTCAGTCAGCATGACGTTTTTGAGGTTCGTCCACGTTGGGACATGTGTCAGGAGATCATGCCTTTTCACTGGTGAACAGGACCTCACTGTGCGGCTGGATCACAGGGGCGTCTCCACTCCTGGTGATGGACACTTGCGTTGTTCCACTTCTGGTATCACCCACAATGCTGCTCTGATTGCTCTTGTACAAGCCCTTGTGTGGGCATGCCACTTTCAACTTGTTTTTAAAGGTGCACCCTAGCTTCCCAAGTCCCCCCTCCGCACTCCTTGGGAGTCTGCAGTGATGGCGTTAGAGGTGTCAGGCGAGACCCCTCCTCAGGGCTAAGGGGGGCCCAGCCTCTGCTGCCAGGCACCAACCAGCTGAGAGCAGACTCAGGCCTCTCCCCAGGCCCTGCCACCCTGCAGCCTCAGCTTACCTGCTTGTCATCGCCCTCCTCCTCATTACCACAAATATCATACCTTGATTTAGAGCAGGTGATTAAAAGATTTTTGCTTTTCAGTTAAATGAAACTGCTCAAAGCAGCCAGCCCGGAAGAGAATGAAAGCAGCATTGACCCAGGTCTCTTGAAAGTCCTGGGGCTCCTTGTCCATCCTGAGCATCACCAGGTCTGGGATATCCCCACGGATGAGGCGCTGTCTGGTCCAAAAGGAGCATCTCTCTACTGACTGCACAGCCGTCAGAGCACACAGATCACCCAGGCACTGGCCTTCCCCACCCCCCCCACCCCGCCGCCGTCTCCTGATTCTTTGCTGCTATTCCGCCTCCCTTGCATGGCAGACTTCATGTCTAAAACATCTAGATGCTGTTCCTTATATTTCACAGACAACCCAGCTGCTCTATGGGAGAGCATTTTTCCCATTCTGCTCTTGAGTCCTTCCATCTGCCACATGAGGGGGACACCCAATGTTTTATGCTATACTCATACACTGTTCCCTGCAAGGTTCCCAATGGAACCAATAGAACAAAGGCTGATGGTCTAAGACCTGTTGCCCCCAGCCAGTGCCAGGAAAGCTCCTCTGGGTCCAGGCAGTTTCTGGGCTCAAACCTTACGCCATACCACTTGGTAGAGGAGATTCTGGCCATAGACTCCAGAGATCTGGGCTTGTGTTTCTGTGTGGACTTATGGCAGCAGTAACCTTGAACTCTTTACCTTAGATAGGGGTGATGCTTTCCATCCTGCCTGCCTCTGGAGACAGCTGAGGTGACAGGAGGAGGTGGGCGGGGTAGACCCACTGTGGAAGCTTGCAGAGGCTACATAGGCCCTGGGTGGGAGGGATTCAGAGAGCGAGAAAGCCTTCGCTCCTGGCCCTGGTGAGGGTGGAAACAAGGGTGCTTTCAGGGAAACAGCCTCTCAGAAACTGCCATCCTTGACTTGCTCCCCAAATGGGCCAAGTCAAACAGTGGCCCTGTGCCAGGAGTCAAAGAATACTTACCTCACAGCGGTGGATTAAAGTTGTGTTTTTATGTAGTCTTGAGAGGCTGGTGACTTAGGCTGAAACTGTTGGGAAATGCCTGTGTACATAGCACAGAAGGGATTATAACAAGTGGACAAGAACAAAGCCTGGAGTGTGACTCCCAGGCCTGCCACCCAAGAGGCGTGTGACCTTAGGCAAATTACTGAACATCTCTGGGCCTTGGTTTCCTCATCTATAAAATGGTAGCAATCATCTCACAAGGTGACTGAACATTTAATAAGAGACTGTCTGTGAAGTTCTTAGTTCATTAGCTGATAATAAGGGTGCCCAAAGTGGCAATTTTCTTGTTCATGTTTTATTTTTAATAAAACTTTTCCTGAGTGTCTGCTATCCATTCAGTCATCCACTGGTTTGTTCATTCATTCATTCATTCAACAGAATATTTCAAGAGCCAACAGTGCACCAGAATTGATGAAATGCACTAGAGAAAAAAAAAAAAAAGCCCTGGCTGGTATGGCTCAGTGGATTGAGTGTCAGCCTGTGAACTGAAAGGTCACCGGTTTGATTTCTGGTTGGGGCACATGCCTAGGTTGCGGGCCAGGCCCCCAGCTGGAGGAGTGCAAGAGGCAACTGATCCATGTATCTCTTGCACATTAATGCTTCTCTCCCTCTCTTTCTCCCTCCCTTCCTCTCTATCTAAAAGTAAATAAATAAAATCTTTTAAAAAAATAAAAATGAAGATTTATAAAGTGCTTGACCATTTTCTTCAAAGACATTTGACACCCATTGCCTTGTTTGACCTTCCCACGTCCTTCAAAGCATGGCTAAGAAAACAGAGGTCCCGAAGATGTGGTGATCTGCCCAAGATTCAAGCTAAAAAGGGGTAAAATGGACTCAAACGCAGGTCTGCAGACATTAACCCCGGTTTACTTTATAGGACACCTCACTGCCAGGACAGGGTAATTAGCCAATGAGTAAGAGGGGGCCCCTCCCTGCAAGTCTCCACATTTCATGCTCCCAGAGCACTGGCCACCTCCCCTCATTGTTGTCTCCCTCAGTGCCCTGCTGGGGTTGCTTGTTCCAAGTCACCTCCGTCTCCTAGGAGCCTGTCCAGAACAAGGTATTGCGTCTGGGTGGTGCTTACGTCCGTCCCAGGAAATGCCCGGCTATGATGAGGAGGCTGGAAAAGTTTCTCTCTGGAGGAGTGGGTGTCAAGGTGGGGGAGTCCCCGGCATAGGAAAGTGTTCAAAGCATTCTGAGAAGCCAAAGAGAATTCCAGATGTGCCATGTCCTGGCCCGAATCTGAATCTGGGTGGATGGGAGACCTATATATCTTTGGCCCTAATTAAAGAGGAAGGAATCCTTCTAGCACAAGGCCTCCACCGGGGCTCAGAGCCAGGATCCGAGACTTCTGATGGCCAAGGAGGCCTTTGAGCCAGTCCTGGCCAGAAGGCCTCACCCTGTGCGGGCACAGAGACACAGAGTCTCCTGGCCTGGCCCTGCTCAGGTGCAGGGGCAGGGTTCCCTGGACCCAACCACCCCCTGGTGTGGTTGGTGGGCACCTTAACACTGAGAGTCAGGATGTGGCGCCTGCTGGGATACCAGCTTGGAGAGGAGTCAGAGTTCTGTTTGTTGAGTGTTCCAACAAGCAGGGCCCAGCCGAGCTGTGGGTTCAGGGGGCGATAATGCGCCCCACGCTCTGACACCCTCAGAAGCATACAACCCTTTTACCCACCTCCGTTTCTCTAAGGCAAACTCTATAATAAGGAGTGCCAGAGAAACAGGACAAGAATAAGAGAGATGGCAGCTAGAATCAATGTAAAACAATCGCATGACAAGCCCCTGAGAGAAGAGAGGAAGACGTGATGGGTGCTGGGTGGGCGGCATCTGAGATCCCTTTGGAGGAGGACAGAAGGTGAAAAGGGCTGGCAGGAGTTTGCTGGGGAGGGAGTGGTGGTTCACAGGAGGGCCCAGAGTGTCCAGGGACACAGCGCTGTGAACAGGCAAATTGTTGAGGGACGCTAAGAAGTTTTGCTGGACTGGAGGATGGATGGCGCGGTAGGGGGTGGCAGGAAGCAGGCGGGAAAGGCCAGCAGGGCAAAACAGAACAGGGGACCTTGCTGTGACCTTCAGCCAGAAGCCACAGTGGGCGGGGCGGGGGGGGGGGGAGGTTGAGCAGGTTTGCATTTGGAAAGGAAATTACCGGCTGTGCTGAGAAATAAAGCTGTGTGTGGAGTGCCAACTCCGTGCCCAGTGGCGTTTCTCTACGCCATGCCATAAGCACATCTCACAGTCGGGGACATGACACAGAGCCACGGTTTTTCCACAGTGCTAACCCCACGTGTGCAGGGAGTAGGACAGAAGGGACCTTGTGGCAGAGCCACACCAGCCTTTTGAGGGTGAGGACCCCCTTACATGGAAAGAAGCCAGGTGGAGCTCATTAAAGGATTCTCTCTTCTGATCTTAAGATCTGAAACCTAGGTCCCCTCTCTGGGTCACCACAGCACCACCCAAGGCGACAACATGCAACACCTTAAATGAGCCACCTGTTAAGGAACCCCCAGACTGAGTCTCGGGTTCCGGGGCCTAACAGAGAGCTACCATAGCTGTTGGACAAACTTTTCCGTACACAGTTCTTTTGGTAGTCTCCTGGCTTCAGCCATCACCTGCAGGCAGGGAGTAACAGGGAGTGTCTCTGGTTCACCAAAGTCTGGTGGAAAAGGAAGGGGCCTCATCCACTTCCAAGGAGCCCTCCCCAGTCAGGTGAGTCAGGGAGGGAAGGCGTCCTGGAGTGAGTGAAGCCGAGCTGGCCCAGCTAGGGAGGGTCAGAGAAGTGGAGCAGGGAGTGGGAGGTAGGCTGGGGACCAATGCCACCCAGAGAGAAGAAGGTCAGCTCCTCACCGCTTGGTGCTGTCTCCCCATCTGCGAAAGGCAGGTTCCCACACCTGCTTCGCAGCCTTCTCTGAGGTGGTGGCACAGAGAGAGGATGGAGGGAGGAAAGGAACCACCTCCGCCTGAGCCAGGGCATGCTCTGTCCCCTGCTGGGCGGCCACGTGCCTCCTCGCTATGCGCCAGCCTCAGCACACTGTCTGTGGGGAATCACAGCCCCTCTGTGCCTGTCCACCCATCTACAAAACGGGCTCAGAAATGGTCCTTACCTCATAGGGCTTCCGGAGGACTCGGTCGGTAGGAGGTGATTTCTGTTGTTATCTTGATTTTGTCATTTTGTACTTCTGTGACAGGTAGATGAATCAGACACGAAACCTGCTGTACCCTATGGGCTAGACCTGAGATAATCATACCTAGGATGTCTGAGTACTTACCAGAACTGTTCTAAGTTCCACACAGGTATGTCATTTAACCCCCCACCACCCTGCTATTACCGGCATTGTACAGGTGATGCCTCTGAGGCTTCCATCCACCTATCCCCTCATCCGCTCAGCTGTTGCCAAATACTGTGGTTACCAGTGCTCAGCAGCCTGGGCCTTGGGTCAGCCCACACTTGTCAGCATGCCGGCCCTCCTGAGCCAGCCAGATGTCTTGGCAGGCTTAGAGCCTCCAGACCTGCTGCCACACCCTGTTCCTGCCCTACCTGGCCACCTCCCCTACCCCGGTGGGTGGCGCAGCAGCTGTGAAGGCTGTCATTCTTCCCTCTGCACACCCAGTTGTTTGGGTGCTGGCAGATGCCAGGCAGGTGAGGAGATGCTGCCTCCATTGGTCCAGCTGCCCTTGCCCTCAAGGTGCAGGGCGGGCGTGCAGCAGAGAGCAGGGGAGGAGAAGGGTGTCGCTCGGCTCAGAATTGCTGAGGCTGGGCCACAGCTGATCTCAGCACTAACTCACCGAGGCCTGGGGCTCCGGCAAACAAAGTGCTTGTGCTGTCCAGCTGGGTCCAGGGAGAGACACGGCACCCTTGGAATCTGAGTCACCAGGAGGTGTCCTCTGCCCAGATGCAGGGACAATTTATCTCACTCTTCAAACTGAATCAAGTGGTCCCAACATCTATTTTGAACCATTCATTCAGGACCCATTGCGAACCCAGGAAAGAGAGGGAAAGTGGGGCTTCCCAGCATAGCTTAGAACTAGTCTCCTGAATCAAGTCTCCTGGGAATTCTGCGGTGTTGCAGCCACCCACAGGCGGCTGCCGGGCTCAGGAAGCTAAAGCCCAAATCTGGAACTGAAGGCCCGAGAGGGGCGGCCTGTCCCAGTGCTCAGTGAGCCAGCTGACGCCAGGCCACCACCACTCTCTCTCCACTCTGCCCACCGCCTGTACAGCTTTGTGCTGGAGGATGGGAATGTCCTACGTGAAAGTACTTCCAACAGAGAAAGGCGGCAAAAACAGGTAAAGGATGCTATAAAAAAAAAACAAAACAAACAAAACCCTGAAAATACCCTCCCACCCATCCAGGCAGCATACTCCTTGGTAGCTCCAGGTCGAGGAGGAAGGAGTCTCTGAGTCAGGCCTAGGGCACGTTTTCTCTTCCCAAACCTCCCCTGTGGGCCTCTTTGCTCCGGGCCTCCCAAACACTCCGGATGCAGCCTGCCTCCCAGCTTTCAACCTGGTATCCATGGAAACTCTACGCAGGATCTCACCTGCCTGCAGCCAGAGCCAAGGCCTGGAAGGGGAGATGGGTGGGCCCCGGGGCAGAAGTGACAGCACCTGGGAGGCCCACGCCTCATTCTCCCCGGTGGGTGGCAGTGGGAGCTCCTGCAGAAGCCTGGAAAGGCTGACACAAAGCTTTGCTCCAGTCCCTCACTCCACAGCTCGCCCCCCGAGGGCTCCCTGGCACATTGCTTTCCGACTTCCCACCAGCCAGCCCACTCTCTAGAGGCAAGCTCAGCAGTGTGCGGCCTGGATAAAAGGCTTGAATGCAGCGGGAGAAAGTCAGGAAAGAGGCTTGGGACTGGAAGCTGAAGAGCAAATGATTAGGCCCATCTCTGCTGTTGGTCCACCAGGTGACCCGAAGCAGCTCACCCGCCTCGGTAAGCCTGAGTGTTATTACCCAGGAGATGGGGGCAAACCCACCCGTGCGGGCACCGGGTGAGAACAGCCACAGAGAAAGGAAACCAGCAGCCTCCCAGTCAGGCCTCAGCCACGCCTGGCCTGTGAGACGCTCCACGGAAAAAAGGCTCCTTGGGCAAACCGCTTTGGAAAATGCTCACCCTCCCTCCTCCCCTGAAACGGACGCTGGCGGCCAAGGAGTCCGAGAAGGCTCGCAACGAAGAAACCAAGAGGCAGTAGTTTAATTCAGGCTCAAACAATTTCCCAACTCGACTCAGGAATCTCCAATTTTGTTTTTAGGAAGCATTCTGTGGGGGTGGTGTTCTGAGTGGCCTCTATGCAAACGTTAGGTGGCCGTGGCTAAGGAGAAGGGGGGGACCACAGGCCGAAAGTCAGCCGGCCTGCAGCGTGCCTCCACACTGCGCAGGCGCAGGCCCTGACATCGATGACGTCGGCCTGTGGGAGGGACCTCGACGACTCGTTAACAAGCGAGGGGCTCTGGAAATTTGACTTCTAGAAACTTTCCTAGATAAGTACTTGCACTTAATATATGTACTAGAAAGTTCACTGGAGCATCCCTTGTCAATAGCGAAAAAAAAAAAAAAAAAGAAAAGAAAGAACAATGTAGACACCCGTCTCTGGGAAGCATTACAGTCCTGGCTCCCCACGTGTATAGTAGTCAGTGCACCCTGACATGCGAGACTTCCCACACGTGCGCTTCAGCAAAGATGCTAGTTCCCACTTGGGTGAAAAGGAACTTTTTCTTTTGCTCTTCTCTGTGTGTATATATACATACATGGAATATGTGGTATGTAAGCCTTGTTTTTTAATATTTATTAATGAAACCTCAGTGAACGTTCCTGTTCATATATTCCATGTAAGTATTTACATAGGATAAATTCTTAGAAGTTAAGTTGTCATATCAAAAATATATTTGAAGCCCTGGCTGGTATAGCTCAGTGGATTGAGCGGGAGCCTGTGAACGGAAGGGTCGCGGGTTGGATTCTCAGTCAGGGCACGTGCCTGGGTTGCGGGCCAGGTCCCCAGGTGGGGGTGTGTGGGAGGCAACCACATATTGATGTTTCTCTCCCTCTCTTTCTCCTTCCCCTCTCTGAAAATAAATAAAATTTAATATATATATATTTTTTAAGATATACATAGAGAAAGAGGGAAAGAGAGGGAGAGACAGAAATATAGCTATATGTATACATCCGTGTATTTACATATAACTTATGTGCATTTGTATTTACATATATGTAAATGTGCACATATATTTATACAAACGGTATCTAAATATAAATGACATACTTTTATATCCATATGCCCATATGTATTTATATTGCATTGTATATATATTTATGAATGCATAGGCAATAGTTTTAGCAAGGTACACAACAATATTAATAGGGGCGCTCTTCAGAGATGCGGGATTAGGAAGAAGGGTGGGGAAGAGGGTAAAACTTGCTTGCATTTCCATGTTGTTTTTATTTTTTATACTGAACATGTTACTTTTGAAATTTTGAAAGCTTTTTTTCTAAATTGGGAGAAGAACCCACTATCCCTAGGCTGAGAAGGATGGCTTTTCCTTGGTCGCCAGCTCGAAGCCTGTGTGTTTTACAACCTGAAGCCATGGGTGTTTGTTATGAATGTGGGCACCAAGTGACTGTTGGATCCCCAGAATCACCGGCCTGTGGTTTCAAAGTAACCCCCCCCCTTTTTTTTTTTTTGCATGTTTGAATTTGAAAAATACTGCCCTGGCCAGTGGGGCTCAGCTGGTTGGAGCATCGTCCCATAACTGAAAGGTCACGGGTTCAATTCCCGCTTAGGCAACATGCCTAGTTGCGGGTTTGATCCCTGGTCTGGGCACATAGGGGAGGCAACCAATCAATGTTTCTTTCTCACATCAATGTTTCTCTCTCTCTCTTCCTCTCTCTCTAAAAGCAATGAGGAAAAAAAAAAAAAGTCCTCAGGTGAGGATTTAAAAAAAAATACTGCAGATCATAATAATGAATACCACACCACTTTAAAAACACCTTAAAAGAAAGGTCTCGGGGCCCTGTGCCTTACCCTGGCCGGTCCTCTCTCTGGGAATAGCCCTAGGAATGACCTCCAATGAATAGGTTTGTGCCGATTCTTGGGTGAGGAGAGAAGGGTCGAGATGCTCTGGGGCACCCTCCAACTCAGCTCGGGATGCAGTCACAGTCCCTGGTCTCTGGGAGCACACAGCCCGGGCAGCGCACGTGAGGACGGGCTGCCACCTACCCTGGTCCCAGCACCAGGAAATGCGGGTCCATCTGCACTAACATCTGTGTTCACCATGTGTTCAGTCCCTGTCTCCTCTTGCATTACTGACCTTGTTTCTGGGATGCTTTCCCAGGCTTTTGAAGTTTATTCTTTAGAAGTTCATCAAGTTCGGTTCTCTTGGTGGGGAAATCGCTGTTTTTGATCTGTGACTCACTCTTGCTCAGTGGTTTAACAGTTTCGAGGTTGGGAGAGACCTTCCACACCTTGTGCACGGCGCCCATAGCTTTTAGTCTCCCCTGGCCGCTGGCGAACAGCATGAGCTCTCCCTGGGTAAGTGATCTGGCCTCCTGCTCGGCCTGTGCCCAGGCTCCCATGTCTTTGGCATTCTGCCCAGTCACGTGCCCAGCTGTGGACATCTTCAAGATTCATGGGATCTTTGTGCATTTTGTGGATTCCGAGTTTTTCATCAGGCATTCTTTCTTTAAAAAAGGCTTTCCTCCATTCTCTCTGTTCTTTCCTCTGAGACTCGAACTTGATCTAGTTAGACCTTCTCGTTATGTCTGTTTCTCTCTTTCTACCTCTTTCATACTCTCCTGGTAAGTACGCGTCTTACTGTCGCATTCTAAACATTCCGAACACGCTTCTCCAGTGCGCTGTCTCTTCAGTTGGGTCTAATCTGTAGTTTGACCCACCAATTGAGTTCTAGGCTTCAGTAATTATATTATTAATTTTTACAAGAATAAGCAAGCTCTGTGGGAGAAGAAGGGCACTCTCCAGGGGAGTCAGCAAAGGTGAGGACACGACAGGAGGAAAGGGAGAGGAGGAGTCCTGGGTCGGAGGGAAGGGGGCTGTTGCCCAAGCCCATCCTTTCTGAATGAGACCTCTGGAGTCTGGAGAAGTTAATGGTTTTGCTCAGGGTCACAGAGCCAGTTAGGGGCCGAGACAGGGATTTTATAAAATAAAAGGTCTTAGGCCTTTTTATTTCTTCATTAACAAGAAATTGGCCAGGGCCAGCCATTCGAGGGGGAA
This sequence comes from Desmodus rotundus, assembly GCF_022682495.2. Taxonomy (NCBI): domain Eukaryota; kingdom Metazoa; phylum Chordata; class Mammalia; order Chiroptera; family Phyllostomidae; genus Desmodus; species Desmodus rotundus. Next base: position 129,896,722 of record NC_071394.1, read on the forward strand.
GGAGTTAGGCATTGAAAAGGTTGGGATGGGTCCACAGTGTCATCCAAAATAAATCATGAATGACGTGTAGACAGCCAGCAGAGATCTTGATGTTTTCTACAGTGACTACATGTGTATATTTAATTAAAAATATATACTGAGCCCTGGCCAGTGTGGTCCAGTGGGTGGTCCAAAAGTTAGTGGGTTTGATTCCTGGTCGGGGCACATACCCAGGTTGTAGGTTCCATCCTACAATCCCTGGTCCTGCTGTGTAGGGGAGGCAACCGATTGAGGTTTCTCTCTCTCCCTTCCTCTATCTCTAGAAGCGATGAAAAAATGTCTTCAGATGAGGATTAAAAACAAACAAACATACAAACATATACACTGATAGCCCACCTCCAGCCCCCTTTCTGTCTCCCTCTGCTTTGCGGTACATGAAGCACATGCTGGACCAGGCCATGGGGAACTGCAGCCTGAACAAGGAGCAGTCACAGCTTCGCTGCGCTCAGGGCAGGCAGGATGCGGGGCAGCGCAGCTGGAAGCTGCAGAGGCCCCAGGTCCTCTCAGTTCCCGGTTCTGGGGAAGAGAAGCTGGAAGGCAAATGCTTGAGGAGGCTAATCCGGGGTACCATCGCCACCTGGGGGCTACCCCGGCTATGACAGCAGTCGCGGCAGCAAGCCCAGCCCAGCAGAACGAGGGAACAAAGGCCTGTGGGTGGAGGGGCCAGGCGGGGCGATTTAATTTCCCGGAAGAAGAGCTGACCCACTCTGTCCATCACTGGAAGGGGCTGCCTCCTGGAAGGGGTGAGCCCCTTCTCCTGGGAGTATGCAAGCAGGGAGCCCTAGCCCGGGCTTTACGGGGCTTCCAGGCATTATCACTTGGAAATCTTACAATCAAGGCAGTCCCCACTCCCTACCCTCTGGCCAGGTCAGTCACACGGAGACTCAAATACCAGTTTCTGTCTCCCCTCCAGTCACCCCTCCTCCTTCACCCCACTGTGGGCAGCCTATGCTCCCCAAGGTCATTGGTGACATCCCAGCCAAAGGCAGTGGAGAGTCACCTTATCTCTCTAGTCCTCCCTGCGGCTCCACTCCCCCTCACTGTCCCTGCCCTGTGAGCTGACATCCTGCCTTCCGGCCTCTGGCTCTGCTTCCCTCGGGTCCCCATCCCCACCCCCACCGGGACGGGGACCTCTCTTCTACAGCTGTACCTTTAACTGCTATTTGGATGCTTGGGACAAGTCGCTGTCACCAGGCTGGCTATTTCCCTGGAGCACCTCTCCTGTCCATCCCTGACCACCCAGGCTTCTGGATCAGACCGTGCACCCGCCCTGTCTGCATGGGAGCTCAGCACTGGTGTCCTCCTCTTAAAATGTTTTCTTTTGAAATAATTTCATACCTACAGAAAGTTGCGAGTATGGTACAAAGAACTCCCTTAGCCTTTATCAAGTCTTTAATTTTTTAACATTTGCTCCATTCTTTCTCCTGCCTCTCTATTCTTCTCTCTTTTAGTTTTTTAAAAACCATTTGGAAATATGTTACATAATAGTCCTAACCTGAACTTCAGTGCATTTCCTGAGAATGAGGATATTTTTATTCTCCTTATATAATTGTCAAATTCTGAAAACTTAACATTGAGACAAAATGTCCTTTGTAGCACTGATGCTCTTGTGGGTCTCAGTCTCGGTCTGGGCCCAGGGTCCCACACTTCCTGTCGCTGTCATGTCCCTGAGCCTCCTTCCGTCTGGACCAGTTCCTTAGCCTCTCTTTGCTCAGTGTGATGTCAGCGTAAGAAACATCCAAACCTGTAGAGAATTTTTATGAGTATCTGAGCCAAACTGACGACACGCAGGAAGAACTCAAGTGCTCAGAGAAGGAGCTGCGGCTTCTTTTTTGCATTGGAGATTATGGAGGGAGCAAGGGAGCACACGGAGGTGGAAGAAAAAAGGCAGGGCTGGATTGCTGCAAGCGATTTTAAAACATGCAATATACCTGCCTAGTTAGGAACATTGACCTCTTTTCCCTATGACTGTCGAAAAGAATATGTATATGACAACAGCCAACACAACAATAGCCGGCCAGTATGAATAAATCAAAATTATACTTTTTTTTTCTAGATTGACAAAACCTGTTTTTGGTGTGCCGCAGAATTTGTCATTTAATGCATGCCTTAAGGTAGAAAGGGTTGAAAATCACTGGATTGCTGGGTACTTAAGATTCTGTGCGCCCTTGAGGGCGGTCCCACCTGCCAGGGGTACTACTGCTGGCACTGCCAACGTGCGTCAGTCTAGGTACACAGAACAGCGGATGGGGCTGGCTTAGAACCTCTCACTAGAGAAATTATAGGCCCCGGGCCGGTGCTTCCCTCGTGATCTGCCCACTTAGAAATTTATGATCACAGCACTGCTTTTTCATCCAGTTTGAAGTTCTCCAAGAGTGTAAAAAAACAGTGACCTGATAGAAAGTATAAGCATACTTATGCAACAAATTTAAAAATCCTAATTACAAGAATGAATACTTGGTCTTGGGCAGTTTTTCACACATGAACTGTGTCCCATTAAATAGTTTGAATAAAAGTTGAGTTCATGGAAACTAGTACCTGGTGCAGAAATAGATGTTGAAGAATTTAAAATTTTATTTTGAAAGACTGAGAAAAAGCGGCATATCTAAATGAACATTTTAGACGTGCTTTTAAATATGTACAGATACTAACTACAAGTAGATATTTGTCTTTTTCCACCATAAAACTTAGTTTATGTGGACAAACTAATCAAAACTTTTTAATCTTCTCACTAGGAATACAGAGTCTTGTCTTTGGGAAGAAGGTATGCTAACATGGAATGGGTTTGAGTACAGCCACATGGTTTCTATGTATAGTTGAAAGTTATCACTAGCCCTGGCTGGTGTGGCTCAGTGGATTGTGTGCCGGCCCGCAGACTGAAAGGCCACTGGTTCGATTCCCAGCTGGGGCACATGCCTGGGTTGCGGGCCAGGTCTCCAGATAGGGGCGTGTGAGAGGCATCCAATCAATGTATTTCTCACACGTCCATGTTTCTCACCCTCTCTTTCTCCCTCTAAAAATAAATAAAATCTTTTTTAAAAAGTCATCACTAAACAGTACTTTCAAAAATAGTGTGACAAGAGCTGACCGGAGTAGGGTGGGGATGCTTAGCCACGCGGTATCTCTGTGGAAGGCTTAGGAAGCCACGCAGGAGAGGAAATGGGTGCCAGGTGAAGGGCAGCGAGTCCTTTTTGTACTCTGGGAACCTGTTCTCCCCTCCAAGCCTTCACAACATAGAAACGCACTAACCGCAATACTGGAAATTGGTTGGGAATACAGGGGACTTCATTTCCTTACACATTATGTATTTAAAATGCTGCAATAACACCTCTACTGTAGATGCAAATCAGAAGGGGACACAATGTTTAAATGAAGTTTGACTTGAGGTGGGGCCGTGGGTGAAATATTTTAGAGTGTAGCCTCTGCTACATTTATGGAAGGTTTAAAACACAGAGGAAGGGACAGGAATTCTTTCCGACCCCAGGTGTCACTCTCTTTTCTAAGACGTTTGCTCCAGTGTTTGTCCATCTCAGCAGCCACCCCCAGGACCACACTCCCGGCTGCTCTGGTGTGTGGGGGGCTGTGGCTTAGCAACACCCGTCCTGTTTCCTTCTGTAGTAGCCTCTCTGGCTTCCAGAACACAGTGGGAACTCCTATACCCTCCAGGGTCCCTCTGGCCTGTTGCTTAATCCGTAAGAACTAAGGCTTTGTAAGGAAGCGTCAGCGGTTCAGGCAAGCTTTTGCTGTCGCTCTTTCATCAGGTGAGTCAATCTGAATGGGCTTAAACTGGTTATGGACTCGGGGTATAACTGGAGGTCATTCCGGCCGTCCCTGAAGGCCACTGAGGAGACGTGGCTGCCCCAGCCACTGGGTTTCCAGTCAAGTGTAGTCCCAGAACTGCAGAGGGAAACAATTCCCTTTGAATCATGAGTTAGGCAGAAAGCATGGGTTCAGGATTGGTGGTTTATTTTCAGAGCCTGCAACAGTCGGTTAGCAATGCTACTCAAAGCGGCACAATCTGAAAACCATTCCACCTCCCTTCCCAGGCCTTCGAACGACAGAACCCCTACAAACAAGATTATAGAGACCAACTGCGATGTCTCAGTGTGTGGGGGGCAAAGGTCTTCTCCCTCGCCCGCCGTTCCCCACGTACTTTTCTAACAAGATTGTTTTACAGCCAAATGCAACTCAAACCCATTAACACAGCAACCAGTCAGCTCCAGCGTCACTGGTTCCCTCCCCAGCTCCAGAACAGGAAGCCAGGGCAAGAGGGGACTCACTCTTGGGTACAGGACAAACTTGGCTGCACCCCAAGGGCGCAGAGATGGCGAGGGGGCTGGCGCCTGAGGGTGGGGATGAGCAGAACCAAACAGGCCTGTCCAGAGTCAGTCAAGGTAGCCCCCGCTCCACGGATGGGAGGTGCTCCTTTGAGACCCCCTACTTCCATGGGGTTAGATGAGGAAGCAACTGGTGACGATCCACCACTCCGTCCCTCAAATTAAAACATGATAAACTCAGAGAGTTTTACCTTCACAATCTACCACGCTGCCTCCTGAGAAACATCCCAGTCATCGCTATGCCCCTACCCGCTCCCTTCTCCTAAGCCTAGGGCTTCCAGCCCCTCGCCCCACCCTTGGATGGGCCAGCCAACACTGATTTGATACTCCTTGACTTACAAAATGACTATTTTGAGAAAATCAAAAGCTATCAAGAGTACCAGAGTAACAGAACACTCAGTGTATATTCCCCTCCCCGATCCCAGAGCCCACCCATCCCAGCCCCCCTACACTACCGCGTTCCAACACTGACCTGGGGGTGGCCCCATGGAAGCTGCCTGAAGTGCTTTCCGCATTGACTCCTATGCCAGCCAACATCACAGGGAACTGGGGCAGGAGCGGGGTCTCACCCCACCCCAAACAGACCTCAGTGGTCTTTGAGGTAGGTCCCGGAGGTGTAGCTTATGCCCGGCAGGCAAGGCCAAGTGCAGTGGCTGCTCCCACCGGTGTCTCAGTCTTTGGCTTTAAATAGCAGCAGCCCCAGTACTGCAGTGCCTCCTGGGGGTGACAGAGCTACTTCTGTCCCACACTCACATTTGGCCTCTTCTTCCCCCCTCTTTTTTTAATTAAAAGCAGAGGTAGTCCTTGGGATGATAAAATGGCAGTATTTTGACTTAAAGAGCAGTTAAATAAAAGTTTCCAGGAGTTAAAAAAATAATAAAGTGATTGATGAGGCTGAATAAATTAAAGATATGGGTTACCCCACAAAGACCATTTCCTTCCCAGGCTGTCTTTGGTATCTGGCCGGCAGCGCTTCCTTTGTCTTACATCACTCCCTCTCCTAGCCCTCCCCTCACGAAGGGACAGGACCCAGTGATGCCCCAGGTGGTTCTCCAGCTGTGGGGATGAAGAGGCAGAGCGTGTGTCGACTTGGTGCTCAAAGTGACAGCCTGGGGAGGCAGTCCTGAAGCAGGGATGAGAAGGCGCAGCCAGCAGGGTGCTCTGGGCTCTGCCCCCAGGAGTGTGGAAAGTCAGGTTGAGAGCCCCAGGCTCTCTCTCCAATGTCACAGAGTCGGCCCCTTTGCTCAAGTTTCTCTGAAGCAAAGAGGGGAGGATGATGGAGGAGGCTCAGGCTGCTGCTGTCTGCCCTGCCAGCCTCAGAGCTTCTTCAGGCGGCTGTACATCTCCCTCTTGCTCTTTTCCCCTGCCCAGGTCCGGCTCTTGGTGCGAAATTTCTTCAGATCTTCTTTAAAGTCCTCATGGTGCATGGGCCGGTAGCTGGGGGGCTCACAGTGAGACTGGGGGCAAGAACGGGGGCGGGGTCAGGGTGCATCTGTTTCACTCCTAATCCTGCCCCATCCCTCCCTGGGGCTGAGGCTGAGCAGTAATGCAGACCTCATGATGGGTTCTAGCACCCTCCTTGTGCAGGGAAAATCCCCAGACCCCTGGCAACAAACAGTCATGACCGTCAGACAGACCCCACCGTCCAACCTGGGCAAGGGTGGACCACGCCCTCCAGAGAGCCCATCTCACCTGGCACTTCAGAAAAAACTCCTTGTACCCACCCTTCAGGACATACAGCTCAGGGTAGTGGAGTTTGGGGTACTCGTTCCCGAGCCGATCTCTCTCTCTCACGTAACGGCACCTATAAAGGACAAGGAAGGCAAAGCAAGGTTAGCTCTTCCAACGGAGAGAAACGGGAAGTCTGCTACCACTTAGCAGTGTTTGGGGTTGAAGTACTCCTTACACAACCTGGCCAACTTCACATTCATTCCTGAGAAAAATCAGCGCTGAGTTGTGAGTCCCTGGCCACGTGTGATCTTTAGGAACACTGCCATAGTCAGTGCCACCGCCCTGCATGGGAAGGTAGATGGTCTCTTCCCCCAATTTCCTTCCTCCAGGTTAAACAGCCCCAGCCTTTGACACTCTCCCTGCCAACACCCACACCTCATCTGTGACTGATAGCCTCCAGCCAGCTCCTCACTCACTCTCCACCCTTGCCTCCTTCTCTCCCTCACCCACAGGCTGAGCTTGCTCCTGCTGCAGGGCACCTACCTGCCACCTATGCCTGGGCTGAATACTAAATATTCTTCCCTGGTGCCCTCACCTGGCTGGCAGCCCCTTCCTACCCAACGCTTGGAACCAAGGCCGAAGTCCTCACAGCTGCCCACACATCGTTGCTCCTACCCACAGCGACCCCCTTGCTGCTCCTCCAGTCAGCCCAGGAGCTCACACCTCTGGTCTCATCTCAGAGGTACTTCCTCACACATCACATAGTTTACATATTTACGATGTCGACCTGCTTCCTGCTCACTCTGAAATGTAAGCTCCTCAAAGGCAGGGGCGGTTTTGTCCACTGCTGTTCTCTGCAGTGCCTGGGAGTGTCTGGCACATGAGAAGAAACAGTATCTGCAGAGCGAATGATTCCACTCGGGACTGAGCGTTAGGTCTTGCTCAAATGCCACCTCTTTGCCAAAAGGTTGCTGGCTCAATTCTTGGTCAGGGCACATGCCTGGCCAGGTCCCCATTTGGGGGCCCACGAGAGGTAACCAATCACTGATAGATGTTTCTTTCTCCTTCCTTTGCCCTCTCTCTAAAAATAAATAAAATCTTAAAAAAAAAATGCCACCTCTTCATGTGATCATGGCTTTGTGCTAATGCATGACAAAGTCCTCTCTCTTGGGAGACAGCCACTCAGACTTAGGACGACAGCCACACAAACCAAGTTCCTATTGTAGTTGTGTGTGTAGAATTATTTGTGTGAAAATGTGGCAAAATATTAGCAACTGGTGGGATCAGGTGAAGAATGAGCAACGATAACCTTTTCGAGCTTTGAAATGGTTCCAAGTAAAAGGGCGGCCGGAGAGCTCGGCCCTGGGAGGAGTCTCTGGGACCATCCGAGTGGGAGCTGTGCTCCTCCCTGCCCTCCTCCTTGACCACCTGCCAGCACCTGTCACGTCACCTTACGTCTCCCTGCTGGAGTCTCCCCTGCAGAGGTCTCCATCAGTCCTGCTCTCTGTGTGCCTCCACTGCCTCCATAGTGCCCAGCACATTCCAGCTCGCAGGCCTTTCTGAAGGGACATGGATGGTGGTGGCAGCTGCTAGCCCCTCCCCTAGCTTTTCAAAATCATCATTCTCGTCTGACCATTTTTCAGCACCAGTCCTGTTACCATTAGTGAGATCGTGGAGGGTGCTATTAGAGCATCAGAATATTACTTTAAATCTTAAGTGAATGTTATTTTTTGTAATTATACTTTCACCTACTTTGACATAAAATGTATCTTCGGGCAATTACGGGGCCTTCGCTAACAGAAGTTTGTGCTAATAAGGGGTATGTTTGGGAGGCATTTTGTTTCACCCCTAATGTGGCAACAGTGTGAGAGCATATAGCCACTCCTTTGCAAACATCGACTGGACGAGCGTTTGACAGCGTCACATCAAGTTTTGCAGTGAGGACTTCACACTTTCCTGGCATTTATATAAAGAGCCACTACACTGCACCTGAAGGATGTCCTGAGAACAGTAGCCCCACGGGTAGAACTGAGGACAGTGATGGAAACAGGAAGGGCCAGAGTTCAATTCCATGTAAAGGAAGCTGAAACAGCGAGCCACGCCTGACAGTGGCAAGGACTGATGCAGAGGTCAGTCCCCCTGGGGGCACTGCACAGGCAACACTAGCATCATAGACGGGGTGGGCTACAGAAGCCCGCAAGCCAGTAGCAACTGAACCGGTTAGGTCCAGCCTATTATTAACTCCATTCAAGGGAGTCGTGCATGACATCTAGTGACCACTAGGTAGAGAAGAATTTCAGATAACATCTGCCACACGAGAATTTATACTTTCTCGAAGCCATGTGTTCACAGGCCGTGGTGCAGGCTACAGCATGGAAATGTCCTGTTTCTGCAGCAGGACGCTCCAAAGGCAAGCCACACGCCACCACACCCCCCAGAGCACCGTCTGGTGCAGCACTCACATGCGAGGGCCTCGCTCAGAAGAAAATTCACAGTGGAACACCACGATGACGCGCTTGCCGTCGGCAGGCACGATGGGCTTCCTGAGTAAGAAGTCTTCAACCTCCTCCTCCATGTGCAAGTTCACTGCGCCCTGTGAAGAAGCACCACAGACGCTTGGCAGCCACGCCCCACCCTTGCAGTAATGATTCCACAAGCAGGATCTTTAAACGGGCACCTCGAATTCCGTTACGCCTATGCATACTTTGTGCGTGCTATTTGTGAATTTGGGGACTTTCAAAAGCCACCCGACAGTGGAAACACTAACAGTGTATTTAAATGACCTCCTTGCATACTTTAACACTAATGGTTAAAAGATGAAAAAGCACAAGCAGTTACTTTCTTTCTGGGAAAGTGTGCCCTCACGCCCCTTTCCACCAGGCAGCTTAACCGTGCTGCCAGAGGGCAGCACCCAGAAATGGCCTTGCTGGGGTGACGGTGTGAGGGCCGCAGCAGGGAGCGTTTGCTGTACGATGTGGTGGAGAGTAGTGTGGACCAGGGAACTGTCTTTCAGCACACCAGGAGTCAAATGCCTTCCCGCAGCGGTCTCTTCCTTCTCATAACCAGCTTGTCAGCTGATAAACAGCCAGGTGCCACCACCCCCCTTTTAAAAAGCCACAGATGCTGGCCCTGACCATTGGTTGGATCGTTGTCCCAATATGCCAAGATTGTGGGTTTGATCCCCGGTCAGGGCACATACAAGAATCAACCAATGGATGCATAAATAAGTGAACAACAAATCAATGTTTCTCTCTCTCCTCCCGCTCCCATCTAAAATTAAAAAGAAAAAAAAAAAAAAAGGCACAGATGCTGTCTAGGGTTCCTTCTATGCCTCTAGGGAGAGCAGGGCTCACCAGCAAGCCCCTGGAATCCATACCTTGATGTGGCCTCCCTCGTATTCATATGGGTACCGGCAGTCGATAATCACAAACTCTTTAATGAGGTTGGCAAACTTTCCATTCAAAACAGATGCTATCTGTGGAAAGAAAGCCCAGGAAACTCAGCTTTGGCTGCCAGAAACAACCAGATTCACATACTCTACATGAGGCAGGCTCCAAAAGAATGACTTACAATTTCTGGAGAGATGTATTTTAAATCCTGATGCTTCCCGGCAACTGTATTAAAGAGATAACCCTTAAAAAGAGAGAGAGAGAGACTTAGCAAATATGAAAGCCTATATACGCAACATTTATACTGCTTACCCGCCTGAAGAGGCAGCTTTAAACAAAACAAAACAAAACAAAACCTAGTATTTCATGTTAGTTTCTCATTTGGTCACTTCATTAATTTCTAAGCATTTAATTTGTGTACAAACCTGTAAGGCATATTACCCTCATTTTCAGGTGTTAAATACACTTCAGTCATTTACTGAACACCTACTATGCCCTGCACACAAAAAAAGGGACCTGGCCTGGCGAGGGGGCAGGTGGGCACATCAGCAGTTCCTCATTAGGGCAAGTGCCCGAGTCAAGAGCTCAACCGCCCCCCTGTGCAGGCTTGTGACAGACATAACCAACAGCTTCAGTTCGAGTGGAAGAGTCCACAAGCAAGGACACACCCAGGTCTTTGCTTGCTCCTGCCTCTGGACTGGACTCGACTCCTACTTTTAACACACAAATGCCTCCTGTTCCTTCAAAGCCCCCCAGCTGAGACACCACCAGCCCAGACCCGGTGTGCTCGCTGAGACAACCCCCTAGGTCTCCTAGCCTGCTTCCACCGCTCGACGTGTATCTCAGCCTACCGTGTGAGGCGTGGGTTCGTATCCACATGGTTCGACAGGTCTTACTGATAATGTTAGGGTTTTTTGAGGGAAGGAACTGAGTGACATTTGGAAATCTTTGCCTAACGTAATACGCGCTTCAATAAATGTAGCTAAATTAACAAACAAAAGATCGATCTGGTAACCTTCAAGTCCTAGGAGGCTGCGCAAGCCGCTACTGACATTCCCTGCCCTGCTGCGTGTTTCCCCACAGTTCCCCACAGTTTGAAGGCAGTCAGCTCCCCTGCAGAGGAGATCCGTATCAGGCTGTCTCTGGACTTCCCCGGGGGCCTCTCCCTCAAAGGCCACGCTTCTCCGGGCACTGGAGCAATTCGGTTCCAACCCTGAGCCTTCCGAGATACCCTTTTGATATAGACTTGGAGCGAGGCCACAGATTTCTGCTTATTTACACTTTTCTGTATCTCTAGTCAAGGCGGCTGGTGAGCGGCTTCTACTTAAAATCTCTGATTGGCACTAGTCAGGCCTACAGTCTCACAGAGACCAAGACACACCCGATCATGAATTTGTTTCTTCTCCTTAAAAAATTTCCAACTGTTTCCTCCGCAGGAATTTCCCTAGAGAAGGAGAAGGGCTGGGGGGCGGGGGGGGGGGGGGGGCACGGCAAGGGTTCTAGGTAAGCCCCATCAACCCTGCATCCCATAGCTAGAGGCTTGCATCTGCTTACCATTACCTTAGAGAAGTCTCCTATAAGGTCCCTTGGGTCATTATCCAAAATGTTCTCAATGGTCCCTTTTGAAGAAGACACCAGGGATAAAGACTGTTGTAGAATCTGCAACAAATCCAAAGTGGAAAATGAGGCCAGGGTTCTAAACAGAACTTTTGAAAACATTCACCTGGAACGTGCACGAGGAGGAGACTGAATGTTAATGTTTACATTTAACAAATAAACGTTTTACGTATTTAACTGAACCTAGAGTGGAAAAAAATAGGTTACTGAGTTTACCATTCTTTCCGTGTCTAACTGAACTGCTCTGAAACGAAGCCCACCCCCCCCCCCCCTCCGTCCGCCTTAAAGCAGGACTGAAAGTAAGGCCTTGTCTAAAAAAGCGTTACTTAGCTCTAGCCACTGAGAAGTTCCAGGGGCGCCATGAGCACTCCTGGGACGGTGTGGCCTCTTAACGCCCTTTTCCACTAAAAGAACCAGGGCTCTTCGGAGACACCATGGACTCCAGGTTGGGACAAGGAAGCCATCAGACTCATACGGGCAGGTCAGAAGGGCTAATCATGAAGAGGTAAGAATTTCTTGGGCACTAAATATAAATTATAAAAATCGATGAACTGAAATACATTGAACAATCAAGTGATAGAACAAAAGTTTCACTTCTGAATGTAGATAGTATACTCCCACAAAATAAACAACCCAGCCAAAGAATGGACAATAAACATCTTGGACAAGCAACATCCAGAGAGGAAAATCTAGGACCAAGAAAAATGCCTACCAGGGAAATGCAAATTGAAACCACAGATACCACACACTCAGCATAACGGTTAAAATCGAAGGGACGGACACCACCAAATCCTAGTAAGGATGCTGAAGAAACGGAACTCTCATACACTGTTGCGAGTACAACCACTTTGGAAAATTATCTGGCAATGTGTACTACAGCTAAACACGTGACTAGCTGGGGACAAGCATTTCCACGAGAAATAAAAGTGTACGCTTACCAAAAATGTGTGTGTGCATGTGTGTGTGCATTTATAGCAGCTTTATTCACAGGAGCCAAACCTGTGAACAACCACCAAAACACTGGTCCATAGTAGAACAGACAATCAATGGTTTGTTCGTGCAATGGAGCACTATGCTGCAACGAAAAAGAAAAACCCCATGGACACATACAACATGTGATTCTCATAAAAATAATGCTGAGCAAGAGAATCCACACATAAAAGGCAAAACTCAGTGCCAGATCAGGCCAGGTCAGGGTCACCGAGGGAAGATGCACCGGAGGCTTTAGGCTGCTGCTGATGCTCTTCCTTGATCACAGATGGCATTTTATGGGGACGTGTTCATAGTGTAAAAGCCCATTAAGATATACACTTAGTTCATGCTTTTCAGTACATATGGTAAAGTATCTCATCAAGTTCATTTTTAAAAACAAAACCTCAGGAGCCAACGTGAAGAGGTAGCCAAATAGCAAAATGGATTAATTTGGGCACCAAAAAAGATAAAAATAGCAATATATAGAACATCGAATATTTTAATCCATGAGTTCATAATTTTTATTGAAAAACAAACAACCCACAAGCCTCAGTGTCAAGATGCTACCTTGTTAAGAGGCTAGGCAGGGCATTGTTTGGAAAACTGGCACGTAAAGAGACCCGGCATTCCTCCTGCCTCTCCAAAGGGTGATCACAGAGCCGGATGTGGGGAAGTTCCTCCTTCTAAGAACATTCCACTGATAAATGAAGAAAGAATGACAGAGCTGCAGGATTACAAATCTTGGCAACAATCATCACCGGCTGCCTAGCACATCGTGCCCCTTGATCAAAGAAATATTCTTGCCAACGAAATGGAACCCAAATAGAAGTTAAGGTTAGAAGACTCCACAGGACTGTGGGAACCTCTACAAGACAAATGACCTGAGTTCTTCAACAAGTAAATCATGAGAGAGTAACAAAAGATGGGGCACAGGAACCCAAATAAGAGACCTATTGACCAATTGCAATGTACAGACTGTATTTAGGATACAGATTTGAACAAACAGAAAAAGCATTTAGGAGATAATTAGGGACGACATTGAGAAAAAAAGGTAAATCCCAAGTATGGCAAAAGGAAATGAAGACTCTTAAATATTAACAGATATATAAACTAGAAGCTTCTGCCCTGGCTGGTGTGGCTCAGTGGACTGAGTGCCAGCCTGTGAACCAAAGGGTCACCGGTTCAATTCCCAGTTAGGGCACATGCCTGGGTTGCGGGCCAAGTCCCCAGTGGGGGGTATGGGAGAGGCAACCACACATTGATGTTTCTCTCCCTCTCTTTCTCCCTCCCGTCCCCTCTAAATAAATAAATAAATAAATAAATAAATAAATAAAAACATTAAAAAAATAAACTAGAAACTTCTGAAAAGCAATTTATTGACATGCATACAAGGCAAAGTTTCATAAGTGTTTCTGCCCTTTAATCTAGAATTCTATTTTTAAACAGAAAAAACATAAAAATAAAATGTTCATAAAATATTAGGCACCTAAAGCAGATTAGGAAACGTAAGGCATAAGGCCTAGATGTTTTCAAGGATGCAATCTAGCTAGACTTTTCTTAAGATGAGTGATATTTATCCAAACGTTTTCCTGCTACAGAAAACATCACGCTTTTCGGGTTTATTTGTAATGCTTAATACCAAACCTTGATACCAAAATCTGATGTAAGGACAGTACAATGAAAGAAAAATACATGTATAAATAAAAGCAATTCTAAGTAAGCCAAACATGACATTTCAGGAAGCAAAAACAGTTTGAAAATCAGGAAATCTATGAACACAAGCCAAAATATATAAATAAATTGACAAAAAGGAGTAAACACAGTTGAGATACAATGTTTCTTTTTACAAAGACTTTAATTATTTATTTTTAGAGGGGAAGGGAGGGAGGAAGAGAGAGAGAGAAACATCGATCAGTTGCCTCTTGTAGATGCCCCAACCAGGAATCCAACCTGCAACCTTTCCCAGCAAACTTTTGGTGCACGAGACGACACCCAACCCACTGAGCCGCTCCAGTCAGGGTGGGATTCAATAATGTTTGGAAGGCTTTAGTTCATACCAGAAACAGAGGAAGTAATGTAATGGAGCAGAGGACTTAATGCCCAGAGAACCATAACTCTCTGAAGTCAGGTCACTAATCCAGATATGGCTGATGGTCAAAAGAAATAAAGAGATGCTCAGTCTCCCCTGGCATCAAGATACAGCCATGAGAGAACACTTTCCACACTTCAAAAGAGCAAACCCCCCAGGAAGGGTAACATTCGGCGCTGGAGAGATGTTGGATAAACACAAATTCCTTTGTTTCTGGTAGGCACATGCACTGCTGATTCCTCTTAGAAAATAGATATAGGGGAAAGGGGGGTATAAGGAGACTAAACAGTAATGGAAAAAAACCTCCCAAGATTAAACTTAAAAAAAAAGAAAAAGAAAATAGATATACATTTGAATTTACACAGCATTTGCCTGAGCAACCCCTTATTTCTCCAACAATAAATATGCAAGGATGGTGAGTATTGTAGCTGTTTATAGTGTTTAAAAATTGGAGCCCTGGCTGGTGTGGCTCAGTGGATTGAGTGCCAGCCTGTGAACCAAAGGGTTGCCAGTTCGATTTCTAGTCAGGGCAAATGCTTGGGTTGTAGGCCAGGTCCCCAGCAGGGGGCACCTGAGGGACAACCACACATTGATGTATCTCTCTCTCTCTTTCTCCCTCCCTTCCCCTATCTCTAAAAAGTAAATAAATAAAATCTTAAAAAAAAAAACTGTATACAATCTAAAACAAACCATAAAACTATAACCAATGCAATTCATTAACTCGGGTGATTAGACAGAATTAGATTTATTGAATGTGGCACCAAAGAGGATACATATTTTTTTCAGTATGGATGAAACCTTTATAAAAATTAAACTTTTCTTAGGCCACAAGAGGTCTGAATGGAATAAAAGGCCACTGGGATGGTGTCAGTAGAGGCCTGGCAGGGAGCTTAAATTCCCACCCCTGGCCAGCAATAATGAGGCCTGCCTCCAGGGCGTTCCCCACAGTGTCAGAAGAGGCCTGCTGAAACAAAAGATTTACCAGACCAGAGCCTCATAATACCCAAAACACACCGGTGTGACTGAAAAGTCACTGTTAGACCACGAGCCAGGAAAATCACAACTGGAATCGGAAAAGACCATCAGTAGAAGCCAACATCATAACAAGGATTTCAAAGCAGCCATCAAAAAATGCTTCAAGAGGCGATTACAAACGTGCTTGAAACAAGTAAAAAACAAAAATCAAGTCTCAACAAAGAAAGAGAACCCACTGGAAATCTCAGAACTGAAAAAATACAGTATCACTCTCCTCGAACAAAACGGAACCTGAAAAACGAACCTCCTGGGACTTCTCTGGACTAACTGCCTCTTCGGGACTGGCCCAAGCCATGCTCTTCCTCCGCTTCGTGTTTCCGGGCGGGGACTCCGCTTGAGATCGTTCTGGTCTTTTCAACATTGACCGCATGGTGGAGCTGCACGGGGAAGTGGAGTCGAACAGCTTACATCGATTGCCCTTTGGGGGGAATAAAAAAAAGAGGCATCTTTCATTAAAACCTGCTCATCTGAATGGTAAAGAGAATGGACCTAGGTCTTCCATGATGGTTTACGACCCACCCTACATTAGCAGACACTGCCCATCCACCAGGTGCCACCAGCTCTCCTAGGCCCGGCACCTAGCAGACACTCCGTAGCTGGTGCTCGGCTAAGGCGCGCTAAGCTGCCATTATATGGAGAAGAGAAAGACAAGCCACGCCCTCAAAAAACTGCTATCTGCAGAGGGTCCTAAGAGTCAAATAACTGTCACCTTCCAGGCAGGAACAGATTTTTGGCTTCCTCTGCCCCTCTACTGTATTACTTGCACCTTATCTGAGCAGCCCAAAAGATTTCAACATCCTACCTGAACCCAGACATGACGTGAGGTAGTTAGACTATTAAACAGAGCTAGGAAGGTGGTTAAAACAGAGTGAAGAGTGTAAGCTGGGGGCGGGGAATGCAGGGGTCTACAGAGGAGCAAGTGCCTTCCAACACTACGTTCAGAAGTCCTCTCTACCTGAGTCACTTTAAGACTAACTTCCCAGAGACTTGAGGGCAGCCAATCAGCCTGACCATGAGTCAGGGCGCCGTGGCCGGCCTTTCTTTCCATGCAGGAAGTCCTTTGCAGGGCCAGTGTCAATGTTGCCTCTTCTTTGAAACGTTCCTGAGACCCCAGTGGAGTGTGGCACTCCGACACTGGATCTCCCAGAGACCAAGGACTTATTTCTTATTCCCCGAAGTTTATTTCAGTGGCATGTTAAGGAAAGACGGAGATTTTTCTTTTTACCCGGAAGATCTAGGCGCATTTTTGGGAAGAGGGCCCATGGGAACTGTGAGCTCTCAGAGTTGGAGACCACAGCTCTGACACGGCCTCAGCAGTGCTGAGTCTGCAACAACTGCTCGTGGAAGGCAGCTGCCCATCATGAAGGGCCCACAGTTCTCTCCGGGTGACTTAACAACCCAGCTTATAAAACTGGCAGTCACTTCCCAAGCATTCTCACACTGCATATAATTTGATGTCTTTCAAAAGGACCTGCAAATTTAGTCATAACATGGTATTAGGGTAGTCTATTCACTAAAGCTGTGCACAGTAATCGACGGTAATGTAAGTAGCCTTAAGATTATAGTTCATTTGTCCCTAGATCTATAGTCAGGGACATTGGTAGTTAAAAATGTACTTATCAATTTACAGGTACAGGTAAGGCTGCGGTAACTCTCAACTTGTACTGTGACAACACGGAATTTTCTCTAGGCATCTGCATACTAAATGAGGTACACCTGTGTAGGCACGGCCTTGCTTCAGATTTTCCATCTGAAAGTATCTCTAATGGAAACATGAGTCTATATATTGATAGGGCGGGCATTTTCCATGAAAAACATAGAAACATTCTGTACCCTGAGAGTCACTGTCGTCTGTCAAGTGCTGTGCTAGGTGATATGGAGCAAATAAGTGAGAATGATCCAAAGTTTCCAGATTAAAGGTTTCAGATTAAAAAGGCTTTTCCAAACAACTCTGGTCTCTTCTAATCAACACTCCTTATTCCATAGATTAGGAAACACGTAGGCAGACTAAGTGCATGCCACAAGGTCACAGTTTACAGGTAGCGGAAGTGGGGTCTAAAACCCAGGTCCCCAAGTCCTACCATTCCATTCAACCTTTGGCTGGCTGGACCCGGCTAAGGTGGCAGGATGGAGGGCACTCCTACGCCATCCCAGAAGACGGGTGACGGCAGGCTCTCCCCACTGCAGGCACTCACTCACACACCACCACCACCCAACGAAGTCCAGAAACTACCTTACGAGTGTCTCTCCAACGGGAAACCCCGGTGTCATTCTCATGGCTTCGTCCCCTTTACCTGTCCTACACCCAAACACCAGTAATTCTGCTTTGTGAAGACCCTTCGATCTGTCCCCTCCTCCCCACATGATTCAGAGAAAGTCTCATGCACTTTTCTGAATAGTCACGGCAGGCTCCCAGGTGGCATGTTTGTCACTGAACCCAGCACCCTTCCAGCTAACACAAGAACACTGCAGGAACCCCAGCGTTCCTGGGGGAATCCGGTCTGAAGCACTTAGACCCACAGAAAAGCCACACCCATCACAGCTTGCCCCGCCCACCACACAGGCGCCAGGCTCCAGCTTCTCTGGGCTACTTGCCATTTCCTCAGATGGACTGTTCCTTCATGAGAACATCGTGCCGCACAACAGGTTCCCACGTACCCTGAGACCCAGCTCAGATGACTCCCCTGACCTTTCCAGGGACAGACACTCCTGTCGTTGCAGTGTCCACGCCACCCAGCTGTTAAACCGGGACACTCGGCTGTCTGCAGGAGCTTAACAAGGCTCCTCTCACGAGATAAGCTGCTGCCTTAACAGAAACGACCCACTGCCTGTTGCCTTACTGCCACTGAAGCGTGAAGTTTTAACACTGGGCCTGAACTAAACAGAGCTGTTAACTGACGATGACAGTGGACATATACCCTACTTAGGACGAGAGGACAACACCAAAGCTCTAAAAGTGACTAGTTAAAGGACACTAGCTGGAAGCAGTCTCCCGGTGGAAGCACAGGCTAAGGTGTCATCTAGCAACCCCACAAACTCCTAGCTGAAGCCAACGCTGGTGGCCACAGCAAGCTGGGTGCCCCTTCTCAAACTCAGACGACCGCTCAGAGCCAGGCGGACTGTGGGGGCCAGAGTGGGGCCCTGCTCTGCGGAGGCGCGAGGCAGAGCTTCAGCCGGCCACTGGAGGGCTCGAGCCACAAGGCTCTGCTCACACCTTTAACAGTTATAACAAAACGGCCGAGTCAAGGGCAATTCCAATTTAAATTAAGCAAGAGAAATTCAAGTGCCTGTCCTGGTTAAGGGGGACTATAAATGAACTGTGGATAAGTCTATACATGAGAAATGGAAAAACATAAAAAATATATAAAACCTCAATTATCTGCAGATAATACTGTTAGTGCCCTTGAGCTCCAAAATAATCCTAACAAAACTCCATGTGGGGAACGTCTAGAGTAAAGGAGAATCTTTGAGTAGAAAACAGAGGCAAAGCAGTGTTGCAAACGTTTGGTATGTTTTGTGTGCCAATGTTGAAAAACTTGGACAAAAAGTCAAAACAAGACTAGGAAAGATGAGAGCCAGAGACCCAGGGATACAAGACGGCCAGCTCTCCACGTGGCAAATGGCGGCCCCAAGCGCTGAGACCGCCCACGTGGGTGTGTGCTCCCCAGTGGCTCCGGAGGGAGATGCTGCTTTGAGACTAACCGGGGCCACAGCCTGTGAACTCCGCCTCATTCAGGGCCACATCCCCAGACCACCCGTACCTGCACCCACAGCTTAGAAGGCGAAGGTGCCATCAATTGCTGTGGCTTGTGAGGAACCTCAAGATGCTGCTTGGTTCCCCTTCTGCAGCATCCCCTCCCGGATGACCACCCCCTTCCTCTACGTGTGCAGTGCTCTCCTACTTCTCAGGCCGTAACTCATCTTTCTGGCTCAAACACAAACAGCCACAGGACACTGTTAGCTCCTGCAGCGGCCCACTCATAGCTCTGCCAAAGTCCTGCGGTGCCAAACCTGTTGTTCTTTTTCTGCACTTAAGAACAAGACTAATTCTTCTTCCAATAAAGCCCTCTGTCCCAAGTTTTCAACCAGTCCATAATATCTATTGTAGTTTTGAGTCTCCTTATTCTACTGGTTGTTCTCTAAATGTGCTCTGATCTTTCCACATTCTCTCAACTGTGGAAAATCAAACACCTGGCAGTCCGGCATGTTCCCCCCACCCCAATCAGAGCAGGCCAGAGCTGGCATCGTCTTTTTTTGCTCTGGCCAGCGTTCTCTAGTCGACACCCCGGAAGGAGCTGTGTCTGCTGCAGCTGGGTGAGGGGGTGTGGGTGGTCTCTCTCTTCAAGCTGCCTAGGGTGGGATTCCTTTTGTCAGCTACAATTGCTCACTCATGAAGCTTTCAATTAAAATCTAAGCCAATCCCAGCTTAGGTAGTTTAAGAATAATTTAATTTCTTAAATTCAATTTAGTAGATATTTTCCAGATATTATCCAGTGATCTTAAACCAGAAGTTAGTAGGAGGTCCGAGTTGCTCAGAGAGGACATTAGCTGGCCAAGAATGATTCGGAGGAACGAGAAATTGGAGAAACGAGAGCTGCATGCATATATACCTCACGCAGACTTCCTCATGCATCAATGAGGACCAAAAAAACAGCGTGTATTAGCACCAGAAACTGCTAGTGACCAGCGAAGGCCCACAGACCCAAAGACAGAATCTCAAACGCAACAGTTTCTCATTCCTGTGGCCATGTGAGCAGAAGGGTTCGCTTTCCGTTTAGTGCTCTGTCTCAGAGACCCAATTACTTAAGGTTGCCTCTGGACACCCCAGAGTTCCTTACAACGTTTGCAGTCCTTCTCATGACGAGGGGAGCTGTCCAGAGGCTTGCCATGCAGGACGGGGTCTCTTCGTCATTCTAAAGAAAGAGAAAACCGTGTTACAACGATCCAGTAGACCAGCATTAGTTTAAATGCTTCAGGTGTGACTTTGCCTGAAGAATACCAGCCAGGCCTGGAGAGAGAGCATCTAATGTTCGGCTCTCTCCCCCACTCCCCAGTATGTTAAGGCTGGGAGAGAACCATACTTCACAGCTCAGGCATCTGACCACAGCTGAAAGCGCCCTCCCTCCGGGAGGATGTCTCAGCTTCATGCCATGTGGCTGCTAGTCCTCCACTCTCACACCTCTTGCACAAAAATAAAGTGTGAGCTCCTTCAAGTTAAGAAGGATCATATCAGTGCCTTCTTTTGAAGCCGCCCCCCCCCCCCCCCGATTTAATCTAGAAGGATAGCCTCAATTTCCCACCAAATGAACAAAAATATCAGCCAACTCAAGCCCCAGGAATCACTAAACTTTCTCACATGATTTCTCCAGGGGTAGTCAGTGGAACGGAGAGGGACAGGAACACACACACAGTACCTTCAGGTTCTCTCCATCAAGCAGGTCCATGAAGCCATCATCTTCGTCAGACAACGTGGCAGTCACAGGCGACTGGGGCATCAACAGAGGGATGCGATTCCCCGGCTCGCCGCTCTCGCTTTCATTTGAGGAAAGCTGCAAGACAGGGTTCATGCTTTGTGACTAAATGACCCTCTTTGACTTCTCTGGATGGGTCATTAGTTTTTACGAGGAAAACACAGTACATTGTTTATGAAAGTACAATTTTAGCAGCTACTAATCAAAGGAATATGAATCCCAAGGTTATAAATGATGTGATGTCCACACATAGTATCAGTAGAGTCAGGCCGAACAGCCTTCACAAAAGAACCCTTCTCAGAAGCAACTCACCTGACAGAAGGACCTGGGGACAGCTTTTTGTGAAAGACAAGGTTCGTTTTATCAGAGGATTGGAATTAGTGAACTCAGATCAACACGAGGGCTGTGACAAGGTGATAATCTGCCAGAGTGAAGAAGGGTGAGACCACAAAATGGCCTGGAGAATGCCTATGTAACTCCAGTTCTGACAGAGGGAAGTAGAGGGTGGCATGGTTCTAGAAAAAACAATCCTAATTCTTTTTTTAATTTATTGATTTTAGTGGGGGGGAGAGAAGAGACATCAATTTGTTATTTCACGTACTTACGCATTGGTTGATTCTTGTATGTGCCCAGACCTGGAAATGAACCCACAAACTTGGCAATTCTGGATGATACTCTAGCTATGGATGGACGGCGGGGGGCGGAGGGGGTGGGGGTGGCGACAAGAGGAGGCAGAGCTCAGGCTCAAGGCCCAGTCCCTAACATGCCACAGACCAGTACTGATCTGTGGGCAGGGGGAGGTTGGGGACCCCTTCTCTAACCAACTGAGGTACCCAGCCAGGGCTCTGATCCTCTTTTTTTTTTTTTTTTTTAACTTTTTCAGAAAGACTTATTGCCCTGACTGGTGTGGCTCAGTGGATTGAGTGCCAGCCTGTGAACCAAAGGGTCACTGGTTTGATTCCCAGTCAGGGCACACGCCTGGGTTGCGGGTCAGGTCCCCAGTAGGGGGTGCAGGAGAGGCAACCACACATTGATGTTTCTCTCCCTCTCTCCTTTCTCCTCTGGCTAAAAAATAAACAAAATCTTTAAAAAAATAAAAAAGACTTCATTTACTTATTTTAGAGAGAGGGAAGGGAGGGAGAAAGAGGAAGAGGAACACTCATCAGCTGGCTCCCCTTTGCGTTTTGACCATGGACCAAACCCGTAACACAAGCATGAACGCCATCCCAGAATCCTTCACTTTACCAGAGGATCCCCAACCAACTGAGGCACATCAGCCAGGGCTGTTTATTTACTTCTCAATAAGTTTAAATCCTTGAGGGGTACAGCACTACATGGATTCTGGGTCCAGTGGCCTTGGCAGGAAGGTTGCTTTGGAATTTAGCCCAAACCATGCTGCTGTTTCCATGAGCACGAGCTGCCCGGGTCACACCGGTTCTGCTGGGTTTCCCACCAGGAGTCACTGCGCTGTTCTCTGCTTTGTGCATGTCAGCACCTCTCTTCCCTACATGGAATTCAGTTTCATCTTGAGCACGAACACCTTCAATTTTAAGAAGAGCTGTGAGCTCCCTCTGGTTCCAGAGACCCTGTTTATAGCTGGCAAAAATGGCCTCGCACCACAGCCTCCCGGACCTATTTGTCATTGTAAAGTCCTATTCCTGACAGGCTCCAAGATGGCGCCAATCCTAATTCTTTAGACTTGGGATTTAAATGACAGCTGCTCAGCCCTCACTGGTGCGGCTCAGTGGGTTAGGCGTTGTCCTGCAAGCCAAAGAGTTGAGGGTTCCATTCCCGGTCAAGGCTGGTGCCTGGGTTTCGGGTTGGGTCCATTGTTGGGGGTACATGGGAGGCAGCCAATCGATGTTTCTCTCCCTCCCTTCCCCCTTTCTCTAAAAATGAATAGATAAAATCTTAAAAAAAAAAAATGACAGCTGCTCCATTTTTAACTGAGGAATTATTGTGTGGCCAGACATTAGGATATAACCTTTACATGTATAGCCCCACTTAAGTCTCCCAACACACTAAGGGTAATCCTTTTCTTTATATTGCACGAATCGGAAAACCAACCCCGGCTGGGTAGCTCAGCTGGCGAGGGCACTGTCCTGACGGGCCAGGGTTGTGGGCTCCATCTCTGCCAGGGCACACACAAGCAGCAGCCGATGAATGCAGAAGTAAGTGCAACAACACACCGACGTTTCTCTCTCTCTCCCTGCCCCCTTCCTCTCTTCCTCTAACAATCAGTAATTTAATAAAAAGTCAGAAAGCCAATGCTGAAGCAAGGTTACCAAGATCACAGGGCTCGCTTGTTTTGACTCTAAAGTCCAAGCATTTCTGCCCATTACACTCTCCCTAGGAGGGGGACCATTCCAGGAGTAAAATGGAGGCATCTCATCAGGCAACCCTATCTGATTCTGGGGAAGCCCCTCTATTCAACCAGTATATACTTGATATAGAAAATTTAGCCCTGGCCAGTGTGGCTCAGTGGATTGAGTGCCGACCTGTGAACAGAAAGGTCGCCTGTTTGATTCCCAGTCAGGGCACATGCCTGGGTCGTGGGCCAGGTCCTCAGTTGGGGGTGAGAGAGGCAACCCGTTGCTATATCTCTCACACATCGGTGTTTCTCTCTTCTTTCTCCCTCCCCTTCCCCTCTCTCTAAAAACAAATAAAATCTCAAAAAAGAAAAAAAAAGGGAGATAAATACTGCTAATACAAGCATTGCCAACACCTTATTTCCACATGCTTCCTAAAGCCAGGAAAGAAGTTCAGAGACGTATTTTTCCCACAGTAACAAGATGGCTCCCATGTAAGTCCTACAAATATCCTTAAGGTCCAAACCCCCCTGGGACACGAGTGCACGGATCTTCAAGAGGCTCTGTCTGGGTGGATCACTCAGCTAGGAATCCTCTCTGCAGCTGGCCTGCTCTGGTGCGGCACTAGCTTTGCTTCCCAATGTAAAACAGGTTCTGGGCTTTCTTTGATCTTGCACAAGTGCACCTGAGCAACCCCCGGGCATACTAGCAGTTTCCCACCCAGCAGAACTGGGGGTAGGGAAGTGCCCCAGGCAACACCCTCTGAATGCTCGCTCACATTATGGTATAACACCAGCTTTTGTGACCTGGGTCCTTGAATCCCTAGGTGCAGACGTGCTACAGAAAATGACAAACAAGCTGGAAGGAAGGGGAAGGGGTTAGTTGAAGAACGTGTAAGAATGACTCATGGGCATGGACAATGGAGAGGGGACTGTGGGAGAGAGGGGTGGGCTGGGAGGAGGGGGGCAAAAGGGAAAAAAACCCCAAAAAAACCCTGGAACAACTGTAGAATAAACAATAAAAAATAAAGTAGAAAAAAAAAGACAAACAGCCCTGGCCAGGTAGCTCAGTTGGTTAGTGTCGTCCCAGCACACCAAAGTTGTGGGTTCAATCCCTGGTCAGGGTACGTACAAGAATCAACCATTGAATGCATAAATAAGTGGAACAACAAATCAATATTTCTCTCTCTCCTTCCTGTCCCCTCTCTCTCAAAATTCAATGAATAAAATTTAAATAGAAAAAAAGAAAATGACAAACAAATCTCTGGACAGAGAAATCTTTCTCCATGATTCCTACCCCAAGAAGCCACTATGAGAAAGACAGATGGTGCTTGGAGACCCAAAGCAAGGACACAGAGGAAACGCCCTGTGACAGGATGGAACGCCAAACCTGTGAGGTGAGCACTGGCTCTCTCTCGGTTCACACTTTCAGCTCACAATCAGGGACGGCCAAGCGATCACAGGAAATGCGTGCTTCGAGCACATGCACACTACACACATTGAGTCTGGGTGCCCCGCTCTCAAACGGCTGCTGTGTACTTAGGGAGGTTTGTTCAATCCTGGTTTCCACTTTTTGGCAAATCACCCAACTTCCCCGAGCACTTTCCCCACCTGTAAAATGGGTAAGTCTAGCTATGTCACCGCTAAGGAAACATAAAAGTGCTCTGTACTAATGCTAGACACAGCAATACTGACTGAACCCACATCTTAGACCACAAGCCAGCCTGGAGAGTGGTGTTTTCACATGCGTGTTCCCAGGAAAACCCGGAAACCAAAGGTGGTCATTTTGCTCAAGTCGGACCTCGCTAGTCTATAGCCATTGGATCACCAGCAGAAAACTTTGGAAGTAATGACAGTTTCTGTCTAGCAAATAAATAACCATGGAGCCAGTGGCCCCAATTATTATCAAGTAGCCCAGAGGTAAGGTTTCCTGAAATCCACAATAGTTCTTAACAAACCACCTTTGGAAGAAGCAAAGTGTTCTCTCCAAAAATCAGTCTGAGGAAGTACCTCTTAGCACCCAGGATGCATCATGAGAGAACAAGTTTTAAGTACGACGTATAATCCCACTATACGTCTAGCAGAACAACCAGGATGCCTGCAGATTATTTCCCCAGAATTGGCCAGGTCAAATATTTTTTGCTCAAGTACTGTATCTCAAACATACTCTCTCTCACTCTGCTTCTGCCTGTCTGCTCTCCAGGCACAGCACAAACACCAAAAATGTGGCCATCTAATTTTGAAAGACAAAGTCAAGGTAAAGATAGCAAGTGTCTTCAGTTTCGGGTTAAAGGTGCTTTAATTCTCTTCCCGTCAGAAACGTCCCTATGAAAGCCAGAGCACATACCATCCGAGCCGGGGCAGAGCTCTGCCTCTGTGTGAAGAGATCTTTACCCTCCTCAAGTCCATGAGAGTGCAGGCAGCCACGAGACGCAGGTCTTATTGGCTTCTTAAACTCAAAGGCTTCCTGCAAGACAGTATAGTCGAGACATCTTCCACAGTCTATGGAAACCAGCGCTAGGGCCTCAGCTATAACTCAGGTGAGACAGGCAAGGGAGTGAGCACCAACCATCTTTGTAACTGACCCCAAACTAAGGGTTTACGCATTTCTGATCTAACTCCAAGAGAGGATCTGTAACTAAGAATTTCAAAGACTCTGTCAACAGCCAGCTTCTTATACAGCACTTTTTCCTCACCCACACTGGTATTTCCTAACAAGCACATATCTGCCAAGTACACAAAACACTGTGAGTTCTAAGCTAAATCAACAACTTGGTAAAATCTACAGCAAAGTTATTTCAATGTGCCTGTGAATGGGAGCCAAAACTTTTCACTCTAGATATGCCTGAGGGCTTTGTATTTCCCACCTTCTTCCTCCCACTAGGAGATAATTTTTTCCGCTTAAAATTATTGTATTCCATATTAAAAGTAGTAGGGAAAAAACTGATTTACTCTGCAACATGGATGAATCTCACAAAATTCTGAGTGAAAAGTCAAAGTGATAGAACATACACTGTGTGATTCCATTTACTTCAAGTTTAAAAGCACTCATAACCCCCTACCCTAAAATACCCACTTAAGCATTTGGTATGTATTCAGGGCAGTAACAGCGAATAGCAGAGTACCTACACACCAACCCAGGACTAAGTACTTTCTGTGCATTAGCCCATTAACTATCAACTGCCCCCTGATTGTCCCCATTTTACAGATGAGGAAACTAAGCTTACAAGCCCGATGCACCTAAGATCTGGCTTCATGGGCAGACAGGACAACTCCAGAGCAAGAGCTCTTTAACTTATGCTGTTTCCCTTCCAGAACAAAGCTCCAAGCAGGTGACCCTGGGGGAAGCCAAATTTGGGAGGGACGGGGGAACACAGACAGACTAAGCAGGGGCACAGCTTTCAGACTACTGGGTAGAAAGCCACCCCACAGAGGCTGATGCAAGTCTTCCAAACACCCGAGGCAGTAACTCGTTTCTATAGCCTCCCTCAGGACACCTAGCAAGTCCAAAGGAGTCATTGGGAGAGTTCATGGGAGCAGTAGGCCTTACACCAAGTCTGGAGGAATATAAGGATTATGAACTATGGCTTGTTAGCAGGGAACGGAAAAGGGAAAAGAAGACTGGAAAAGTTGAGCTAATTCATTATATTTTGGATGCCTACCCTGTGCAAGGCACGTGTGCCAGGTGTGAGAAAAGCCAGGCCAAGGTGTTCTTGGACTTTTGAATGGACAACCACAAGCTCATCCTCTATGCTACCATTTCAGTTTCTTTGAAATTCCCTGGGACTCGTTGGCTCCCTTCTCTCAAACACTGTCAAGCAGCTTTTCCCTAAGCTCACAACCCCTCCCAGCGTCAGCGCACACAGGGGAGAGGAAGGCTGGGGCAGCCACCTCCAGAAAAACTAGCCAGAAGCCAGCTGCAATGCTTTACCTACACTGTCTCACTGCACTCCCACAGCTTCCCGGCAAGGCACCACTACTCCTGCTTTACAAAGAACGAAGAAGCCTAAAGAAGAAATAACTCGCCAAGGTCACAGCTGACTAGCAGCAGGATTCAAACTGAGGCTTCTAACTCCAGAGACCACTGTGATCCTGGTGAAAGTTTAGCCTCCCAGGAGGCAGCTGGCCACTTCTCTGGACGCCACTGGCACTCGCAGGCTGTACTCCCGCCCTAAGTGAGTACGTTGGTACAACACTCACGTTTTCCTTGTTCTCATCCTGGTCCATCAGCTGAAAGACGTCGTGGTCAAGAGAATCAGAATGGCTCCTCTTCAGAGCTGGACTGCACCCCAAGAGCTTCTGCTATCAAAGTGAAAAAGGAATTAGGGTCCATAAATGAAAACTCAATGGCAACTCAGTTCTCAAAAGGAAAAAAGATGGCTGGTGGGGGGCTGCGGCCTAGGCCCTCACACACGGCAGTGACTGTGGCCAGGGGCCCGTCCTGCCAGAACACAGCCTGGAAGCTCCCACTACATGGTTTCACACCCAACCCCACAAAGCCCACAGGCCTCTCAGCAGGGACTCAGGGTTGACAAATCACCCCCTTCCCCAGTAGCATCGTTTGCATAAAAAGAACTCCTCCTATTTTGATTAAAACCGATAGTTAGAAATGGCTGAAAAGAGGCAGTTGTTGAAGTCGCTCTCAGGAATGTTTGAGTGCTTTTGAGACTAAGGAAAAGCAGTCTTCATCGTCTAAATTAATGTCTACTATCAAGATCACACTGGTAGCTAAGGGGCAGATAACAGGTATTAGTCCAAAATATACAAGGGAACTAACTTACAGGTAGGGAATTTATCCTCCTCATGGGATTTTCAAGGCTGCAATAGAAGCAGTAGGTAAATAGGTAAATAGTGAGACTAAGGCAAAGAGGTAGCAGACTACACAGCGCTCAATCTATAGCGTGAGGGCAGTCAAAAACACCCCACTTCAGGCACGATGGAAGCACGGGTTTCTGAAGCTGTCCTGTCTCACAAGCACCCCAACACTGGGCTTCAAGTGCACACACGCTCTGAAGGCCAGGACGTCAGAGAGTGGGGCAAGGGCTTGAATGAGACTCCAACGGAACACCCAATTACAGCTAAAATAAAGAAAGGGAAGTTCTGAAAACTGCCGACGCAGACGACTCGTTAAGGTACCAGACTGTTTACAGGACCCAGGAGTCTTACTAGCGACAGCTAAGCCCAGAGTATGATGAAGGTCATTGAAAGCAAGTAAATAAGTAATAAAGAAGAAAAGTTTTGTTCCTAAGCACAAACACTTAAAAGCAGTGAATACATACTTTTCTTTACTGTCCAAGGGCCCAGGAGAATCCAGACAGAAGCCTGTGGAAAATAAAAACACCTCTTAGGAAACAGTCCCTAAAACACCATTTGTCATGAAAGTAAGTAAAATTCTTAGGCCAGTCAACAAAGGCTCGCAGCTTGGACTTTTTGCCAAAAATGAAGTCAAGTCTCTATATGATTGTCAAAAACATAGTATTTGCACAAGTCTTAAATATTTTCATGGTATATCTATGAATCCCCCTTTCCCACTTGCAAACTCCATTAAGGAAAGTAGGATTCGGGGAGAGAGTGACTGAGCAGAACCCTCTCAAACCCTCTTCCTGACTGTGTGGTTGTTCAGAGAAGAGGTCACCCAGTTCCTTTCTGTGAGCTCCAACCATGCAGATAATATGCAGCACCAGTGTTCTGCACGTTTTTATTTCAAATAGTTTATCTTGTCAGATCCTATTCATAATTTGGGGGCTTGGAAGATACAATCCTGTCCTATGACAAGCAAAGCAAGTATTTATTGGATTGACAAAAATACACCAAGTGAGGTGCCCGTCTCACCCAAGGCAGCAGGGTGGCACCAGGCCCTCCAACCGGCCTAGCAAAGGCCTCTCCTGCCTGATGTCTCCATGACCTGACAGCAAGTTAGGTGTTAGCTCCTGACCAATGTTCTCCCTCGCCACACGGCCACAGAAAGTTTCTGGGTGAAAGCGCGTGTTCAGCAAATTCCCAGTGTTGTTCCCCACACAGCAGACACGTGGTAAATGCCGAGGTCTGAAAGAATACCTGAATCGGTCGACTCAGAGGAGCCCATTCTCTGCAGACTGCTGTTTTTCACCTCCAGTGGCTGTTCATACTCACTGAAACCAAGAGAAGTAATTCTATGTATTTCTAGGCCATAACTAACAGGTTACATACAGGAGACAGGCCAAGTAGCCAGGATGCCAGCAACCAACCATCATTCCCTCTAGACCACACCAAGGAACAGCCTGCCACCCAAACACCCAGGTAGCTGGCACTAGACAGAAACGATGAGAAAGGAGTGGGTGGGAGGCACGGCCTGGGTCACACTGAAGGGAAGGATGACTATGATGAAGGCCGGAGTATTTCCTGAAATGAGAGCGTGTCCTGTGTAGGCACTGTGCTAGGAGCAGAGACGAAAAAGGAATAGGAAAAGCTCCTGCTTTTCAGAGGTTGGAAAACCTACAGGACATGTGCTTACTTAGAAAATGGGATGTCCAAGACTGAAGGGAAAGCAGCTTCACCGCCAACACCGTGGGGTGCATTTATTTCTTTATGTTGCTCTAAGGAGAAGTGCAGGGAAGTTTTGAGTATGGAAAGTTGAGTAAAAAGACCCGGGCTTATCAATGCATTGGGGCCATCAGGAGTGTGCAGAAGGCGAGGGACTGCGATGGTTTTGCACAAACTTTAGGCGAGAAAA
The DNA here is from genome assembly GCF_022682495.2 of Desmodus rotundus. Lineage (NCBI taxonomy): Eukaryota > Metazoa > Chordata > Mammalia > Chiroptera > Phyllostomidae > Desmodus > Desmodus rotundus. The sequence goes on from NC_071394.1 coordinate 129,926,362, forward strand.
TGCCATGTCCCTTTGTTGAGACTGAACAAAGCTCACAGGAAACTATGATCCTGCACGACGGACGGTTCAGCAAAGCGGGGAAGTGAGCGCCTAGGAGGGCCTAGGAGGGCCTGCTTTCCCCTGTGGAGGTAGATTCCAAAGGCCTTCCTGGGACAGGGTCAGAGAGGGCAGGGCAATCCGAAACGAGGGGCAAGGATGGGGACCTGGGGCCGCCCTCACCCCTACCGGGCCGGGCTCGGGGCTGACGGCGGCCCTGGACTGTCCGAACGGCCTCTCCCGCCCAACATTCCGCCCGAGGGGGAGGGTGCACATGGCTAGCCCCCGCCAGACTGAGCCGCCCCCAAACGGCAGACAGGTCTGGCCCTTCTCCCGGCCTGATCCCCCCGAAAGCCGTCTGGGAGGTCAGAGGCCTGTGGAACCGCTCGTCTGTCCCCCCTCACCTGCCCAGTCCCTGCAGCTGATCCATGGTGACCGTCAAGTTGGTGACAGGCGACAGGCCCCCGGCGGCTGGCGTGCCGAACAGCGCCTTCTCGACCGGCGGCGCAGGAGAGGGGCTGCAGGCGAAAAGCAGGCGGCGGCGATGCGGGGGCTCCGGGCCCAGTTCCATGGCGGCGCCCGGCCTCCCAGGGCTCCGGCTCTCTCTTCCTCCGCCGCGCCGCCCCGCCCTGCCGGCACTGGCCAGGGCCGCGAGCCCCGCCGCCGGTGCTTGCAGGTCAAACACAAACACGACCCCGCGGTTCAGGGACGCGGCTGTCGCGGGAGAACCGGCGCGGACGGGCGGGTGTCCTGACCCAGCAGGCGCCAGCCACACGCAAGGGTACTTCCCCCTCACCCCGCGAGGCCAGCGGGCGGGCGCCGGCAACCTGAAGATTAAATCCAAACAAACGCGGCGGGTCAGGACTGGCGAGCGGCCGAAGCCTGGGGGAAACAGCCGGCGCTCACGCTCTACTCGTTTACTCTCACCCCCTGTCCCAGTTCCGGACCTCCAAGACCCAAGACAACACTCACCTCCTTCCCGGGCCGCTGTCTCTCCGGAGAAGGCCTTTCGCGGTAATTGCTTAGTAGGGACAGTCGCTGCCCCGCCCCCCGTTCCTAGTTGGCGCCAAACGGAACGCGCCAATCAGTAAGCAACTCTTCCCCCTTGCTCCCGAAAGGCAGCTAGGCGGGACCAATAAGAGGGGGAAAAGGGGGCAACGCGCGGGACTCTGCGAGTCTGCGGCTCTTTGAAAGGGGAGTGGTGTGTAGGGGGAGACCCGGGCTGATCCCAAAGAGCGCGGGCTCAGAGGTCAATGAAAACTCCCAGCAGCACCTGCGAGGCGCTGGTCGAGATCAAAAGGCAGCTCTTGACCCGTTGCATGCTGGGGAGCGTAGTTCTTACCCCGCGAAGCCGCGCAGTTGCTTGCCGTCCCCGTTGGGCTACTGCTTCATCGCCCCTGCCCAGGGCCTTACATATTGAGGGAATGTCGCGGCTGGAGAAGGCTTCCGGAGGCCAGGCTGAGCCCCGCCTTACGGTATTGTGGGCCCCTCTCTTCCGCCTGGACCTCCACGCCCCAATTTTATAACCAGGGAGGCAACTGAATGACCCACTGAGTGGGCGCTGCCCTCGGAACACTAGAGCCCAATTCCGGAGCGCTAACGCTCATCTCAAGCAGGCGGTTCAAGACCCTGCGGGCCGAGCTGACCACGAGCTGCTGGCCACGCAAGACTTGAACCCTACAATGCGGCGTGGGCTGTGGGGCTCAGCATTCTTTGCTCACCTCCATTTTACCTCTCGGTATATCTTCTAAAAATCATTTCCTTTTCTTCCACCCTTATCCTATTGGGGGCTCCTAGGTAGCAATACCATAAATTTAATAAAAGCTAACACATATAGCGCTTATGTTCCAGACACTCTTCCAAGTGCTTTGTCTATATTATTTTTTCATTTTATTTTTTAAGTTACTTCGTGCTTTCCTCTTTTTAAAGATTTTATTTACTTAGGGGAAAGGAGGGAGGGAAACATCAATGTGCGGTTGCCTCTCGCGCGCCCCCTATCGGGGACCTGGCCCGCAACCCAGGCCTGTGCCCTGACTGGGAATCGAATAGAGGACCCCCTTCGGTTTTCAGACCAGCACTCAATCCATTGAGCCACATCGGTCGGGGCTTTTTTTTTTCTTTCTCTTTTTAAAGGTTGAAGTGTTGAGGGTGATTTTTATTATGTTTGGGTCATCTTCAATTGTGAATTGGAGCAAAGGGAAAGCATAATTTAACCACGTTGTTTCCCCATTCGCCTAGGTACGCCCTTCAAAGTCCCAGAGCAGCAGGAGGGGCAGGGAAGGGAAGGGCCTTGCACTGTGAGCTGGGAGGTTTCAGTTTCTGATTCTGCTTTGGGGCAGGGCAGTTTTTGCTCATTCATTCAGTCTCTACTGACAGCCTACCAGCTTGCTCCATCCAAACAGACAGCATCAACACTTCCTTGGAAAATGCTGGAATGCCCTCTTCATGCCCATACCCACTTCACTCAGCTAACACCCACCCTGCCTAGGAAAATTCTATGCTCAGACACCCTGACTGATACACCCCCCCTCCCCCATTATTATCCACCTTCCAGGCACACATGGTTACTTTTGTTTCTGTGACTATTTAATCAGGGTGAGTCCACCCAAATGACTATAAACTCAACAATGTAAGAAACTTGCCTTTCCCTTTCTCTCCTACAGTACAACTCAAGGCCTGCCTGGTTCAGGAGACCCCTCAGTACGTGTAGATTGAATACATTCTGCAAAAAAAGAGCAAAGTGTGATTGCTTTGAGAGTGTTTAAGAAGGGACTCTGATCTGGCCTGGTATGTCAGGAATTCCTGAGGAAGTGTCCAGGATAAACCCTTTGGATGGGGAGGAAAGAGTGCTCTGGGCCTAGGGACTGGCCTGGAGCAAAGGCTCTGAGGCTAGGAGGCCCCTGTGTGTGGCAGGGAGCAAGTGGGAGAAGAGGGGTTTGGGGAGAGACCAGACTCTGCAGGGGCTTGTAGACCACATTCTAAGGGTTGAACTTTATCTCTCAAGGGCAAAGGGAAAGCATCAAAAGACTTACATTTACATTTTAAAGACATAACCTTGACTCCAGAGTGGAGTCGAGTGGAGAGCAGCAATGGTAGAGCTTGGGAGACCAGTTTGGAGGACATTGCAGGTCCTATTATGAGATGGTGTTGACTTGAACTAGGGAGGCGGTGATGCAGAGGAAGAAAGTAAGCCTCACTTCCCAACTGTGCTTCTCAGTAAGGTACCCCAGCGGGGCTCCTGGCTCCTCTCTGCCACTCCTTGGCAACCAGAAAAACTCGGCTTTTAAATCTGCATTACGTATTGCAGTGCCCTGTATATTTGGTCTGGAGAAGGTATTCCCCTTGTTAAAAACGGAAGAAGAAAACTCCCACAAAAAAAGAAAAAAAAAGAAAAGCTCTCCCATTATTTTGTTAGATTTATTTTCTGTAGAAAAAGAAACACTCCTTTCTTGATTTCATGTTTTGCACGTGCTCATTCTTTCAAAGCAATGGCTGATAGGCTGAAGACTAAAGGCTTTGGCTCAAAACACCAAGATCCTTACACCCCCATCTACAGCTCCAGCCACGGGCCACCCCACCCACCCAGAAGCCTCAGGCTATTTATCCCCTCTGCTGTCACGTTTCCGGGGGTCTGTGGTGCCCACCCCCTCCCTGTCCACTATTTCAAATACTTTTCTCCATTAAACTTCTAAAAATGTGTTTCCTCCTTTTTCAGGGTAGTTTCATACTGGACTCAACATCCCTGTTCTTGCATGCATCGTTCAACGAATGCTTATCCATGGCTCCCTGGGACAAACCCAGTGCTTGAAATAAAATCCCACAATTTCTCCCCTCAGGGGGCTCAGCTCTGCCAAATGTTATCTCACAGAACATCCCTTATAATAACAGTAATAATTGCTGTCATTTCTGCAGCATTGGTGGGACCCAGAGGAGGGGGCCTGCGGGGTGGCGGAGGGGGAACTCTCCAAAGGAGATGAAAGCTGCTGAAGTTTGCAGGCTTAGGTTGCTGGAAAAGGGGAACTTGGGGTTGGGTGAGATGGGGCGCTTTGTAAGGAGAGGAGGGAGCCCAAAGAGGCCAGGTAGCAAGAACAGCACTTTCTGGGAACTACTTCTGAGTCCTAGAATGGGCATCTGCGAGTGATTGCAAGGGGGACCCAAGTGGGAAGGAGACACTGCTTGGAGGATTTGGACTTCCTGAAGGGCTTGGCTTCATTCTGTAGATAGTGGAGGGTGCGGCGGGTGAGTGACACCATCTGAACTGCCTTAGGTGGATGTGGGGGAAGAGAGGGGAAGCCTGAGGAAGGGGCTACCCCAACAGTCCAGGGGAGACAGCCTGAATCGAGGTGGGGGCCTCAGCCACCAGTGGTAGGGAGTGCTTTGGGAGTCTGGAGGAGGTAGAGCTTATTGGATTCTTTTCGGTAACTGAGAGTTGAGGTAGGAAAGGAGGGGAAAGCCGTTGAGAATGAGTCCCAGCCTCGGTCACGACTTAAGCACCTGGGGGGATGGTACCATTATTTCAGCAACAGCAGCACAGTTCCTGGAGGGATTTGATGAACTCAGTGTTGTACTTGTGTGCTATCTGAGGTTGGCACTCAGGGGAAAGATTTGGGGGTTCATTAGCCTGAGGATGATAATGACCACTGAGGATGTGCAAAGAGTGTTTTATTTATTTTTTTCTTTCAAAGAGTGTTTTAGGGGGCTGGACCTGGAGAGCACTAGTATTGAAGCCGAGATGTAGCAAAGAGGCCCATGAAGGTGGTACTGGGGAAGGAACCGAAGGGAGGGAGTGGCCAGTCCGCTCAGAGGTGCACTGAAGGAAGTCACTGGAGGTGGCCACGTGGAGGTAATTTTGCGTGGGTGGGGGAGGTAGGAGGTGAGGAAGTAGGCTCAGGAAGTCTCTGGAAAGGCAAGAAATGGCACAGGAGGTAAGGTACGGTTCATATTTTAGCACCAAGCTGAGGACATTCCAAATGCCTATCCACAATAGAATGGGTAAATTGAGGTTCTTTCATGCAGCAATGAATGAAAGAACTCTATGGATGACTCACAACTGATGCTGAACATAAGCCAGACAAAGAAGCGGACATGCTATTTGATTACATTGATATAAAGTTTTAAAAAATGAAAAGTCCTGTGGAGGGGGGCGGGCAGGGACTGGTTGAAAGAGGGTGAAGGGATTAGTCAAAGAACATACATGGGTGACTCATGGACACGGACAACGGTGTGGGGATTGACTGTGGGAGCGGAGCCGGGCAGGGGTCTGGGTGGAGGGGGACAAAGGGAGGAAATTAGAACCACTGTAATAGCATAAACAACATATTTAAATTAGAGGAAAATGAAGTCCCGCTGTTTAATTGTTGGTGATAGAAGTTAGGGGACTGGTTATCTTTGGCTGGGGGGTAACTGGAAAGGGCCATGAAGAGGCCTTTTGGGAGCTGGCCACATTGTTTTTTGATCTGGGTGCTGGTTGCAGGAATATGTTCACCTTGTGGAAATTCACTGAGCTACATGTACACTAATGGTTTATTCACTCTTCTGTATACTTCACTGAAATCTTTGCAATTGATAATAAAACAGCCCTGGCTGGTGTGGCTCAGTGGACTGAGCACAGACCTGCGGACCCAAAGGTTGCCCGTTCTGTTTCCATTCAGGGCATGTGCCTGGGTTGCAAGCCAGGTCCCCAGGTGGGGGCGTGAGAGAGGCAACCGATTGCTCTTTCCCTCGCACATCGTGTTTCTCTCCCTCTTGTTCTCTTTCCTTTCCCTTAATAAGTAAACAAAAATCTTTTAAAAATAATAATAATAAAACAACCTTCCCAGGACCTCACTTTATCCTCCAGCTGTATTCCTTCCTTCACAGTAAAAAAGTCTCTAATTTCTCTCCTCTCACTTCCTCTTGAACCTGATCATATCAGACATTCACCCCCCCTACTCCACAGAAACAGCCTTTGGCAAGCTCTCTGGGGATCTTTATTTTGCTGGATCCAGTGACCAAGTCACATGCCATGTCTTACTCTGACTGGGGTACAAATGACCATTTCCTTCTAGAAATGTTGGCTTTGCTTCACTTCCAGGACAGCATTCTCCAGGTCATCCTCCTCTCTCAAGCTGCTGCTACAGAGAGGTCATGACAGAGTAAGCCATTCAGCCTCTCTAGGGGGGTAGGGGGGCACCAGGCATAGGGAGAGAGAAGAGCTTTGGGCCTCCTGAGTAAGCTCATCTGGGGCCTCCTGGTCCTTTGTTCCCAGCAGCAACATAGGGCCTGGCTTGTAGGAAAAAGGAGAAATGTTGGTGCAGTGATTGAAGACCAAGAATTTGAATGCTATCCTGAAGTCAGGGGCTTTAGAAGGGCCTCTGAGAAGCCATCCACCCTACCCCTTCCTGACCCCCCACGGAAGATGGACTGCACTTATGGCTTGGGGCAGTGAGGCAAGTCCCTGGAGTACCTTTTCTCTTCTGAAAAGGTTGAGGACTTTTCTGCCCCACTTCCCCTTGGCGAGTATTGACGTAGACGCCAAGGAGGCCACCAGAGGGCACTTGTTTCCCAGCAGAATATTTTTCTGGAAAGAAGTGAGGAATGCTGGGAGAAAAGACAGGTTTAACAGAGGGACTTGGGCTGGGAGCTAAGCACGTGTGAAAAACTGAGTGCGTGACAGGAATGTCAAGTGCAGCACAGGGAAAACATGCTGCGCCTCACATTTTTCATATTTCATAATATTGTAATGCTCATGTATGGTGTCAGGGGGCACTAGAATTATCAGTGTGATCTCTTTATCAGTTATGGGGCCCCTGTGGGTGTCTGCTGAGCATGGCCTGGGCCTCCCTTCCCGGGGCACACTCAGCACACCCCCAGTGGCTGGGAGGCGGAAGCCACAGGGCTCCTCCTTTCCCCACCCTCACACCATTTTGCATCTTCAGGCGTCCCCTGACCCAGCTCCAGTAAGCTTGGGCTCTGCTGTCACAGAGTTGGGGACAGGGAACCACACTCCTTCCTGGAAAAATATGCCCACCTGTTGCCACTGCTTGCCTCCTCATCTACAACTTTGAAAACACAGGTATAAATTACCTACCATAAAATTCACTGTTTTCAGAGTAATTATGTGAGTTTGACAAATGTGTACAACTGTGTAACCTCCACCACAATCAAGATGTGGAACGATTTCATTAACCAAGGTGCCCCTCACGCCCTGTGCAGTGAATCCCTCTTCCATCCCTGGCTCTGGCACCACTGGTCGACCTCCTTTGTCTGCAGCTTCACCTTCTCTGGAGATTTCACCTGGGCACAATCATACAATGATGATCCTCTGCATCTAGCTTCTTTCACTTACCATCACGTTCATGAGGCTAATTTGAGATGTGTCCGCTGACAGCTCATTCCTTCTTACTGGCAAGGAGCATTCCAGTCACTTGTGTGGATGGCCCACAGTTTGATGAGCCTGCTGATGGACACCTGGGTGGTCCCTGGTGGTTGACTATTTTCTTCTTCTTCATCATCGTCTTCTTGACTATTTTGAATGAAGTTGCCATGCACATTCTTGTACAACTTTTTGTGTGGAGGTATGCTCTCGTTTCCTGAGGGTGAACACGTAGGAATGGAATTTCTGGGCTGCATGATGTCAGGGTTTACCCTTTCAAAATGACTCCTGGTTGTCCTTCCCCCGTCACATGGTGAGGGGAGGCATTGGTGCTGATGAGAGGGTGAGCTGAGGGTGGGAGAGACTGGGGGTACCTGGGCCTCAGTCTTACATCTGTCTTCAAGTGGCTTGGTGTCTTGGGCAAGTGGCTTTGCCTCCCCTGGGTGAGCCTGGGTTTACTCATCTGAGAAAGGGGAAGACCATCACTGTCCTCCCTCCCTGTCCCAGAGGGTGTTCTGTGGGTGCAAGGCGGTGGGCGATGTCCATCTCTGGCCACTCTAAGGGACAGAACGGGCCCAGAGGGAAAGGCCTCACCTAGAGAGCTGCATTCTCTCTCAAGTCCAAGTGGGCGGGCCCACAGCCAGTGCCTGCCAACCTTGAGAAATTCCTTTTGGCCTTGAGCTGAGTGGCCAAGGGCTAATGTGTTGTGGGTGTGTGGGGCCATCCATTGGCCATAAACACCTCAGAATATGACACTATAAGGGAGGAGAAAAACTTTGCAAACGAGGCCAAGGGAAAAAGGATTTCCACCACGCTCCTACATGTATGTGCCTACTTATGTTTAAATGACGAATTAAGAAATCAGTTCCTCAGTTATACTAGCCTTGTTTCAAGTGTTCATAGCCACGTGCAGTTAGTAGCTACCACACTGCAGACCACAGATCTAGACGAGTCCCTTCACTGCAGAAAGTTCTACTGCAAACCCTCATTGAGATCCCAACCCTCCCATTGGAAGGGTCAGTATTGATAGACCATGCCTGGTGCACTGGGGCAGGCCCCCAGAGGTCGCCTGGCTTGCAGAAAGGGCACCTGCAGCGCTGGTGGGCAGAGATCTTCATGAGGGAGTGGCTGCACAGGCAGCCTGCAGGTGGCTGGTGGGGCTGGACCCTGAGATGAATGGCCTGGCAATGTGAGGGCTCTGAAAGGTAGAAGAGTGGACTACAACCCGGGCTGGGAGAGGGCCCAAGGAGGGAGGGAATTTCAGTTCAGGGCAGGAAGGGGAAGGGCACCTGGCTCAACCAGGATGGAGGAGAAATAGAGGGGGATTGGGAAAGGTGGGAGCCCCAGCTTGGGAAGGAGGTGGTGACAACACCCTTGCACCAGCCTGTGCAGGGCCTTCTGCTCCCAGCCCCTGGGCTGCTCTGCTCTCTGTGCTGGGTTAGGAGCGGGCCCAGGCAGAGTGCCCAGGGGCCAGCCCCACCATCTAGGGCTTGGCTACCCCAGCCTCTGACATCCTGCCCACTCCTGACCTGGCTCCTCTTTCTCTCTTCCTTTGGCCTTCCCCGTTTCTCTGTCTGTCTCTGTCTGTCTGTCTGTCTCTCCCTTCCCCCAAGTAAATGCCCTGGAAGCCAGTCAGCTGGACCCCTTCCACACCTTGCCTGTTCTCTCTGCCTGTGGGCCCCTCAGTGTGCCTGCAGCGGTCGGAGTGGCGCTCACCTCACCTGCTGCTGAGAGGGCCTCCCAGGGCAGGGGTTTCAAAGGGAGTCACAGCAAGTGAGAGGCAGCCCAATGACCCCAACATCTGTTTGCCTGACCCAGAGTCTAAGGTCCTCACCAGCCCTGGGGCAGCTCCTAGCCCTGTTGGTAGTAGCAGCTGCTGTCTATGGTGCATTCTTCAATGCCCCCTCAGCCCGTTGGGAAGGGGCCCTGCGTGTGCAGCATCTGACCTAGAGGAATGCAGGCCTGGGCTGGTCTCATGCCCTAGTCTAAACCCTAACATGGAAACCTCCTTCTCTCCCAGTTTGGCTCCTTGGGGACCCTGAAACCAGAAGAAAGGTGAGGGATCCAGGAGAAATCTTAGGGGTCCAATGTCCTCAGGGGTCTGACCCTCCTCCACCCTCTAATGGGCCCCCGTGTGCAAGCCTAGCTTGATCAAGAGTCCACTGGGGCAATGTCTGGGATATGAAACCAGGTTGCACACAGGCCCATATCTCCTTCCTTCTCCCAAGGCTGAGTGCGCAAGCAGCAGCAACATCAGGCTGCCACCTTCCAAGGGGCCCTGTCCAAATGCCCAAGAGTCCCACAGGCCCACAGAGGCCAATGGCTACCCCAGGCCTCATGACCACAGGGCCACTCATTCCACAGGAGACCTGGGACTAGAAATTTCCTACTGGCCTCTGGACACCTCTATCACTTGCCCATTATCTCCCCCAAGGGTGCTCTCTCCACCTCCCAGCACCAGCCATGCCAGCCTCCTGTCTCAGCGAGAGCACTGACCAGGGAGTCATGGGGGTCAAATCAAAGGACACCTCCTGAGAGTATGGGAGCAAAGAGGAGGAGGTTGCTGTGTTGGGGTGCAGGTCAGAGGCAGCTGCACAGGTGGAAGGGCCTGTCAAGCAGAGAATTCATGAGCGGGAGGCTCCAAGGGTCCTGAGTGGTGGGGGGGGTGTGGCAGGTAGACACCTGGGGCGGGCCAGGCTGCAGGGGAGGGCAATGGGGAGCCACAAGAAGCCAGGCACTGATGCCAGCCTGCGGGGTGTGGGCTCCTGAAGATTGGTGGTGAAATGGCCAAATCAGAGTTTGGAGGAGCCCTGGATAGTGGTGTGGAAGCAGACTGTGGTCTGGGGTGAGCCTGGAGCCTGGAGGAGGTGGAGCCCGGAGGCTGTGGCTGCATTAGGAGGAGAGAAGATGGTGGTAGGAGCCAGAGCGGGGGCGCCTGCAGAGGTCTGAGGGCAGTGTCCCCAGGAGGAAGGAGCAGCAGGTGGGTGCTATCCTGCCTTTCAGCTCAGGGCTTCAGCAGGCACCAGCCACAACAGCAGGCCCTACTGCCTGGGTACAGCCAGGGTTAATTCCGGAAAACCTGATCTCAGATGCAGACCAGCTGTGGTCTGTCCATGATAACTGATGGCCTGAGAGAGGGTGTCCCCAGCCAGATATGAGACCTGGGATGAGAAGCAGCCCTAGATGGCACTGGGCAAGCCCTCCATGTTAAGGGAACAGTCCTGGGAGGAGACAGAGAAGGAGCTTCCAGGGAGGCAGGAGGGAAACCAGGAGAGGAGCCTCAGGAGAGGATGGGAAAGGGCCAATTTCATAAGGACAGAGGGGCCCCCAGCACCTGGGTAGATAAAGACGAGGCTTGAGAGTGGCCACTGCATCCAGTGAGGGCCAACCACCCTGCAGTGGCCTTGAGTGTGCCAGAGAGCAAAGAAGTGGGAGTGTAGCTGTGGACGGCCCTTCCTGGGCCTGGACTGGGGAGGGGCCAGGGCAACAGGCCACATCTGGTGGGTGCTGGGGACATTTTTAGATGGAAAGCAGTAGAGAAGAACCCAGGAGAGGGGACACATTGCCCCGAGCAGCAGAACTGACTTTGGGCTGGTCTAGAGCAGGATAAAGTGGCCTTGGAAGACTCCCTTGGGACTGGCTGGTGGGAAAGGCTGCAGTGGAGGTGGTCACTGTTACTCACTCACCCAGCCTGACCTGAGGGCCTGCTGGGGGCAAGACAGGCCTGGAATGAAGACTTAGTGGTGAGTTCACTACACCATGCTGATTCTGAGGCAGTCCCAGTGGGCAGAAGGACGCAGGACTTTGCCTGGCTCCCTTCCTCTCTTCTGGACATGTCAACTCTCTTGAGCAACCCCGCCTAAAACTTCCCTGAGGTGCCAAGAGAGCCAAGACATTGTCAGGAAGATGGAGAAACCATTTCTTCAGGTTGCACATGAGGCTGACCTCGCCCACTGTACAGAGAGCCCCCTGAGGCAACAGCAGAGCTGAGGCAAGCCCCAGCCCACACCTGGCAGGTGGCCAGTGATGGGGCAGTTCAGGAAGGCTCCTGGTGGCACCTTTGCAACAGGCCCAGGCATAAAGGAGGGTCCTTCAGGCAGGGAGGCACCAGATTGGGGACCATGGAGACCCAGAAGGACAGCCTTCCCTGGCGGCGCTGGTCACTGTTGCTACTGCTGCTGGTCCTGGTGGTGCCTCCAGCCACTGCACAGGTCCTCAGCTATAATGAGGCCGTGCTCCGTGCCATAGAGGACCTCAACCAGCGTTCCTCGGAAGCTAGTCTCTACCGCCTCCTGGGGCTGGACCAGCAGCCACCTGATGGAGTGAGTTGGGGAGGGTGCCTGGGAGGGAGGCTCTGGGCCAGCCAGGTGGGCCACACTGCCACTGCCTTTGCTCTCGCAGGACATTAGAATCTATACTGTGCAAAGACATGCCCCTTCCACACCCCCATTCAGGCTACAGTGACTCCTGTGAGTTCCATGAACAAGAACGGGGGCACTGGGTCTGGGATGTGACTTCCCTGCATCAAGTTTCCTCTGGTCTTGCTTGTCTCCCACACAGGGATGCCCCTGTTCAGCCCTGGGCTGCCAGTGACAATGTCTTTCCTCCAGGAGGCCCCTGGTTTCTCTTGGTGCCCAGAGCTTGTCTGAGGTCTGCTGCTGTGATCTGTATGCTCGGCGAGGGCAGGAGTGGACTCTGTCCTGCTCAGCTCTGTCCCCCAGCACCCAACCTGGTGCCAGGGACACAGTCGGGGCTGCTGAAACCCTCTTATTTTAATGGGGATTCAGGGTGACAGATCAGAGAAGACAGGCTGCTGCCCAATCCTGGTCTCCCCACTCTCTCTTCTGGCCAGGACAAGAACCCAAACATCCCGAAGCCTGTGAGCTTCACAGTGAAGGAGACCGTGTGCCCCAGGACGACGCAGCTGCCACCAGAGCAGTGTGAATTCAAGGAGAATGGGGTGAGGCTGGGGCTTGGGGGCCCAGGGTGCCACCCAAGATGCTGAGCAATAGGCATCTGGAGAACAATTCCACACACTTTAACCCTCCTGGGGTGAGCCAGGAGGGTTAAAGCACAGAGATTCCAGTTTGACCTCAAGCCTGTTCTTTTCAGCTGGTGAAACAGTGTTTGGGGACAGTCACCCTGGCCCAGGCCAATGACTCCTTTGACATCAACTGTGCGGATGTGAGTGGCCCCTTCTGAGTTGTAGGGGCCCGTGGGTGGTAGAGCATGGAACATCCTATGGACCAATTAACCACGGCTCCATCCGTGGCCAAGAAAGCTGCCTACCCTGGGCTCCTCCCTCAGCCTGAGCCCCAGGTCTCCAGGAGTGGCTCTGCAATCCCTTAGAGTGATGGTTCTCAAAGTGTGGCCCTCTCTGGGAACGATTAGAAATGTCAATTCTCAGGCCCTACTCAGACTTACTGACTCTGACTCTGGGGAGGGACCCAGGAATTTGTATTTAAGACTTCCTGTAGATTCTGACTCCGGCTGAAGTTTGGGCACTGCTGACGTAGAGATGAGTTTTCAGCCCAAGAACCAATCAGCGTTGCTGGGATGGGCTGTGTGACCTTGGGAAGCCACTAGCCATCTCTGGGCCTCAGCTTCCTCTTCTGTTTATGGGTGTAGCCATTCTACCACATGATCTGAAGGTCACCTCCAGGGGGTGAACTAGGGCCACAAGATTCCTGCGGTGTCTCAGGATGGGGTCCTGACCCTGAGTCCGGCCCCACTAAGAGCCTGTTTCTTCCTTGTGCACAGATCCAGGATGTGGGAATACGCAGCGGGGTGCAAAGGATTGTCGATAAGATTCGGGATATTGGCAGAAGAATCAATGATTTTTTTTCTAATCTATTCCCCAGGGGAGTCTCCTAAGGGTCTGTATCACCCTGGTACCAACTTCTGGATTGAAAATTAAATTCTTGTGAAAGCAACTTTCTCCAGGCTTCAGTTTCACTTGACTTGCCTTCCCCCACTTACACCACCTACTCTGGGGGGCCGTGCGTGCGCATGTGTGGGCCTAACACAGGCATGGGCTGGGGCACCTTTTCCATCAAGGAGGACATGCGGGGAGGCACCAGGGCCCAGGGGTCCAGGACAGTGTTTCCATTCTCAAGGTCCTCCCAAACGGCCTACCATCCCTCCCGCCATCCTCGCTGAGTACCTAGTAGGGACTTAAGGAGATCTACTCCATGTGCAGCACTGCTGGGGTGCTGCTGAGCTGCCCCTGCTCACACGGAGGTGTGGAGGTGACCGTGGAGGGGGCGCCAGGCATTTGTTAAACACTCCCAGGGACGCAGTTCAGTCTCATGGCTGGCTGGGTTCTAAGGTCAGCAGGGTTCCAATGCCCATAAAGTTCCAATTCCTCTTGAAAATCGTAACTCTACAAAAGCCCTCCACACGGTGGGGTAGCCCTCACCAGGCACTCAGGGCAATCAGGTCTTTGGCGGGGGGCTGAGGAACCAGACCCCTGGAGATAAAGGTCTGCGTTTCCCTGGTAGGTGAGCATCTGTGACCTGTAAGTGCCGGTCTGGGTGGGGGGATTCCCATATGCTTGGTGAAGGGTGGGTATAAGACTCAGATATGGTCTTAGGTCTCCCTGTAGTGGAATGAGTTTTCTCTCCACTAATGCGCTTATATGGAGTGGCATAGAGATGGTGGCTGAGCCAGAAGGCCTGGCTCTGTGACATGCTGCACTCCAGGGAGATCATGTGCTGGCCCAGGCACGACCAGGGGAAGGCAGCCTCAGACAACCTTTATACTCCTTCTCACATCCCCTGGTCCACATTATTCTTGTTTTTTTAACATTGATTGATTGATTGATTGATTGATTGAGAGAAGGCAAGGGAGGGAGAGAGAGAGGGAGAGAAACATGCATGTGAGAGAGACATTGATTGGTTGTCTCTCATATGTGCCCCACCTGGGACCAAACCCGCAACCAAGTCTCGTGCACTGAGGGGGATTGAAACAGTGACCCTTCGCCTTGTGGTGTGAAGCCCAACCAACTGAACCAAACCAGCCAGGGCTTGTCCACTCTTGGTCTCTGTTTCACCCCTCAGGAAATGGGAGGAATGACCTTGATCAGCCTACCTCCCAGGGGCCTTAACAAGACACGGCAGAGCAGGACATGTGAATACTTTTCGGAAGGTTGAAACAAAGCGTACTGGAGAGACGTGCAGGGCAGCCGGTCCTTGCTGACCTCACCCCAGCCCTGTGATAGGTAGCGCTGTGCGGAGTGTGCGGCAGCCCTCCCCTACACTACTGCCAGTCAGTGCCCAGCGCCTGGCAGCCTGAGAGGCGGCTGCCCCGCAGGTGGAGGGGATGAGGCCTCAGTGAGGTCAGAGGCAGAGGAAGGAGAATGGAAGCCCCGGGACAACAGGGAGCCACAGTAGGTTCTGGAGAAGGGGGAAGGTTTCATTCCAAAGGGCCAAGTTTTCCTGTGAGATTTCTGGGGGTCCTGTCTGTGGAATCAGAGGTCCTGGATAGCAGCTGAGCCCTCCTCATAGCTTGCACCTGGGTGCTGTGTCCCACACAGAATGTACCCAGAGGAGTGGGAACACTATGTGCTGGGCGTGGCATGGGCTGTCCCAGTTACTGTCAATCTCCGGGCCTCTAGGAGGTGCAATTGTTCCTGGTTTCCTTCCCATACTGGTTGAGTTAGAGCCTCTTGCACAAGCCAGCTGGTAGCTGGTTGACACATACCCACATTAGGCAAGATGCTGTGTGTGTGTGTGTGTGTGTGTGTGTAGTGGTAGGAGACACAGGGGGAAGGGGTCTCAGTTGCCAGGACTTAAGTTTTGAGCCCTGAGCAATGCCTGCCTTAGATGAATTTGGGGTTGGACCCATTTCAATCCTTTGAGCCAAAACTCCTGACTCCAGGGCATGCCCAGGCCCTTTGGGATGCCTGTGTGTTCTGTGAAGGAAGGCAAATCCGAGAAGTGCCCACTTAATCCAGTGAACCCCACACTGAGCAAACAGAAACAGACAGATGTCCTGGGCCCATGTGGGTGTCTGCTGAGCATGGCCTGGGCCTCCCTTCCCGGGGCACACTCAGCACACCCCCAGTGGCTGGGAGGCGGAAGCCACAGGGCTCCTCCTTTCCCCACCCTCACACCATTTTGCATCTTCAGGCGTCCCCTGACCCAGCTCCAGTAAGCTTGGGCTCTGCTGTCACAGAGTTGGGGACAGGGAACCACACTCCTTCCTGGAAGAATATGCCCACCTGTTGCCACTGCTTGCCTCCTCATCTACAACTTTGAAAACACAGGTATAAATTACCTACCATAAAATTCACTGTTTTCAGAGTAATTATGTGAGTTTGACAAATGTATACAACCGTGTAACCTCCACCACAATCAAGATGTAGAACGTTTTCATTACCCAAAGTTCCCCTCATGCCCTGTGCAGTGAATCCCTCTTCCATCCCTGGCTGTGGTACCACTGGTCGTCCTCCTCTGCCTGCAGCTTCACCTTCTCTGGAGATTTCACTTGGGTAGAATCATACAATGATGATCCTCTGCATCTGGCTTCTTTCACTTACCATCAAGTTCCTGAGGCTCCTTTGAGATGTGTCCACTGACAGCTCATTCCTTCTTACTGGCAAGGAGCATTCCAGTCACTTGTGTGGATGGCCCACAGTTAGATGAACCTGCTGATGGACACTCGGGTGGTGGCTGATTGCTGACAGTTTTCCTCTTCTCCTTCCTGTCCTTCTTCCTCTTTTCGTCCTCCTTTTCTGTCTTGGTCTTCTTCATCGTCTTCTCTTGACTATTTTGAATGAAGTTGCCATGCACATTCTTGTACAACTTTTTGTGTGGAGGTATGCTCTCGTTTCCTGATGGTGAACACGTAGGAATGGAATTCCTGGGCTGCACGATGTCAGAGCTTACCCCTTTCAAAATGACTCCTGGTTGTCCTTCCCCTGTCACATGGTGAGGGGAGGCATTGGTGCAGATGAGAGGGTGAGCTGAGGGCAGGAGAGCCTGGGGGTAACTGGACCTCAGTCTTAAATCTGTCTTCAAGTAGCTTGGTGTCTTGGGCAAGTGGCTTTGCCTCCTCTGGGTGGGCCCCAGTTAACTCATCTGAGAAAGGGAAACAGCATCACAGCCCTCCCTCCCTGTCCCAGAGGGTGTTCTGTGGGTTCAAGGCAGTGGGCGAGGTCCGTCTCTGGTCACTCTAAGGGGCCAGTGCTCTGAGGACTCGAGCAGAGGCCATGTGCTTCTGTGAGACAGAAATGGCTCAGAGGCAAAGTCCTACCTTAGAGAGCTGCATTCTCTCTCAAGTCCATGTGGGTGGGCCCATAGCCAGTGCCTGCCTACCTTGAGAGGTTCCTTTTGGCCTTGAGTGGAGTGGCCAAGACCTATTGTGTTGTGGGTGTGTGGGGCCATCCATTGGCCATAAACACCTGAGCATATGACAGTATAAAGGAGGAGGAAAAAAATGCAAGAAGGCCAAGGGAAAAAGGATTTCCACCACGGTCCTACATGTATGTGGCTACTTACGTTGAAATGATGAAAATTAAGAAATCAGGACCTCTTAGAGTCCTGATGAAGGACTCTAAAAGGAGGCATAGGTGGATACACTGTGCCTCCTCGCTCAACCAAAAGAGAAACCACAACAAATTTAAAAACAAAATCCAACAAGAAGTGCCAGATAATCGAACTACACGGAAGTCCAACAACCAATGAGATAAAGAAGAAACATTCATCCAGACTGGTAGGAGGGGCAGAGACAGGCATCCGGGGTGGATGGAGAAGGCTCGTGGGAAGGCGGTGGCTGGTGGACCGTGCGTCCCCACGTTTGCGCACAGGTAAACCAGGAGGAACAACTGGGCAGTGAGAGAGACCACATAACCCAGGGCTTCAGTGTGGGGAAATAAAGCCTCAAACCTCTGACTGAAAACACCTGTGGGGGTTGAGGCAGCAGCAGGAGAAACTCCCAGATTCACAGAGAGTTCGTTGGAGAGACCCACAGGTTCCTAGGACATACACAAACCCACTCACCTGGGAATCAGCACCAGAAGGGCCCAATTTGCTTGTTGGTAGCGGGGGAAGTGACTGCAAAGTGGCAGAGAGCAGAGCAAATGCCATTGTTACATCTCGGACCCTCCCCCACAATGAGCATCACAGCACAGTGACATGGGTTGCCCCACCCCGGTGGACACCTAAGGCTCCTCCCCTCACTATGTAACAGGCAAGGAGAGATAAAAAAACAAAATGACCCAAATGAAAGAACAGATCAAAGCTCCAGAGATAATACAACTAAGCAATGAAGAGATAGCCAACCTATCAGATGCACAGTTCAAAACACTGGTCATCAGGATGCTCACAGAATTGGTTGAATATGGTCGCAAATTACAGGAAAAAGTGAAGACTGTGCAAAGTGAAATAAAGGAAAATGTACAGGGAACCAACAGTGACGGGAAGGAAACCAGGACTCAGATCAACAATGTGGACCAGAAGGAAGAAAGAGACATTCGACCAGAACAGAATGAAGAAACAAGAATTCAAAAAATTGAGGAGAGTCTTGGGAACCTCCAGGACAACTTTAAATGTTACAATATCTGAATCATACGGGTGCCAGAAGGAGAAAAGGAACGGCAGGAAATTGAAAACTTATTTGAACAAATATGAAGGAGAACTTCCCCAATCTGGCAAAGGAAATAGACTTTCAGGAAGTCCAGGAAGCTCAGACAGTCCCAAAGAAGTTGGACCCAAGGAAGCACACACCGAGGCACATCATAATTACATTATCCAAGGAGAAAATCTTAAAAGCAGCAAGACAAAAGGACACAGTTACCTACAAAGGAGTGCCCATAAGACTGTCAGCTGATTTCTCAAAAGAAACCTTGCAAGCAAGATGGGGCTAGAAAGAAGTATTTGAAGTCAGGAAAGGCAAGGACCTCCATCCAAGATTACTCTATTCATCAAAGCTATCATTTAGAATGGAAGGGCAGATAAAGTCCTTCCCAGATCAGGTCAAGTTAAAGGAGTCCATCATCACCAAGCCCTTATTATATGAAATGTTAAAGGGGCTTATCTAAGAAAAAGAAGGTATAAAACATGAACAGAAAACTGACAACAAATTCACAGTTATTAACAACCGAACCTAAAACAATGACAAAAATAAACTAGAACAACTACAAGGGGAACAGAATCACAGAAATGGAGATCACATGGAGGGTTATCAGCGGGGGAGACAGGAGGAAAAGGCACAGAGAATAAGTAGCATAAATGGTAGGTAGAAAATAGATGGAGAGGGGCGGGTAAGACCAGTATAAGGAATGCAGAAGCCAAAGAACTTGTGTGTATGACCCATGGACATGAACTAAAGGGGGGAATGAAGGTGGGAAGGGGTGTGCAGAGGGAAATCAAGGGGAGAAAATGGGACAACTGTAATATCATAATGAATAAAATATTTTTTATTAAAAAAAAGAAATCAGTTCCTCAGTTATACTAGCCTTGTTTCAAGTGTTCATAGCCACATGCAGTTAGTAGCTACCACACTGCAGAGCACAGATCTAGACGAGTCCCTTCACTGCAGAAAGTTCTATTGCAAAGCCTCATTGAGACCCCAACCTTCCCATTGGCAGGGTCAGTATTGATAGACCATGCCTGGTGCACTGGGGCAGGCCCCCAGAGGTCAGCTGGCTTGCAGAAAGGACACCTGCAGCGCTGGTGGGCAGAGATCTTCATGAGGGAGTGGCTGCACAGGCAGCCTGCAGGTGGCTGGTGGGGCTGGACCCTGAGGTGCATGGCCTGGCAAGGTGAGGGCTCTGAAAGGTAGAAGGGTGGGCTACAACCCTGGCTGGGAGAGGGCCCGAGGAGGGAGGGAATTTCAGTTCAGGGCAGGAAGGGGAAGGGCACCTGGCTCAACCAGGATGGAGGAGAAATAGAGGGGGATTGGGAAAGGTGGGAGCCCCAGCTTGGGAAGGAGGTGGTGACAACACCCTTGCACCAGCCTGTGCAGGGCCTTCTGCTCCCAGCCCCTGGGCTGCTCTGCTCTCTGTGCTGGGTTAGGAGCGGGCCCAGGCAGAGTGCCCAGGGGCCAGCCCCACCATCTAGGGCTTGGCTACCCCAGCCTCTGACATCCTGCCCACTCCTGACCTGGCTCCTCTTTCTCTCTTCCTTTGGCCTTCCCCGTTTCTCTGTCTGTCTCTGTCTGTCTGTCTGTCTCTCCCTTCCCCCAAGTAAATGCCCTGGAGGCCAGTCAGCTGGACCCCTTCCACACCTTGCCTGTTCTCTCTGCCTGTGGGCCCCTCAGTGTGCCTGCAGCGGTCGGAGTGGCGCTCACCTCACCTGCTGCTGAGAGGGCCTCCCAGGGCAGGGGTTTCAAAGGGAGTCACAGCAAGTGAGAGGCAGCCCAATGATCCCAACATCTGTTTGCCTGACCCAGAGTCTAAGGTCCTCACCAGCCCTGGGGCAGCTCCTAGCCCTGTTGGTAGTAGCAGCTGCTGTCTATGGCGCATCCTTCAATGCCCCTTCAGCCCGTTGGGAAGGGGCCCTGCGTGTGCAGCATCTGACCTAGAGGAATGCAGGCCTGCGCTGGTCTCATGCCCTAGTCTAAACCCTAACATGGAAACCTCCTTCTCTCCCAGTTTGGCTCCTTGGGGACCCTGAAACCAGAAGAAAGGTGAGGGATCCAGGAGAAATCTTAGGGGTCCAATGTCCTCAGGGGTCTGACCCTCCTCCACCCTCTAACGGGCCCCCGTGTGCAAGCCTAGCTTGATCAAGAGTCCACTGGGGCAATGTCTGGGATATGAAACCAGGTTGCACACAGGCCCATATCTCCTTCCTTCTCCCAAGGCTGAGTGCGCAAGCAGCAGCAACATCAGGCTGCCACCTTCCAAGGGGCCCTGTCCAAATGCCCAAGAGTCCCACAGGCCCACAGAGGCCAATGGCTACCCCAGGCCTCGTGACCACAGGGCCACTCATTCCACAGGAGACCTGGGACTAGAAATTTCCTACTGGCCTCTGGACACCTCTATCACTTGCCCATTATCTCCCCCAAGGGTGCTCTCTCCACCTCCCAGCACCAGCCATGCCAGCCTCCTGTCTCAGCGAGAGCACTGAACAGGGAGTCATGGGGTCAAATCAGAGGACACCTCCTGAGAGTATGGGAGCAAAGAGGAGGAGGTTGCCGTGTTGGGGTGCAGGTCAGAGGCAGCTGCACAGGTGGAAGGGCCTGTCAAGCAGAAGGACATAAAGCAGGAGGCTCCAAGGGTCCTGAGTGGTGGTGGGGGGAGGTGTGTGGCAGGTAGACACCTGGGGCGGGCCAGGCTGCAGGGGAGGGCAATGGGGAGGCACAAGAAGCCAGGCCCTGATACCAGCCTGCAGGGTGTGGGCTCCTGAAGATTGGTGGTGAAATGGCCAAATCAGAGTTTGGAGGAGCCCTGGACAGTGGTGTGGAAGCAGACTGCGGTCTGGGGTGAGCCTGGAGCCTGGAGGAGGTGGAGCCCGGAGGCTGTGGCTGCATTAGGAGGAGAGAAGATGGTGGTAGGAGCCAGGGTGGGGGCCCTGGCAGAGGTCTGAGGGGAGTGTCCCCAGGAGGAAGGAGCAGCAGGTGGGTGCTCCCCAACGTTTCAGCTAAGGGCTTATGCAGCAGGCACCAGCCACAACAGCAGGCCCAGCAGCCTGGACAGAGCTATTAGCCCTAAACTCAGATGCAGACCAGCTGTGGTCTGTCCATGATAACTGATGGCCTGAGAGAGGGTGTCCCCAGCCAGATATGAGACCTGGGGTGAGAAGCAGCCCTCGATGGCACTGGGCTAACCCTCCATGTTAAGGGAATAGTCCTGGGAGGAGACAGAGAAGGAGCTTCCAGGGAGGCAGGAGGGAAACCAGGAGAGGAGCCTCAGGAGAGGATGGGAAAGGGCCAATTTCATGAGGACAGAGGGGCCCCCAGCACCTGGGTGGATAAAGATGAGCCTTGAGAGTGGCCAATGGCTCCAGTGAGGGCCGGCCAGACTGCAGTGGCCTTGAGTGTGCCAGAGAGCAAAGAAGTGGGAGTGTAGCTGTGGACGGCCCTTCCTGGGCCTGGACTGGGGAGGGGCCAGGGCAACAGGCCACATCTGGTGGGGGCTGGGGACATTTTTAGATGGAAAGCAGTAGAGAAGAACCCAGGAGAGGGGACACATTGCCCCGAGCAGCTGAACTGACTTTGGGCTGGTCTAGAGCAGGATAAAGTGGCCTTGGGATCCTAAAGACTCCTTTGGGATTGGCTGGGTGGGAAAGGCTGCAGATGGAGGTGGTCACTGTTATTCACTCACCCAGCCTGACCTGAGGGCCTGCTGGGGGCCAGACAGGCCTGGAATGAAGACTTGATGGTGAGTTCACTACACCACGCTGATCCTAAGGCAGTGCCATTGGGCAAAAGGACACAGGACTGTGCCTGGCTCCCTTCCTCTCTTCTGGACATGTCAACTCTCTTGAGCAACCCCGCCTAAAACTTCCCTGAGGTGCCAAGAGAGCCAAGACATTGTCAGGAAGATGGAGAAACCATTTCTTCAGGTTGCACATGAGGCTGACCTCGCCCACTGTACAGAGAGCCCCCTGAGGCAACAGCAGAGCTGAGGCAAGCCCCAGTCCACACCTGGCAGGTGGCCAGTGATGGGGCAGTTCAGGAAGGCTCCTGGTGGCACCTTTGCAACAGGCCCAGGCATAAAGGAGGGTCCTTCAGGCAGGGAGGGACCAGATTGGGGACCATGGAGACCCAGAAGGACAGCCTTCCCTGGCGGCGCTGGTCACTGTTGCTACTGCTGCTGGTCCTGGTGGTGCCTCCAGCCACTGCACAGGTCCTCAGCTATAATGAGGCCGTGCTCCGTGCCATAGAGGACCTCAACCAGCGTTCCTCGGAAGCTAGTCTCTACCGCCTCCTGGGGCTGGACCAGCAGCCACCTGATGGAGTGAGTTGGGGAGGGTGCCTGGGAGGGAGGCTCTGGGCCAGCCAGGTGGGCCACACTGCCACTGCCTTTGCTCTCGCAGGACATTAGAATCTATACTGTGCAAAGACATGCCCCTTCCACACCCCCATTCAGGCTTCAGGGACTCCTGTGAGTTCCACGAACAAGAATGGGGTCACTGGGTCTGGGATGTGACTTCCCTGCATCAAGTTTCCTCTGGTCTTGCTTGTCTCCCACACAGGGATGCCCCTGTTCAGCCCTGGGCTGCCAGTGACAATGTCTTTCCTCCAGGAGGCCCCTGGTTTCTCTTGGTGCCCAGAGCTTGTCTGAGGTCTGCTGCTGTGATCTGTATGCTCGGCGAGGGCAGGAGTGGACTCTGTCCTGCTCAGCTCTGTCCCCCAGCACCCAACCTGGTGCCAGGGACACAGTTGGGGTTGCTGAAACCCTCTTATTTTAATGGGGATTCAGGGTGACAGATCAGAGAAGACAGGCTGCTGCCCAATCCTGGTCTCCCCACTCTCTCTTCTGGCCAGGATGAAAACCCAAACACCCCGAAGCCTGTGAGCTTCACAGTGAAGGAGACCGTGTGCCCCAGGACGACGCAGCTGCCACCAGAGCAGTGTGAATTCAAGGAGAATGGGGTGAGGCTGGGGCTTGGGGGCCCAGGGTGCCACCCAAGATGCTGAGCAATAGGCATCTGGAGAACAATTCCACACACTTTAACCCTCCTGGGGTGAGCCAGGAGGGTTAAAGCACAGAGATTCCAGTTTGACCTCAAGCCTGTTCTTTTCAGCTGGTGAAACAGTGTATGGGGACAGTCACCCTGGACCAAGCTAATGGCTCCTTTGACATCGACTGTGCAGAAGTGAGTGGCCCCTTCTGAGTTGTAGGGGCCCATGGGTGGTGGAGCATGGAACATCTCATCTGGGGTGGGACCAGGCTATTTATATTTACAAGACTTCCTGTAGCCCTGGCTGGTTTGGCTCAGTGGATTGATGGCTGGACTGGGAAGCAAAGGGTTGCTAGTTGGATTCCCAGTCAGGGACCTGGCTTGCAGGGCCAGTCCCCTGTTAGGGGCCTGTGAGACGCAACTGAAGGATGTGTCTCTCACACCTTGATGTTTCTCTCCTTCTCTTTCTCCTTCCCTTCTCTCTAAAGTAAATAAATAAAATCCTTTTTTTTTTTTTTTTTTAACACAAGGAGACCTTCCTGTAGAAGGATCCTGATGAACTTATGTAGAGATGACTTTTCAGCCCAAGACCCACTCAGCATTGCTGGGATGGGGTGTGTGACCTTGGGAAGCCACTAGCCATCTCTGGGCCTCAGCTTCCTCTTCTGTTTATGGGTGTAGGCATTCAACCACATGATCTGAAATGAAGGTCGCTGCCAGAGGGTGAATTAGGGCCGCAAGGCTCCTGGGTGGCCCAAGAATGGGGTGTCTAGGTGGAAGGGGTCCTGAACCTAGGTCTAGCCCCCACAAAGAGAATGTTTCTTTCTCCTGCACAGATTCAGGATGTCGGACTGGGCCGCAGGTTGAAGAGACTTGGCAGGAAGATCGGCGAAACGATTAGGAGAATTGGCCCATATGTGCCGATTTTTTTGCCCAGGGGCTAAGGGTCTGTTTTGCCCTGGTTCCAACTTCCGGATTGAAAAATAAATTCTTGTGAAAGCAACTTTCTCCAGGCTTCAGTTTCACTTGACTTGCCTTCCCCCACTTACACCACCTACTCTGGGAGGCCGTGCGTACACATGTGTGGGCCTAACACAGGCATGGGCTGGGGCACCTTTTCCATACAGGAGGACATGGGGGGAGGCATCAGGGCCCAGGGGTCCAGGACAGTGTTTCCATTCTCAGGGTTGTCCCCCACGGCCTCCCATCCCTCCCGCCATCCTCGCTGAGTACCTAGTAGAGACTTAAGGAGATCTACTCCATGTGCAGCACTGCTGGGGTGCTGCTGAGCTGGCCCTGCTCACACGGAGGTGTGGAGGTGACCGTGGAGGGGGCGCCAGGCATTTGTTAAACACTCCCAGGGACGCAGTTCAGTCTCATGGCTGGCTGGGTTCTAAGGTCAGCAGGGTTCCAATGCCCATAAAGTTCCAATTCCTCTTGAAAATCGTAACTCTGCAAAAGCCCTCCACATGGTGGGGTAGCCCTCTCCAGGCACTCGGGGCAATCAGGTCTTTGGCGGGGGGCTGAGGAACCAGACCCCTGGAGATAAAGGTCTGCATTTCCCTGGTAGGTGAGCAACTCAGACCTGTAAGTGCCGGTTCTGGGTGGAGGAATTCCCATATGGTTGGTGAAGGGTGGGTATAAGACTGAGATATGGCCTCAGTCTCCCTGTAGTGGAATGAGTTTTCTCTCCACTAATGCGCTTATATGGAGTCGCATAGAGATGGTGGCTGAGGCAGATGGCCTGGCTCTGTGACATGCTGCACTCCAGGGAGATCATGTGCTGGCCCAGGCACGACCAGGGGAGGGCAGCCTCGGACAACCTTTATACCCCTTCTTACATCCGCTGGTCCACATTATTCTTGTTTTTTTAACATTGATCGATTGATTGAGAGAAGGCAAGGTAGGGAGAGAGAGAGGGAGAGAAACATGCATGTGAGAGAGACATTGATTGGTTGTCTCTCATATGTGCCCCACCTGGGACCAAACCCGCAACCAAGTCTCATGCACTGAGGGGGATTGATACAGTGACCCTTCGCCTTGTGGTGTGAAGCCCAACCAACTGAACCAAACCAGCCAGGGCTTGTCCACTCTTGGTCTCTGTTTCACCCCTCAGGAAATGGGAGGAATGACCTTGATCAGCCTACCTCCCAGGGGCCTTAACAAGACACGGCAGAGCAGGACATGTGAATACTTTTCGGAAGGTTGAAACAAAGCGTACTGGAGAGACGTGCAGGGCAGCCGGTCCTTGCTGACCTCACCCCAGCCCTGTGATAGGTAGCGCTGTGCGGAGTGTGCGGCAGCCCTCCCCTACACTACTGCCAGTCAGTGCCCAGCGCCTGGCAGCCTGAGAGGCGGCTGCCCCGCAGGTGGAGGGGATGAGGCCTCAGTGAGGTCAGAGGCAGAGGAAGGAGAATGGAAGCCCTGGGACAACAGGGAGCCACAGTAGGTTCTGGAGAAGGGGGAAGGTTTCATTCCAAAGGGCCAAGTTTTCCTGTGAGATTTCTGGGGGTCCTGTCTGTGGAATCAGAGGTCCTGGATAGCAGCTGAGCCCTCCTCATAGCTTGCACCTGGGTGCTGTGTCCCACACAGAATGTACCCAGAGGAGTGGGAACACTATGTGCTGGGCATGGCATGGGCTGTCCCAGTCACTGTCAATCTCCGGGCCTCTAGAAGGTGCAATTGTTCCTGGGTTTCCTTCCCATCCTGGTTGAGTTAGAGGCCCTTGCACAAGCCAGCTGGTAGCTGGTTGACACATGCCCACATTAGGCAAGATGCTGTGTGTGTGTGTGTGTGTGTGTGTCTGTGGTGGTAGGAGACACAGGGGGAAGGGGTCTCAGTTGCCAGGACTTAAGTTTTGAGCCCTGAGCAATGCCTGCCTTAGATGGATTTGGGGTTGGACCCATTTCAATCCTTTGAGCCAAAACTCCTGACTCCAGGGCATGCCCAGGCCCTTTGGGATGCCGGTGTGTTCTGTGAAGGAAGGCAAATCCGAGAAGTGCCCACTTAATCCAGTGAACCCCACACTGAGCAAACAGAAACAGACAGATGTCCTGGGCCCATGTGGGTGTCTGCTGAGCATGGCCTGGGCCTCCCTTCCCGGGGCACACTCAGCACACCCCCAGTGGCTGGGAGGCGGAAGCCACAGGGCTCCTCCTTTCCCCACCCTCACACCATTTTGCATCTTCAGGCGTCCCCTGACCCAGCTCCAGTAAGCTTGGGCTCTGCTGTCACAGAGTTGGGGACAGGGAACCACACTCCTTCCTGGAAAAATATGCCCACCTGTTGCCACTGCTTGCCTCCTCATCTACAACTTTGAAAACACAGGTATAAATTACCTACCATAAAATTCACTGTTTTCAGAGTAATTATGTGAGTTTGACAAATGTATACAACCGTGTAACCTCCACCACAATCAAGATGTAGAACGTTTTCATTACCCAAAGTTCCCCTCATGCCCTGTGCAGTGAATCCCTCTTCCATCCCTGGCTGTGGTACCACTGGTCGTCCTCCTCTGCCTGCAGCTTCACCTTCTCTGGAGATTTCACTTGGGTAGAATCATACAATGATGATCCTCTGCATCTGGCTTCTTTCACTTACCATCACGTTCCTGAGGCTCCTTTGAGATGTGTCCACTGACAGCTCATTCCTTCTTACTGGCAAGGAGCATTCCAGTCACTTGTGTGGATGGCCCACAGTTAGATGAACCTGCTGATGGACACTCGGGTGGTGGCTGATTGCTGACAGTTTTCCTCTTCTCCTTCCTGTCCTTCTTCCTCTTTTCGTCCTCCTTTTCTGTCTTGATCTTCTTCATTGTCTTCTCTTGACTATTTTGAATGAAGTTGCCATGCACATTCTTGTACAACTTTTTGTGTGGAGGTATGCTCTCGTTTCCTGATGGTGAACACGTAGGAATGGAATTCCTGGGCTGCATGATGTCAGAGCTTACCCCTTTCAAAATGACTCCTGGTTGTCCTTCCCCTGTCACATGGTGAGGGGAGGCATTGGTGCAGATGAGAGGGTGAGCTGAGGGCAGGAGAGCCTGGGGGTAACTGGACCTCAGTCTTAAATCTGTCTTCAAGTAGCTTGGTGTCTTGGGCAAGTGGCTTTGCCTCCTCTGGGTGGGCCCCGGTTAACTCATCTGAGAAAGGGAAACAGCATCATAGCCCTCCCTCCCTGTCCCAGAGGGTGTTCTGTGGGTTCAAGGCAGTGGGCGAGGTCCGTCTCTGGTCACTCTAAGGGGCCAGTGCTCTGAGGACTCGAGCAGAGGCCATGTGCTTCTGTGAGACAGAAATGGCCCAGAGGCAAAGTCCTACCTTAGAGAGCTGCATTCTCTCTCAAGTCCATGTGGGTGGGCCCATAGCCAGTGCCTGCCTACCTTGAGAGGTTCCTTTTGGCCTTGAGTGGAGTGGCCAAGACCTATTGTGTTGTGGGTGTGTGGGGCCATCCATTGGCCATAAACACCTGAGCATATGACAGTATAAGGGAGGAGGAAAAAAATGCAAGAAGGCCAAGGGAAAAAGGATTTCCACCACGGTCCTACATGTATGTGGCTACTTACGTTGAAATGATGAAAATTAAGAAATTAGGACCTCTTAGAGTCCTGATGAAGGACTCTAAAAGGAGGCATAGGTGGATACACTGTGCCTCCTCGCTCAACCAAAAGAGAAACCACAACAAATTTAAAAACAAAATCCAACAAGAAGTGCCAGATAATCGAACTACACGGAAGTCCAACAACCAACGAGATAAAGAAGAAACATTCATCCAGACTGGTAGGAGGGGCAGAGACAGGCATCCGGGGTGGATGGAGAAGGCTCGTGGGAAGGCGGTGGCAGGTGGACCGTGCGTCCCCACGTTTGTGCACAGTAAACCAGGAGGAACAACTGGGCAGTGAGAGAGACCACATAACCCAGGGCTTCAGTGTGGGGAAATAAAGCCTCAAACCTCTGACTGAAAACACCTGTGAGGGTTGAGGCAGCAGCAGGGGAAACTCCCAGCTTCACAGGAGAGTCCGTTGGAGAGACCCACAGGTTCCTAGGACATACACAAACCCACTCACCTGGGAATCAGCACCAGAAGGGCCCAATTTGCTTGTGGGTCGTGGGGGGATGTGACTGCAAACTGGCAGAGAGCAGAGATAGCTCTTGGACCCCTCCCCCACATGCAGCATCACAGCACAGTGAAGTGGGTTGCACAGCCCTAGTGGACTCCTAAGGCTCCACCCCTCACTATGTAACAGGCAAGGAGAGATAAAAAAACAAAATGACCCAAATGAAAGAACAGATCAAAGCTCCAGAGATAATACAACTAAGCAATGAAGAGATAGCCAACCTATCAGATGCACAGTTCAAAACACTGGTCATCAGGATGCTCACAGAATTGGTTGAATATGGTCGTAAATTACAGGAAAAAGTGAAAACTGTGCAAAGTGAAGTAAAGGAAAATGTACAGGGAACCAACAGTGACGGGAAGGAAACCAGGACTCAAATCAACAATGTGGACCAGAAGGAAGAAAGAGACATTCGACCAGAACAGAATGAAGAAACAAGAATTCAAAAAATTGAGGAGAGTCTTGGGAACCTCCAGGACAACTTTAAATGTTACAGTATCTGAATCATACGGGTGCCAGAAGGAGAAAAGGAACGGCAGGAAATTGAAAACTTATTTGAACAAATATGAAGGAGAACTTCCCCAATCTGGCAAAGGAAATAGACTTTCAGGAAGTCCAGGAAGCTCAGACAGTCCCAAAGAAGTTGGACCCAAGGAAGCACACACCGAGGCACATCATAATTACATTATCCAAGGAGAAAATCTTAAAAGCAGCAAGACAAAAGGACACAGTTACCTACAAAAGAGTGCCCATAAGACTGTCAGCTGATTTCTCAAAAGAAACCTTGCGAGCAAGATGGGGCTGGAAAGAAGTATTTGAAGTCAGGAAAGGCAAGGACCTACATCCAAGATTACTCTATTCATCAAAGCTATCATTTAGAATGGAAGGGCAGATAAAGTCCTTCCCAGATCAGGTCAAGTTAAAGGAGTCCATCATCACCAAGCCCTTATTATATGAAATGTTAAAGGGGCTTATCTAAGAAAAAGAAGGTATAAAACATGAACAGAAAACTGACAACAAATTCACAGTTATTAACAACCGAACCTAAAACAATGACAAAAATAAACTAGAACAACTACAAGGGGAACAGAATCACAGAAATGGAGATCACATGGAGGGTTATCAGCGGGGGAGACAGGAGGAAAAGGCACAGAGAATAAGTAGCATAAATGGTAGGTAGAAAATAGATGGAGAGGGGCGGGTAAGACCAGTATAAGGAATGCAGAAGCCAAAGAACTTGTGTGTATGACCCATGGACATGAACTAAAGGGGGGAATGCAGGTGGGAGGGGGTGTGCAGAGGGAAATCAAGGGGAGAAAATGGGACAACTGTAATATCATAATGAATAAAATATTTTTTATTAAAAAAAAGAAATCAGTTCCTCAGTTATACTAGCCTTGTTTCAAGTGTTCATAGCCACATGCAGTTAGTAGCTACCACACTGCAGAGCACAGATCTAGACGAGTCCCTTCACTGCAGAAAGTTCTATTGCAAAGCCTCATTGAGACCCCAACCTTCCCATTGGCAGGGTCAGTATTGATAGACCATGCCTGGTGCACTGGGGCAGGCCCCCAGAGGTCAGCTGGCTTGCAGAAAGGACACCTGCAGCGCTGGTGGGCAGAGATCTTCATGAGGGAGTGGCTGCACAGGCAGCCTGCAGGTGGCTGGTGAGGCTGGACCCTGAGGTGCATGGCCTGGCAAGGTGAGGGCTCTGAAAGATAGAAGGATGGGCTACAACCCTGGCTGGGAGAGGGCCCGAGGAGGGAGGGAATTTCAGTTCAGGGCAGGAAGGGGAAGGGCACCTGGCTCAACCAGGATGGAGGAGAAATAGAGGGGGATTGGGAAAGGTGGGAGCCCCAGCTTGGGAAGGAGGTGGTGACAACACCCTTGCACCAGCCTGTGCAGGGCCTTCTGCTCCCAGCCCCTGGGCTGCTCTGCTCTCTGTGCTGGGTTAGGAGCGGGCCCAGGCAGAGTGCCCAGGGGCCAGCCCCACCATCTAGGGCTTGGCTACCCCAGCCTCTGACATCCTGCCCACTCCTGACCTGGCTCCTCTTTCTCTCTTCCTTTGGCCTTCCCCGTTTCTCTGTCTGTCTCTGTCTGTCTGTCTGTCTCTCCCTTCCCCCAAGTAAATGCCCTGGAGGCCAGTCAGCTGGACCCCTTCCACACCTTGCCTGTTCTCTCTGCCTGTGGGCCCCTCAGTGTGCCTGCAGCGGTCGGAGTGGCGCTCACCTCACCTGCTGCTGAGAGGGCCTCCCAGGGCAGGGGTTTCAAAGGGAGTCACAGCAAGTGAGAGGCAGCCCAATGACCCCAACATCTGTTTGCCTGACCCAGAGTCTAAGGTCCTCACCAGCCCTGGGGCAGCTCCTAGCCCCTCTGGTAGTAGCAGCTGCTGTCTATGGTGCATTCTTCAATGCCCCCTCAGCCCGTTGGGAAGGGGCCCTGCGTGTGCAGCATCTGACCTAGAGGAATGCAGGCCTGGGCTGGTCTCATGCCCTAGTCTAAACCCTAACATGGAAACCTCCTTCTCTCCCAGTTTGGCTCCTTGGGGACCCTGAAACCAGAAGAAAGGTGAGGGATCCAGGAGAAATCTTAGGGGTCCAATGTCCTCAGGGGTCTGACCCTCCTCCACCCTCTAATGGGCCCCCGTGTGCAAGCCTAGCTTGATCAAGAGTCCACTGGGGCAATGTCTGGGATATGAAACCAGGTTGCACACAGGCCCATATCTCCTTCCTTCTCCCAAGGCTGAGTGCGCAAGCAGCAGCAACATCAGGCTGCCACCTTCCAAGGGGCCCTGTCCAAATGCCCAAGAGTCCCACAGGCCCACAGAGGCCAATGGCTACCCCAGGCCTCGTGACCACAGGGCCACTCATTCCACAGGAGACCTGGGACTAGAAATTTCCTACTGGTCTCTGGACACCTCTATCACTTGCCCATTATCTCCCCCAAGGGTGCTCTCTCCACCTCCCAGCACCAGCCATGCCAGCCTCCTGTCTCAGCGAGAGCACTGAACAGGGAGTCATGGGGTCAAATCAGAGGACACCTCCTGAGAGTATGGGAGCAAAGAGGAGGAGGTTGCCGTGTTGGGGTGCAGGTCAGAGGCAGCTGCACAGGTGGAAGGGCCTGTCAAGCAGAAGGACATAAAGCAGGAGGCTCCAAGGGTCCTGAGTGGTGGTGGGGGGAGGTGTGTGGCAGGTAGACACCTGGGGCGGGCCAGGCTGCAGGGGAGGGCAATGGGGAGGCACAAGAAGCCAGGCCCTGATACCAGCCTGCAGGGTGTGGGCTCCTGAAGATTGGTGGTGAAATGGCCAAATCAGAGTTTGGAGGAGCCCTGGACAGTGGTGTGGAAGCAGACTGCGGTCTGGGGTGAGCCTGGAGCCTGGAGGAGGTGGAGCCCGGAGGCTGTGGCTGCATTAGGAGGAGAGAAGATGGTGGTAGGAGCCAGGGTGGGGGCCCTGGCAGAGGTCTGAGGGGAGTGTCCCCAGGAGGAAGGAGCAGCAGGTGGGTGCTCCCCAACGTTTCAGCTAAGGGCTTATGCAGCAGGCACCAGCCACAACAGCAGGCCCAGCAGCCTGGACAGAGCTATTAGCCCTAAACTCAGATGCAGACCAGCTGTGGTCTGTCCATGATAACTGATGGCCTGAGAGAGGGTGTCCCCAGCCAGATATGAGACCTGGGATGAGAAGCAGCCCTAGATGGCACTGGGCAAGCCCTCCATGTTAAGGGAATAGTCCTGGGAGGAGACAGAGAAGGAGCTTCCAGGGAGGCAGGAGGGAAACCAGGAGAGGAGCCTCAGGAGAGGATGGGAAAGGGCCAATTTCATGAGGACAGAGGGGCCCCCAGCACCTGGGTGGATAAAGATGAGCCTTGAGAGTGGCCAATGGCTCCAGTGAGGGCCGGCCAGACTGCAGTGGCCTTGAGTGTGCCAGAGAGCAAAGAAGTGGGAGTGTAGCTGTGGACGGCCCTTCCTGGGCCTGGACTGGGGAGGGGCCAGGGCAACAGGCCACATCTGGTGGGGGCTGGGGACATTTTTAGATGGAAAGCAGTAGAGAAGAACCCAGGAGAGGGGACACATTGCCCCGAGCAGCTGAACTGACTTTGGGCTGGTCTAGAGCAGGATAAAGTGGCCTTGGGATCCTAAAGACTCCTTTGGGATTGGCTGGGTGGGAAAGGCTGCAGATGGAGGTGGTCACTGTTATTCACTCACCCAGCCTGACCTGAGGGCCTGCTGGGGGCCAGACAGTCCTGGAATGAAGACTTGATGGTGAGTTCACTATACCACGCTGATCCTAAGGCAGTGCCATTGGGCAGAAGGACACAGGACTGTGCCTGGCTCCCTTCCTCTCTTCTGGACATGTCAACTCTCTTGAGCAACCCCGGCTGAAACTTCCCCGAGGCGCCCAGGAGAGGCCAAGACATTGTCAGGAAGATGCAGAAACCATTTCTTCAGATTGCACATGAGGCTGACCAAGCCCACTGTACAGAGAGTCCCCTGAGGCAACAGCAGAGCTGAGACAAGCCCCAGCCCACACCTGGCAGGTGGCCAGTGATGGGGCAGTTCAGGAAGGCTCCTGGTGGCACCTTTGCAACAGGCCCAGGCATAAAGGAGGGTCCCTCAGGCAGGGAGGCACCAGATTGGGGACCATGTGGACCCAGAGGGATAGCCTTCCCTGGTGGCGCCTGTCACTGTTGCTACTGCTGGTCCTGGTGGTGCCTCCAGCCACTGCCCAGGTCCTCAGCTATAATGAGGCCGTGCTCCGTGCTGTGGAGGTCTTCAACCAGCGTTCCTCAGAAGCTAGTCTCTACCGCCTCCTGGGGCTGGACCAGCAGCCACCTGATGAGGTGAGTTGGGGAGGGTGCTTGGGAGGGAGGCTCTGGGCCAGCCAGGTGGGTCACACTGCCAGTGCCTTTGCTCTCGCAGTACCTGGGGTCAGGGAGTCACTCCTCCCTTTCAGTGGGAC
This sequence comes from Desmodus rotundus, assembly GCF_022682495.2. NCBI lineage: Eukaryota > Metazoa > Chordata > Mammalia > Chiroptera > Phyllostomidae > Desmodus > Desmodus rotundus. The sequence goes on from NC_071394.1 coordinate 129,959,392, forward strand.
CCCACCTCCTCCAGGAGAACTTCCTGAGCTGTGTCCACTCTCGGATGACAGCTTCTTCCCTTAGAATCTGTACTGTGCAAAGAGGTACCCCTTCCACACCCCATTTAGGCTTCAGTGACTCCTGGGAGTTCTACGAACAAGAATGGGGTCACTGGGTCTGGGATGTGACTTCCCTGCATCAAGTTTCCTCTGGTCTTGCTTGTCTCCCACACAGGGATGCCCCTGTTCAGCCCTGGGGTGCCAGTGACAATGTCTTTCCTCCAGGAGGCCCCTGGTTTCTCTTGGTGCCCAGAGCTTGTCTGAGGTCTGCTGCTGTGATCTGTATGCTCGGCGAGGGCAGGAGTGGGCTCTGCCTTGCTCAGCTCTGTCCCCCAGCACCCAACCTGGTGCCAGGGACACAGTCGGGGCTGCTGAAACCCTCTTATCTGGATGGGGATTCAGGGTGACAGATCAGAGAAGACAGGCTGCTGCCCAATCCTGGTCTCCCCACTCTCTCTTCTGGCCAGGATGAAAACCCAAACACCCCGAAGCCTGTGAGCTTCACAGTGAAGGAGACCGTGTGCCCCAGGACGACGCAGCTGCCACCAGAGCAGTGTGAATTCAAGGAGAATGGGGTGAGGCTGGGGCTTGGGGGCCCAGGGTGCCACCCAAGATGCTGAGCAATAGGCATCTGGAGAACAATTCCACACACTTTAACCCTCCTGGGGTGAGCCAGGAGGGTTAAAGCACAGAGATTCCAGTTTGACCTCAAGCCTGTTCTTTTCAGCTGGTGAAACAGTGTTTCGGGACAGTCACCCTGGCCCAGGTCAATGGCTCCTTTGACATCAACTGTGCGGATGTGAGTGGCCCCTTCTGAGTTGTAGGGGCCCATGGGTGGTGGAGCATGGAACATCTCATCTGGGGTGGGACCAGGCTATTTATATTTACAAGACTTCCTGTAGCCCTGGCTGGTTTGGCTCAGTGGATTGATGGCTGGACTGGGAAGCAAAGGGTTGCTAGTTGGATTCCCAGTCAGGGACCTGGCTTGCAGGGCCAGTCCCCTGTTAGGGGCCTGTGAGACGCAACTGAAGGATGTGTCTCTCACACCTTGATGTTTCTCTCCTTCTCTTTCTCCTTCCCTTCTCTCTAAAGTAAATAAATAAAATCCTTTTTTTTTTTTTTTAACACAAGGGGACCTTCCTGTAGAAGGATCCTGATGAACTTATGTAGAGATGACTTTTCAGCCCAAGACCCACTCAGCATTGCTGGGATGGGGTGTGTGACCTTGGGAAGCCACTAGCCATCTCTGGGCCTCAGCTTCCTCTTCTGTTTATGGGTGTAGGCATTCAACCACATGATCTGAAATGAAGGTCGCTGCCAGAGGGTGAACTAGGGCCGCAAGGCTCCTGGGTGGCCCAAGAATGGGGTGTCTAGGTGGAAGGGGTCCTGAACTTAGGTCTAGCCCCCACAAAGAGACTGTTTCTTTCTCCTGCACAGATTCAGGATGTCCGAGTACCCGGCTGGTTGCGGAAGACGGGCAGGGCCATTGGCAACGCGATTAGGATAGTTGGCCCTATTTTGCCGATTTTTTTTCCCAGGGGCTAAAGGTCTGTTTTGCCCTGGTTCCAACTTCCGGATTGAAAAATAAATTCTTGTGAAAGCAACTTTCTCCAGGCTTCAGTTTCACTTGACTTGCCTTCCCCCACTTACACCACCTACTCTGGGAGGCCGTGTGTACACATGTGTGGGCCTAACACAGGCATGGGCTGGGGCACCTTTTCCATACAGGAGGACATGGGGGGAGGCATCAGGGCCCAGGGGTCCAGGACAGTGTTTCCATTCTCAGGGTTGTCCCCCACGGCCTCCCATCCCTCCCGCCATCCTCGCTGAGTACCTAGTAGGGACTTAAGGAGATCTACTCCATGTGCAGCACTGCTGGGGTGCTGCTGAGCTGGCCCTGCTCACACGGAGGTGTGGAGGTGACCGTGGAGGGGGCGCCAGGCATTTGTTAAACACTCCCAGGGACGCAGTTCAGTCTCATGGCTGGCTGGGTTCTAAGGTCAGCAGGGTTCCAATGCCCATAAAGTTCCAATTCCTCTTGAAAATCGTAACTCTGCAAAAGCCCTCCACATGGTGGGGTAGCCCTCTCCAGGCACTCGGGGCAATCAGGTCTTTGGCAGGGGGCTGAGGAACCAGACCCCTGGAGATAAAGGTCTGTGTTTCCCTGGTAGGTGAACATCTGTGACCTGTAAGTGCCGGTTCTGGGTGGGGGGATTCCCATATGGTTGGTGAAGGGTGGGTATAAGACTGAGATATGGCCTCAGGTCTTGCTGTAGTGGAATGAGTTTTCTCCCCACTAATGCGCTTATATGGAGTGGCATAGAGTTGGTGGCTGAGCCAGAAGGCCTGGCTCTGTGACATGCTGCACTCCAGGGAGAGCATGTGCTGTCCCAGGCACGACCAGCAGAAGGCAGCCTCGGACAACCTTTATACCACATGTGCCCCAACCTGAACTGGACCTACAATCCATGCATTTGCCCTGACCAGGAATGGAACCTATGAAAGCATCACCCAACCAACTGAGCCATAGCAGGAAGGCTGCTGGACCACATTCCTACTTTGTCTCTGGCTGCACCCACAACAGTTCCTTATTCCATTTTTCTTGGCTCCTCTCAGGAGCTTCTCTGCTGGTATGTAGTAGGAAGCCTTCCTGGCAATTTGCAAATTTGGACCCCAGAGGCATTCTCTCTCCCTGGTGTATGCTTGACAATGGATGATGGAAACCATTAGGCCAATACCCATTCTTCTGGCTTCTATTGGGAGGCAGAGGACCTCCAGCTAAACTGGGGCCAGTTGTCTACAGGGCTGAACAGCTCTCTCTCTTCCTTGTTTTACTCTCCCAGTCCCTTCACTCTCTTATTCTGAGGTCCTAGTCCCTCCTGCGTCTCAGAAATTTTATATGAGTGATTAAAAGTATATAATTATACTTATATTATATACAAAGTATATTTATTGTAAACCAATCCCTCCCTACTGACTCCACTTCCTTAACATATAAGCATGTTCCAATGATTACTATTCTAAAAACAAAAACAAAACAGCTCTGCTAATTCTATTTTATCTGCATCTACTGTATCTCTTCTTTAAGAGACTTGGAAATCCCCATGTACCCAGTCTTCCCTCTCATCCCACACAGCCCTCCACCCCTGCGGCCTTGCTTCTGTCCCCACACTCAGTGGACAATATGCTGACACCACCAATCATCTTACTTTTTTAAAATTCCCTTTTCCCTTAGTCTTTATCTTTCTTGCAGCCACAGCAGAATTTGATTCCTGTTTTCTTATTCAGTCCCTTCCCCTGGACTCTTCCCTACTGTTTTTCAGAGTCTACAATTGCCATCAGCTTTTTGTGATACTTCACAACTACCTCCTAGTCCTCTCCCTCTTCCCTGTTATCAACACATCCATTCCCTTCACTTAAATCTTTAGTCATTTTACTCAGTGTCCAAGGATGTCCTCTCTACAATGGCCACATAGGTAGGGACTGAGGGGTACATGGAGCTACCAACATTCAGAGGGACAAAGTTTTAAGGACAAGATAGGAGAGATGGAGGGATACCAATGGAATAATGACTTCTGAGTACCCATTTGAGGCTGGCTTTGTATAGATGTCAAGTTGATTTATGTAGAAACAATAAAGAAACATTTTACCAATTTTAAAACTATGATTGTGTTCTTTGTGGTAAGGTGATGGATTGCACCACCTATCATACCAACATAAAAGCAGGGTATTTGGGAGAACCAAGATGGCGGCGTAGGTAGACACACTGCACCTCCTCGCACAACCAGAACTGACAGAAAATCAAACGGCAAGGAAGTCCGACACCAAGTAGATAAAAAAGAAACATACATCCAGACCAGTAGGAGGGGCGGAGCCGGGCACCTGGGCGGAGAGGACTCGCGTGGCCGTGGCGGGACCGAGACCGCGGAGTGTGGGACGAACGGGGCAGGCAGTCTGACCACTAGCAGACCCTGCAGCCCCACATTCGCGCACAGATAAACCGAGAGGGCCAGACTCAGAGTGGCGGAGAAGCGGGGCAGGCAGAGCGGTGGGTAGCACCCTGCGGCCCCACACTCCTGCATAGATAAACCGGGCCGAACAGCAGGGAGCGAAGCAGACCGTGTAACCCAGGGCTCCAGCGCAGGGGAAATAAAGCCTCAAACCTCTGATTGAAAACGCCCGTGGGGGTTGGGGCAGCAGCAGGAGAGACTCCCAGCCTCACAGGAGGGATCGTTGGAGAGACCCACAGGGGCCTAGAGCGTGCACAAGCCCACCCACTCGGGAACCAGCACCAGAGGGGCCCAGTTTGATTGTAGGCAGCTAGGGGAGTGACTGAAATCCGGTGGAGAGTGGAGCGGGCGCCATTGCTTTCTCTCGGCCCCTCCCCCACATACAGCATCACAGCGCAGCGTTACTCTGCCCTGCCCTGCCCGGGTGAACACCTAAGGCTCCGCCCCTTTAAGTAACAGAAGCTCCAAGACAAAAAAAAAAAAATGGCCCAAATGACAGAACACTTCAAAGCTCCAGAAAAAATACAACTAAGCGAGGAAGAGATAGCCAACCTATCGGATGCACAGTTCAAAACACTGGTTATTAAGACGCTCACAGAATTGATTGAATTTGTTCGAAAACTAGATGAAAAAATGAAGCCTATGCTAAGAGAAACAAAGGAAAATGTACAGGGAACCAATAGCGATGCGGAGGAAACTGGGACTCAAATCAACGGTGTGGACCAGAAGGAAGAAAGAAACATCCAACCAGAAAAGAATGAAGAAACAAGAATTCGGAAAAATGAGGAGGGGCTTAGGAACCTCCAGGACATCTTTAAACATTCCAACATCTGAATTATAGGGGTGCCAGAAGGAGAAGAGGAAGAACAAAAGAATGAAAACTTATTTGAACAATTAATGAAGGAGAACTTCCCCAGTCTGGCAAAGGAAATAGACTTCCAGGAAGTCCAGGAAGCTCAGAGAGTCCCAAAGAAGCTGGACCCAAGGAGGAACACACCAAGGCACATCATAATTGCATTACCCAAGATGAAACAGAAGGAGAGAATCTTAGAAGCAGCAAGAGAAAAGGACACAGTTACCTACAAAGGGGTTCCCATAAGGCTGTCAGCTGATTTCTCAAAAGAGACCTTACAGGCAAGAAGGGACTGGCAAGAAGTATTCCAAGTCATGAAAGGCAAGGGCCTACATCCAAGATTACTGTAACCAGCAAAGCTATCATTTAGAATGAAAGGGCAGATAAAGTGCTTCTCAGATAAGGTCAAGTTAAAGGAGTTCATCATCACCAAGCCATTATTACATGAAATGTTAAAGAGACTTATCTAAGAAAAAGAAGATAAAAATATGAACAGTAAAAATGACAGCAAACTCACAGTTATTAACAACCACACCTAAAACCAAAACAAAAGAAAACTAAGCAAACAACTAGAACAGAAACAGAACCACAGAAATGGAGATCACATGGAAGGTTATAAATAGGGGATTGGGAGGGGGAGAGAGGGGGGAAAGGTACAGAGAATAAATAGCATAAATGATAGGTGGAAAATAGGCAAGGGGAGGGTAAGAATAGTGTAGGAAATGTAGAAGCCAAAGAACTTATATGTATGACCCATGGACATGAACTATAGGAGGGGAATGTGGGAGGGCGGGGGTGGGCAGGATGGAGTTGAGGGAAGGGGTGGAAATGGGACAACTGTAATAGCATAATCAATAAAAAAAAGCAGGGTATTTAATCCCTTTCATCCATTATACTTGCGAATTGACAAAAGCTCATCCATGTGGTCCTTGTGTGCTTGACTGGGGGGCTGAAAGTTTGAGGGGAGACTGGGCATGGAGTCCTCTCTGTGTTCCAGCAGTTGTTCTGAGCCGCCACAGAGTGACCGAAGGGTCCTGGAGTGCCCACACTTCCACTGCTCAGCATCTGCAAGACTAAGGTTTGTTCTTTCACTTACTACTTACACGAGCCCAATAAATCTTAAACAACGAATTTGCCTAAAATTGTTTACATTCTAAAGCCAAAAACCCACTACTCGTGAAAACAAGCTGTTTTTAACTTTGATGAAAGTGTTTTCTTCTACTCTGGCTGGTGTAACTCAGTGGATGGAGCGCAGGCTATGGACCAAAGGGTCGCCAGTTCGATTCCCAGTCTAGGGCAGATACCTGGGTTCCAGGCCAGGTCCCCAGGAGGGGTCAAGTGAGAGGCAACCACACATTTATGTTTCTCTCCCTTTCTCCTTCCCTTCCCCTCTCTCTAAAAATAAATAAATAAAATGAAGAAAAAAAGTGTTTTCTTCTACTTGAGAACCCAACTTAAAAAAAAAAAAACACTTGGAGAGATGTTCCAATTCTTTTTTATTGAGGTGTAATTCACATGTAGTTGACTGAACACTCCGAAGACAGCTTGATGAGTTTTGACATTATGTAGACCTCTGTGAAACAATCGCCATCATGAAGATGGTGAGCACATGCATCAAGCCCCAAATTTACTCTACACTCCAACCTCTCATGTCCCCCTATTCCAAGGCAACCGCTGCTCTGTCACTATAGATTACCTTTCATTTTCTAGGATTACATAAGAAGAATCATACAATATATACTACTTAAAAATATTTTTGGCTTCTTTTACTGAGCACAATTATTTTGAGAATTACCCGTTTTTGTGTATGAGAAATTCATTCTTTTTATTGTTGAGCGATATTACATTGAATAAAGCACAATTAATCCATTTATCTGTTAGGACATTTACATGAATAATATCCCATTGTGTATATACACAGCACAATTAGATTATCCATTCATTCATTGATGGGCATTTGGGTCAATACCTTTTGGCTCTTAAGAATAATGTTGTTATAACATTCATGTACAAGTTTCTGTGTGGACATAAATGTTCATTTTTCTTGTGTATATACCTAGAGGTGAAATTGCTGGGTCACTGTTAATTCTATGTTTAACTTGTTGAAGAACCGCCAAACTATTTTGTGCTATTTTACATTTCCACCAGCAATGTACTCGCTACATACTCGCCAACACTTGTTACTGTTCATTTTCTTCTTTATCAAAGCCATCAATCGTAGTGAGTGTGGAATGGTGTCTCCTGATTTGGACCTGCACTTTTTTAATGCCCAATGATGTTGGACACCTTTTCACGTGCTTGTTAGCCATTGCATATCTTTTTATTTAAGATTTTATTTATTTATTTTTAGAGAGGAAGGGAGGGAGAAAGAGAGGGAGAGAAACATCAATGTGTGGTTGCCTCTCACGCACCCTCACCCCGGGGACCTGGCCTGCAACCCAGGCATGTGCCCTGACTGGGAATTGAACCAGTGACCCTTTGGTTTGCAGTCTGGTGCTCAATACATTGAGCACACCAGCCAGGGCCTATTTTTTATTTATTTTTATTGTTGTTCAATGACAGTTGTCCCCATTTCTCCCCCTTACTCTCCCCGTCCTACCCTCCCCCCATCTTCCACTTTCAATCCTCCTCCCTCATTATCTTTGTCCATGGGTCCTTTACACATGTTCCTTGACTTGACCCTTCCCTTCTTTCCCCCATCATTCCCCTCCTCCTTCCCCTTGAACCTCAACTTCTGAGAGGACTTAGACTTCATACCTTGACCCTGGATCTAGACCTAATACCTAGACTTCAGACCTGGATGTGGACATCAACTTAGTCCTCAACTCTGACCTCCCAGACATTAAGCCTGAAACTTAGACATGGATTTGACCTGCAACTTTGTACCTGACATTAGACTTGGACATTGGACCTGGCCCAGGACCTTGTTAACTGTACACTGAACCTAGGATTTGGACTTGGACCTTCTTAATCTATTGCTATTGCTTCATCTCCTTTGTTGGCTTGTGCAAGTATTTGTTTTCATAAATTCGATATAAATTCAAGGCTCTTCACTATCCCCAGTATTGTAGATTGTCATGGTAATGGCCCCCAAGAATTCATACTACCCAGTATCCATGTTCTCATAAAGGCCCTTCCCAAATGGACTGTGTTTGGCCATGTGACTTGCTCTGGCCAATGGGATGTTAGCAAACATGACACAAACAGAAGCTTCCTAAGCTTGTGAATGGGGGCCTGCTCTCTTGGAACCCTGAAACAACCGTGCTATGAAGAAGCTCAAGATGAAAGATCACATTGGACCCACCTGCTGAGTGCAGCCACATGAGCGAGTCCAGGTGACACCAGTGGAACCACCCAGCCAACATAGAGACACGTAAGAAGAAAGCATTACTGTTTTAAGACACTAAATTTTGAGGTGCTTTGTCATGAAGTAATTGATGACTGTCATCCTCAGCTACAACAAAAACATGGCTACCTTTAGTGGCTCTGTGCCAACCACAAAAAAAGGGAATCATAAAAACATGCCTCATAAAAACCCTGGCCGCGTAGCTCAGTTGGTTGGAGCATTGCCCCCATACGCCAAGGTTGTGAGTTTGCTCCCCGGTCAGGGCACATACAAGAGACAACCAATGAATATATAAGTGAAACAACAAATCAATGTTTCTCTCTCCCTAAAAATCAGTAATAAAAAGAACCCCCAAAAACAAAAAATTTCCTCTACTGGGCAGACACACCCTTGTTCAAAATCAAAACTTCCCCTTCCTCCAGGGCGTAGCCTGTGCCAGATGCGAGGTGCGGATTCAAGCCGCACTCAGCCCTGTCTCCGGGCGCCTTTGCGCACAGCCTAAGCTGCGCACTGTGTGTGAGCCTCACGGGAGGTTTCTATGCAATCTATCTCCACTGAACATAGGGAGAAACTTGGCTTCAAGGCGGGTTTAATTACTAATGACTCCATTAAGGATGCAGAGAAGGCACCAGGCGCAGTGCTCCCAGCCTTGACTACGGACTTGCACCGAGGAAGACAGGCCCCATGGTGCTTACCGAGAGTCACTGCAGAGTGGCTGAAAAAGGATGAACAGTTTTCAGAAGGAAGAGGAAGCGTTATTCCTCTGAGCCACCACGAACATTCCAGAGGAGAGGTGATAGAGTTAGATTCTAGAGGTGGTGGCAGTGAGGAGCCAGGCCCTCAGGCACGTGGCAGTGCCTAGTGGAGAGAGAGCCATGAGCCCCAGCCTCCCTGGTCTTAGGAGAATGCTCTGGATAGGAGGGCTCAGAAAAAAGTCTTGGCCACGCCGCCAGTCTTCACAGACCGATAGGCCTGCCTCAGGCCCCTGTGCCGGCTGCGCAGTGGACGCCGCCCTCTGGGCTGTAGCGCACAGGGCCACAGCGCAGACGGGGCTCCTCCTCCTCATACCAGTGCTGTTCGCTGAAGTCAGGGAAGAAGGCTGTGATCTCTCTACTGGCTGAAGCCACGGAGTCTGCAAGAGGACGTAAGAAAGAGAAGGGATTGTATTAGGGAGAGTAGAATGGAGGCAAGAGGCCATCATAATCAGGTTCAGAAACCAGAGCCTTGACATCTCCTGCCTGTTCCTCAGTCCTCGGGCCACATCGGCTAAGATGGCCACAAAGGGCCAGACCCCCAGTTGGGAAAAAAGCCCACCAGAAGGACCTTTCAACCTCACCATTCGGCCTGCCCACTAGCCCCAAACTACCCTCCCTTATTTGTGGCTATGGACCTGGGAGGCAGACTCACCAGAGCCATGGGTGGTGTTGCGGGTGTCAGTGAGGCCGAAACTCCCACGAATTGAATCTGGGGCCACGTGGCGTGCCCGAAACACCCTGGTGGGTCCCATCAGCGTCCTCCAGAGCTGGATGGCATCCTTGTGGGCAAGGATGTAGGCTCGGATGGGCCCACTGTGAATAAAAGGAGCATTTGTCAGTTGGGAATCTGGCCACCGGGTCTAGGACGGCACGCTGTGTGCAGGTCACCGACACAGGCACACTGTCCATCGTGAGAGTTTCATGGCCTTTCTAGCTGGGCACTGATGCTGCTCCAAATAGGTGATGGGGGTTACTGCTGATATCAAAGAAAGTCAGAGAGATCAGCAGAGTTACTAGGCAGCATTTGACAGCACTCTCCTGTAGCTACTGGATCAGTAACCACCACGGGACAGGGGCCACCGGTCAGGGCTGGCTCCGTCAGAGCCCCAAGTCTGTGTTTCTTCAGACACTGGACACTCACTACAGCTTTAAAGACTGGCGAATGGAACTGATGAATCTACGGAGGGGGAAGGGGAGACAACTCTCAGCAGATAAAGACGCTGGGACCAAAATCCGAAGTACCTGGCCATGAACTCCACCAGCCGCTGATAGAAAAAACGCCCTGCAAAGAGAGAGTACCTTCGTCAAAACACCGCTGCCCAAGAGAACCGGTTGTACTGCTGCCTCCTAACTTAGAATAATAAAAACTGTTTTAGCCCTGGCTGGTGTGGCTCAGTGGATTGAGTGCTAGCCTGAAAACCAAAGGGTTGCCGATTCGATTCCCAGTCAGGGCACATGCCTGGGTTGCAGGCCAGGTCCCCAGTTGGGGGCATATGAGAGGCAATTCATCCACATATCTCTTGCACACTGATGTTTCTCTCCCTCTCTTTCTCCCTCCCTTCCCCTCTCTCAAAAAATAAATAAATCTTAAAAAAAAAAAAAAAAAAACTGTTTTAGAGCAAAGAATGAGGCCCTTGGAGTCTGACATACCTGGGTCAGACTCCAGGCTCTGCCACTTACACCTGTGCGATTTTGCGTGACTCATTAACTTCTCTGACTCAGTTTCCTAATCTGTACACTGGGGACAATCAATACCTACCTCATAGGGCTGCTGGGAGAATTAAATGAAATCATGAGCATTGGGACAATGGCAGGCAGGGCAAACATTCACTAAATGTTAACTACTGACTGATATTCTCAGGACATAAAACTCAGTTTCCGGTTGGGACTGTGAAGTAGAACCTTTCCAGAAAATATTAAAAACCAAACCAAACCCTGATAATCATGAAAAGCTTGAGTAAATACCGAGCCTTGAGACTGGCGGCGAGTTTACAGCTGGTGGGAGAGCGCCTGGGTCATGTGCCCAGGCCAATCCGCCTCGCCCGCCCCCTGGGACGGGGAAGCCTCCCACTCAGAAGGCTGTTGAGCCTACCTTCATGCTCTTGGTAAAACCTCCGGCAATCTTCTTTCCGCCACACAAGCTCTCTCATTCGCACAATAAGGAACTTGTTGCTCAGAATCTGCTGATGAACAGCCTAGGATGAACGTCACCGCAAAGACAAAAATCAGTCAGCAGGGCCGCCTGAGTGAACAAAAGGCTGACCAAAGGAACCTTGAGGACCCGTGGGAGCCCAGGACTTGACAGCCTGTACCTCGCTGGACCAGAAGAGAAGATGGTGGGGTGACGTGAAGCCCTTCGGTCACACAGCCGAATGTGAGCCTTGGGTGGAGGGGCAGGAAGCACTGTGACTGCCTGCCACCCCCACCCCCTGCCGTTCCTATAGTCCCTCAAGCCAAGCCCACCAGACCCACCACTCAGACCATCATAAGCATCTCTTGATAGTGGCCCTGCCCTGAATTTCTCCCTCTCTATCATAGCATCACACCCGACAAGTCAAAAACATGGTAACTTAGGTCACACTCTGGTCAGAAGTGTTTGTATGGCTCCTATTGTTCATGGAGGAAGAGCGACCACTCTAGTCTCGTGCTCTGGTCCTCACGGCTGTAGTTCCCTGCCTCTAGTCCCACGAATTCAGCCCGCCTGTGGCCCTCAGACACACCACTCCCGCCTCAGCACCTCCGTTCTGCAGGACGCTTGTCCTTCAGGATTGGTGCGTAGTCTCAACGCTTGCAAGCCACCATTCCTGATGGCTCTGGTCTCTCTTGGCACCCCAGTGGGCTTACTTAGCAGGCCTGCTCAGCTATACTTACCAAACTATTGTAAGTAGGGGGTGCTAAAACAACCCTCACCTAGCCCACCAAGTTGCCTTCCCTAAATCTCCAGGACTGTGAATATCATGCAAAATGATTGTTACATGCCATGACAAGAGAGACTTTTTATGTGTAATTAAGGTTACTATCAGTGGACTTTGCTTTAATCAAAAGGGAGAGTACCCAGACGGGCCTAACTAATCACATGGGCTCTTTAACAGCAGAGATGTATCCGGCTGGGAGATACAGGAGAAGTCAGGGGGGCCTGAAGATTCGATGCACCACTGCTGTCTTGGAGACAGACTGGGCCGTCAGATGAGGGATGTGACTGGTCCTTAGAGACTGAGGGCTATCCCACCTATGGCAAGGACACAGGGCCCTCAGTCCTATAACCACAGGAACCGAATTCTGCCAACAACCCGAGTAAGTCTGGGAGTGGATTCTTTCCCAGATGTCCAGATAAGGGCCCAGTCGGCTGATACCTTGACTTTGGCTTTGTGAAACCACAAGGAAAGAACCTGGCCAAGCCTCCTGTACCTCAAACTCTAGAACTGTGAATTAATAAAGGAGTGTTGCTTAAAGCTACTAAGTTTGTGGTAATTTTTACGTAGCAACGGAACACTAATGCACATAAACTGTCTTGAGGTTTGGTTCCCCTTATTATTACATGGGATTCTTTCTTATATTTTATATCTGCCCAATTGTCCAGCAGGTTTTTAGTCTTCTTAGGGTCGGAGTCCATGGCTCCTAGCTCTGCCTCCATGGTATCCAGCACAGGACTGTGTTGTCAGCCTTCACAAGGGGCCCTGTGGCACCTGAAACAGAAGTAATGTCCAGGGCATACAGCAGAGGCTCAGGATTCATTCTTACCTCCAGAATCAGTGGGTGAGCCACTGCATCAGGCTTGATCAGGGCCAGGGTAAGCTGCAGAGCCTGAGGGCTTCGCAAGATCGAGGTCATCCCGCTCTCCCGCTCCTGCCATCAGAGCTGGATTAGGGACCCATTGGGGCTGCACTTCCCCCGCTTCCTACTCTGGAGCCATGCAGCTTTGCAAGCCAACAGTATTCCCATCCCTATCACTGAGAAAGCACATGACAGGTACACGGGAAGGCTGCACACGTTATTGTATACACATGTATACTGTTGTATTTAATGGCCCATTTGTGCTCGTGGGATGGAGGGAAGGGGTGGCGGAGTGGACACCGGGGCTGCCTGTGGAATACCTTATTTGGTTTGGGCCACTGTAAACCTACAGAGGAGTGGCCCATTCGAGAGAAATTCCAGCTTAAACACTACCTGCCTCTCCCAATATTCCCTTCCCTTCCTAACTGCCCTCTGTGTTTCAGAGTATTTACAACTTACACTTCTCAACGGCCAGGCCACAAGGGTAGAGCATGTGCTCCCACTGCCAAGGCCCTCTCCCTGATAGAGCTCTCCCAGTGACTGTAGAACTGGAGGATGGGACAGACAAGCACTGGGATGCTGGCAGGGTACCAAAGAGTCTGCTAGATACACACCATCTCTTACCTACTCTTACAGATCAGTCAGGATCTTCCTGCCCAACTCAAACCCTGTAATACACTCAGCTACTCTCAACGACAAGGCTTACAGATGTGCAACCCCCAGTTCAGGGACTAGCTCTGACCATGTCGTATCTGAAACAGCTGAAACGGTACTTGGCACAAAGGTGCTTGATCAGTTTTATTAAGTGAACCAATATAGTCTTATTGCACTCATACTTGTATTTCTAGTGTCTCACATGCTGTAAGAGCTCAATAAATAATTGTGGAAATGACATACAGAACATTAAAGTATTCTATACTCTGGACTAAGAGAATCTGAGATCTGTTCCAACTACGAACTTCTATTTACATGTGAAAAATTGATCATCTCTGCAGGACTAAGGACTAGGTCTCGAAACATATCTGGTGGAACCCCTACCTTTGCCAACAAACAGAGAAGGCTTCCATGAACACACGCAGGGCCAGTCTGGCCAACACCCTCATTTCACGTAGCCTGAAAGTAACCTGACAATCACATTCAAAGCACTGTCAGAGCCCGGCTCAAACGTAGAAACTATGGCAAGGTCTCTTCTCCTCATGCCCTTTCTATACCTTTCAGTGAACCACAAAGCTAAGCCCAGTCTAGCCAGTACAAGATGGGCCAACCCAATCTCCCTAGTATCTCAGGTGGTGAGTCACCCAAAGCACACAGAATCTTCACCATATATCTAGGGAGAGACATTCCTGACACCTCCCCTCCCTCCCCTTCCACATGTACGCTATCGCTAAATTCTGGTCCTTTTACCTAACCAACATAATATCTCAAATCCATAAAATTCTCTCCCTCTCAACCACCATCACCGAGTCCAAGACAGCGTTGGTCCACCCTCCCTCCACTCCTGCAGCCGTCTCCTGAATGGCCTTCCAGTTTCTACTCTTGCCTCCCTCTATAATTTGTCCTCCACACAGCAGCCAGAGAACTACAAATGCAAATCCAGGTATCATTCCCCTCCTTAACCCCTGAAAGTATACCATGCTTTTATAATAAAACCCCAAAACCCTGTCGTGGCCCACTAGGCTTTGCATGATCGGATCCCCGCGTACCTCTCTAGCCTCGTCTAGAACCCCACATCCCTGAACTTTCTTCTGCTCCAGCCTTATGGGCCTTATAGCTCCAAGACTTTCTGGCCTAACAGCGTTTGTGTGAGGAGTTTTCGCAGCCAGAAAGTGCTCCCTCTGGTTTCTCCTACTCACCTACTAGATCTTAGCTCACTTCTCCTGTAATACTTTCTCAGGGCTCCTTGCACGCTTTTGTCAGTTCTGTCTTCCCCACTAAAGGCCAGTGCCACGAAAGCGGGGGTCTGTTTTGCTCAGCATCGAATCCTCGGTACTTGTGCAGAGTGTCTAGCACAGAGCTCGCTCTGAACAGTATTTGTTGAACGAATTAATCAATGAACCTGATCCAGCTATTCCAAGTCCAGGCTGCGAGAAGCCTCCAGGGGAGGACGTGTGTGGGTCCTTTCCTAATGCCAACTCTAACTGTCTTGGTTCTTAGTTTACAACAAATGATGACAGGTCGAGAAACGTGCTCAACTTAAAGGTCACTCCATCAGAGAATTACAAATTTTAGAAGCTGCCTGGGCATTTGCTCCTATACCTGAGGCACCTATTCCTCTGCTTCCAGAAGGCAGCATCCAAGCCCCTCGTCCTTGCCAGAGTGGCGGGGACTTGCAGGCCTCAACTCAGCCTCCGCCCCCCAACACGTGAGGCCCCGCCATCCAATCCCCCAGGCTCACAATCTTATACCCGCCCCCACCCCCGCTCCCCTCCATTTCTCCAAATCTGCAGCCACACGATCCCTTCTCCTGGTACCCGGGACAATGTCCAGATTCTGGGATATTCGGAGCCTCAGTCCAGCTGGAGTGTGGGTCCCGATTCACCTAGTCCTCCAGCAGCGTGGCTCGGCCACCAGGCGCCGTGCTAGCCAGCCTGCGCGGCCACGCGGGGTCCTTCAGGCGTTCGGGGGGCAGCCCCGCTGGGGTCCTTGCTGGGGACCTCTGGCATGCCGGAAGTGGAGTGAAGGGGGGTGTGAACCGGTGGAGGTGGCCGTTCTGTGGGGATTATCAAGGTGGCTGCAGCTTGCAGCAGGAGGGTCACTGCTGGTGGCCCTCGTCGCTCTGCAGCACCAGGCGGGAGCGGCCCCTCGGAGCGTAGCGGGGACTCCCTCCTTCGAGATGGAGGGCGGGCCGGGGTACCCAGGACAGGATGGGCGGTCCGGGGTGGCAGCCTGGCGGAGGGCAGTGCCCGCCAGCGGCGCCACTGGCATGCACCTTGCCCGCCCCTTGTATTCTTTGTCTCTCGCAAGGGTGGTGACGCCCAGTGTTTGTCGGAACTGCGAGAAGGGCTTGTGTGCTCAATCGTGAGGGCAGCTGCAGGCAGCAGCCACTGAAAAGCTTTGGAGCGCGGAGCGATCACATAGGCTGGAAGGAGCAACACGAATGTGGGGTGGGTGAGGCAGGATTCTTGGCTGGAGTCCAGGTGTACCCGGGGCGTGAGGGAAACTAGCCGGAAGGATCCGGCTTGTGGAGCAGGTTCCCCCGGGGTCTGTTGAAGTAGTCCAGGGTGAGGAGGCCAGAACTGGGGTTTTCCTGGAGCGTAGTCTCAGGTATGGAGAGGGCACAGTTTTTTCTTGGAGGGAATCAGAGAATTTGAGAGGGAGGATAACAACGACAACTGTCATCAATTTAAATATTTTCCCAGCTGACTCTAGTGTCTGCATGTCCGGGTGTCGCACTCCTGGAACGTTGGTAGGAGGTCTGCGGTCCTGGCAGCTTGTTGCCACAATGGTCTGTAGGAAACCGTTTTATAGTTGCTTTGACCAGCCTCGGCCACAAACCTACATAATGAAAGTAAGGGCAGATGTGATTTTAGGGGGAGACCCAATTCATAACTCCCTTTTTCTGAGCTTAGGCTCAGAACCAAGAGAAAGGGAGGAATGGCAGGCAGCGGGAGGCCGAATGTCAGCTCAATCAGTACAGATGGACGTGTCGGAAAACAGTGTGAGAGCCAAATGCACCTGCCTGCTAACTCTGCTACCCAGGTTCAATGCCGAGTCTTGTAAGTCAGTCTCACTTAAAACAATGGCAGCCACAAAAAGAATGTAAATAGTTAACAGGACATAATTATCCCAGCACTGCCCCACATCCACAAAACCGAGAAAGCAGGCCAATCCCCAGCTCCTGGCAGATACCAGGCAACATTCTGTCGGTAGAAAGCTGTCGGGTGGGCTGGGTGGAGGAGGGCAAAGGGGGGAAAATTGGGACAACTGTAATAGAATAACAATAAAAGAATTTTTAAAAACCTGTCAAAAGATCCTGATACTGATTGATATCTGAGGCAAGGTGAATAGGCTAGAAAGTCTTCATTCCGTTTCGCTGAGACTCGAGTATTCTATGCCAGTTTTTCAGAGTCTCCAACTTGTGAGTCTAAATTCGGTGAGGAGAATCCCCCTTTAAGAGGTTAATTATGACCTATGTTCATTGTATCCTGAGGGGCATCAACCTGTGGCTGGTCCCGTGTGTAGACAGCGGTATCCATGGCAGCCCCGGCCAGGCCGTCTTTGAGAGCCAGGCCTTTCTTTTTCACCCAGCGTGTTTGTTTCTTGATACTGTCTCCCCTTTAGCTCCTCTGTTTCTGCCACCCCAGGGCCACTTTGAGGGCAGGCTCCAACGACAGGTCCCTCAGGTCCCTCCCTGCCTGTGAACAGTCCTCAGGGGCCTCTGCCTTGTGCTGTTGAGTGGCTCAGGCCCAGGACACCTGCCTCCTGGGAAGGAAGGGGGTTCTTTACCCCATTCGTTTCCGCTGAGAATTACTTTCGGGAGGTTTTCTTTTTAGCTGAAGTTGCTGTTCTGGTTTCTAAACTTTGTTCCCCTAGGGACCTAGTGAGAATTGAGACTTCTTCCATGTGTTCCTCAAGATACTATCCTCAGCTTCTGGGTGTGTCTGCTGAGTAGATTTCTTTCCGAAATTTCTCTTTTGACGTGTTTCTCTCTGCTGTTCCCCTACTCCTTTCCAGAAGGCACGCTGACTGAGTTTTTTACAGTTTACTGTTGGAGAGAGGGAAGACCCATGGAGTTGGCTCTTTGCCAAGCTACAGGAAATAAGGAGGAAATGAGCCTCCTTAGAAAATCTCTCTTGCCCTGGCTGGTGTGGCTCAGTTGGAACACCGTCCTGAACATCAAAAGAATGTGGGTTCCATCCTCTGTCAGGGTGCGTATGGGAAGCAACCAATCAATGTTTCTCTCACTTTCCCTTCCTCTCTAAAATCAATAAACATTTTTTTTAATTACAAAAAAATGTGCTCTAGCTGGTGTGGCTCAGTGGATTGAGCATGGGCCTGCGAACCAAGGGGCCACCGGTTCAATGCCAGTCAGGGCACATGCCCGGGTTGCGGGCCAGTCCGCGTTTTAGGATGTGTGGGAAGGGCAACCAATTGATGTTTCTCACATCAATGTTTCTCTTCTCTTTCTCCCTCCCTTCCCCTCTCTCTCTAAAAATAAATAAATACAATCTTTAAAAACACCCCAAACCCTTGCTTATCAACAATGTGGCCAACATTCAACACAGCCAACTCGAAGAGTGTTTGAAATGCCTCACATTTCTCACCCGGCCTCTTTTAGGTTCTGTGCCATAGCATCGGATCTGAACATCCCTTTGAATCAAACTTAACCCTCCACCCCTGCCGAAAGAGAGAGCTGCCTCCTGTGCAGCTTCCAAACACAGCGGAACCTGTGCCCAACGGGTTCCCACGTAGGAGGGAAGCAGGGGCCAAGTTATATGTGCCTTGCTTCACATATATGCACGTATTTTTTCATCCATGCTCAGTTTAACGTGTGCATGTGTCTATATGTCTCCCTAGGACCATAAGCAAATATTTATGTAAGAACCTGCAATTCATTCTAATAAAATCCTCACTGTGGATTGTATGGAACTCTAAGCCTTGGTTTCTTTGTCTGTAAAACAAGGCTGTACTTAAATTTGTTGAGAAACTTAAGTTAGTGCTTGTGAAGCATTTAGAAACTTTAATGTGGCCAGGCACTACTCCAAGTATTGTGCTCAAGAAAATTCTGAATCTCTCACGGTGTGGTTAAAATTGCTCCAACCAGATCCTGATGCATTGAAAGCCACGTCACTCACCTGGCGCTTACTCAGCTTCACAATGACCAGGGCCCCCTCTTGTAAATAGTGCTGCTCCTGAGGCACCTGCTCCCTCGTGTAGACGTCTGGCCATTTGTTCATAATCTGCACAAGAACAGAGGGAGCCCATGGCACAAAGTCGTGTAGTTTTGGGATGAGAATGCAGAAGAGCTGATCTTTTAAAAAGATATGTCTTATTAACTGAGAAAAATGTTTGCCGGCCAGATTTTCTGCTGAGAATCGTTTACTGAAGAAGCAAATCAGTGAGTCTGATCCTAACTGTTGGCTTCCTCCAGGGCCAGCATTCTCCTCTAACGGGGGGGAGACTTTGAGAGGCACTCGTTACATTTCACTCGATCATCCACGGACGGATTCAGCGGCTCTGTAATTCTCCATGGCGCGAGTTCAGGGCTTTTCCTGCAAAAGAAGTGTGTGCTTAGAAAAATCAAACTTGGGGAAATGAAGAGAAAAACTACCACATCTAGTCCAGCAGGAGGAATGCTAACAATTATTCTAGGAATTCAGGCAGACTAGAGGCATTCTAATTTCACTGAAGAAGAAATACAGCACAGTGGAAGTGGGCAGAGGAGAGCGAAGGATGTGGATGCCTCTGAGTCTTCGGCCCCCGGGAGGGCTATGGGGCAGAAACGGTGGAGAGCCGTCAGAAAGCTTAAGTTATGATCCAGGAGCGTGGGCTGTCTCTCATGTGATCTTAAACATCCTCAACGTTTGGGGCAGTTTTGAGGAGAAAGGTTAATTTCCAGATAGTTCATAGTCTTTATTTCTATTTTGAGTGGTGCATTATTTTTATTTTACTTTCTAATTAGGTGTTAACTGCCGTAAAGAAATGTTACTGATTTTGTAGGTTGACCATGCGCCCAGCGAATTTCAGACCCCCCTGCACAGTGTTAGTAGTTTGTGATTCCGCCCACCCCTGGGTTGATGAATATAGTATCTTCATTTCCACCATAGGCAGACTGAAGTACCATCTAGTAAACAGACGAAAGTGGAGAGACTTGAATAAAATAACACAGGCATTGCTTGCTCACGGAGTGGCCCCCTGGGGCAGGTGCTTTGCAGCTGTCTTCTCACTAGTGTTCCAGGTACAGGCTTAGGGATGGGAAATTTTATGTATCAACTTGGCTGGGCCATGGTGCCCAGATATTTGGCGACATACTCTGAATATTTCTGAGAAGTGTTTTTGGATGAGGTTAATCGTTAAATCAGAGACCTTTGAGGAAAGCGGGTTGTCCTCCAGAATGGGGGCAGCCTCATCTATCAGCTGAAGCCCTGAATAGAACAAAGACTACCCCAAGGGAAAAGAAATTCTGCTAGAAGACAGCCTTGGATACCACTTGATGGATATCCTTCAGTTTAAAGGCACTTTTTTTAAGTTAGAAGTTTGAAATGGACGCAGGACCAGAGGTTTATTTGACTAGGGCTGTGGCCCAGACAGAAGAGAAAGTGATTCAGCAGGATTTTCTGTGAATTAGCCCAGGTCACAGGAATCTGACAGAAGTAGGGATTTTGTGAGGTCCCATTACAATGACCCCCAAATCATAAAAAGTCTTTTGATTTCTCTTTAGTGGGAGTAGAGAGCATTCCAGGTGTGGACCTCCAAGTGTGTGATATGCACACTGGTCTGTAATCCTGTGAGCCTTGTGAACTTGTCATTGAGACTGTATCAGGAGATACTGTCATAAAATTATTACAAAATTATATAATTGTGTTTTTATCTGCTTTACCTGCTATCTTCTTTATTTTCTCTTTCAAAATGATTTGTCCCCATCCCAGGTCCATGCCTCAGAACAGTACAATGATCTCTACGGTGTCAGCCGAGCTCTTGCTGGGGCCCTGTGACCCTCACTTCAAAGGCACAGTAGCTAGAGCAGGGAGGGCTGAGCAAGGCCTGGACCAGTCACCCTCAGAATCACCTCCCAGTTAGTGTCTTTTGTGAATGTCCCAGAAATTAGACGCAGCAGGGAAGGAAAAGGGTGGAATAGATGTTCTGTACTGTTGAATTATCAGGCCAAAATACATTTCTTTTCCCAGAAGATGTTATTTTTGAGATGGCTTGGAAAATCTGAACATGAAGCATGTATTAGAAGATGACAAGGAACGAATTAGGTGTAAAACAGCATTTTTGGTAAGGGAACGTCTTCTCTCGTTAGAGACGCACCCTGAAGTCGGTAGGAGGGAAATGACATGCTGTCTGAGATATGTGTTAGTAAATTTCAGCAAAGGTAAGTAACAGGAATGAGATGTGGCAAACACTGCACTTTGTAGAACCTGTATAATAGGCATATGAGGTTTATTATATTACCTTTAACTTCATGTGTGCTTGAAATTTTTCATAACAAAAGATTTAAAACTCTACAACAGTGAGTGCTTAATTATATTTGGTTCACTCCTAAAAATGAAAAGTACTTTACTCACACATGGTCCATCATGCAGCTTAGTTACATTATGCCTTTCATATCTGGAAGAAATTATATTTTAAAATGATTATTTTTGCTCTATGATATGTTATGACTAAGTTTTACTTGGTAATCTTTAGCTAAGTTTGAGAAGGAAACATTCTGCTAATAGTGAATTCTTATTTAATAAATATTTTAAAATATCATAGAGATAGGTCTTTATTTGTCAAAGGGGTTGAATGTATAAAACATACTCATCCTTAAATCAAATCCAGAAAATTCAAAACAATCTTGAATAGTTAAGTAGAAATACAGAGTATTAGAAAGAGAATGTGCATTAAAGTTAAAATACGTATTTAATGAAAGTTAAGGCATTACTAGTGACCTTAAAGAAATAAAAATGATTATAAGGGAACACTGTGAACAATTGTACGTCAATAAGTTAGATAACCTGGATGAAATGGACAAACTCCTAGAAATGCACAAATTACCTAATCTGATTCAAGAGCAAACAGAAAATCAATAGACCTACATCAGGAGACTGAATCAGGAAGAAAACACAAAGAAAAACTTAGGATCAGATGTCTTCATTAGTAAATTTAAACAAACATTTTCAGCAGATTTAATACCAATCTTTCTCAAATGTTTCTGAATAATAGAAGAGGAATAAACACTCCTAAATCATTCTACAAAGCCATAATTCCCACAATAGCAAAGGCAGACAAAAACATCTCAGAAAAAGGAAACTATAGACAAGCATCCCTTACAAATATGATGCAAAAATTCTCACTACTAGCAAATTGAAGCCAAAAGAGTATTAAAAGGATTGCATACCATGATCAAGTGGGATTTTTTCCTAAGAGTGCAGGTGATTCAACCTAAAAATATCAACCTATGTAATGATATCATAGCAATCAAATGAATGGGGGAAATATATGTTTTTCTCAGCTGACCCTGTCCAGGCCAGACACCACACCCTGGGGGTCTCTGTCTCTGCATTGTGTGAATGGGATCGCTTTGGGAGCCTAGGGAAGCCTGGAAGACGTGGAGGAGCAAATAGTGGCGTCGTCGCTGGAGGACGGATCTCACCAGCAGGACGCATGTTCAGGGGGTCATTTCTGGGTTGGCTCCCTTTAGCCTCCCGAGTTGAGAAGGGGGAGAATAAAATGAAGACTTACAGAATTCTGAAGCACAGGTGGCATTCACCGTTGTAGGTGACCCAGTCACTGCCACAGATGGGTTCGCTTGGCTTGATGTAGGAGACAAACCAGCAGATACTGATGTTGTTGGTGCACTTGACCTGAAGGTGAGACACAGATTCCTGCTTCAGATGCCTTCCTCCAGGTCCTGTGGTTGTCACCACTGGTGGTTGGAGGTGGGGGGGGGGCAGACAAGGAGCATCAGACCAGGAGTTTGGGACCAGGCTTAGAAGCATAAGAGTTTGACCCCTGGCATTTACCACCAACTACATATAACATTTTAATATAATATAACATACCCATATTTTCTGTGTATAATGTGCACTGTTTTGCCCAAATTTTTGAGGGAAAAATAAGGATGTGCAGTTTACATGGGTAGTACCTGAATCCTTTGTATCTCTGTTCTTGTGTTTTGTAATTATTTGTTACATAAAATTTCTTGTACCATAATATGTTCAAAAATAAATGCTAAAATTCCTTTATAGTACAAAAAACAAGTATCTATCTATCTATAAATAAATAAATAAATAAATAAATAAATAAAAGAAAAATAAAAACAAAATTTTTTTCCTGGAAAGTTTGGGCCAAAAATGTGAGTTGGCATCATTATACACAGCAAAATCCGGTAATATAATACAATATAATGTATTGTAACATAATATATAATCTGCGGACTTCCCAGTATGAGCTATAAATTCCTTAGGATAAAAATCCCTGTCCTACCAACCGCAGATTGCGAGTGTGAGCTTACAGAGGAGAAAATGTCTTTCCAGGTTAGACTTTCCTTCCGGACATTGCTGAGTGACTTGTGAGCGGTGCTTCTGACAGCAGGGGGCTCCAGCTTGCCACAGCAGAGTTGGGATGTGGAAGGAAGGGGACAAAGTGGATGCATTGTGGGACTTTGGTGCGTGGGAGACAGGATGTGTGTCTTAATGTTTCCCCGCCGAACGTCCACGGTAGCACAAGACAGGCCTGAATTTCAGCCATGACTTCATCATCCATTTAACGATGCACAATACTAGCCTCCTATCCCCCAAGGGGGTTGTATGAACCAACGGGGACCATGAATGGGAAGAGGGCTCAGAAACCTATAAAATGTGCCACATATAGTTGACGACTCAGCTTTTATGGTGGCATTATACCCATGCAAGGCCCCTCTGGCCCCCAACTCCTGGAAGGAAGAGCTGGGGCTATCGGGAAACTGGGCTTCTTCGCAGTCCTGTTCTGGGGAAGCAAGGAAGCAGAGCTCACCTTTGTCTCTCTGAGGCTCGCCCCTTTGCCTGTAGGAAGAGGGAAGTCTGGAAGACAAAAACAGCTTCAGGAGAGTTGCTGCTCTATCTTCTGCCCTCAGGGAAAATAGCTAGGATGGGGGAGACTCTGGCTGGCACACAGGCAGATTTGGGTCCCCTCAGAAGAGGCTGAAGTTCCTCTCTGATGCACACTGCCATCTAAAGAAGGGAAGAGTTGGGATGCTTGTGCCCCTCTCTCTCCTGTAAAATGGAGATCTTCCACTTCACAGGCAAATAACACCTTCTATAACCCTCCTCAGCTGTTTTTAGAAAACACCCTATAAGTTACAAATTACAATGAAATAATTATATTGAAATATCTTAAAAGACGTTGGGTTTCATTAAGTCTTACATATTCTGCCCTGGCTGGTGTGGCTCAGTGGATTGAGCGTGGGTCTGTGAACCAAAGAGTCACTGGTTCAATTCCCAGTCAGGGTACATGCCTGGGTTGTGGGCCAGGTCCCCAGCAGGGGGCGTGTGAGAGACAACCACACATTGATGTTTCCCTCCCTCTCTTTTTCCTTCCCTTCCCCTCTAAAAATAAATAAAATCTTTTAAAAACCCAGAAACTTACATATTCTGAATGCAAAGCAGTCTTTGCAATTATTCATATAACATTTTATTACACATAATATATTATAGTATATATTATAATTATCTAATATAATTATTATAATATATAAATATAACATATCAGCTCTAGACCAGGGTGGGCAAAAGTAGGCTTACCGTCATCACACAAATAAAGATACAATAATTAATAAACAATACAAGAATAAACTGTTTCATATACTCACAACTGTACACCTACTTCATCTACCCCTGTATATCAATTTTCTTAAGATAAAATTTGCATCACGCAGAATTCATGTATTTAAAGTGCATGGTTCAATGGTTTTTATGGAAGTCAGAGTTGTGCAGCCAACACCACGATCAATTTTAGAACATTTGCAACTCCAAAAAGAAACCCCGTGCCCATCGGCAGCCACCTCTCATTCCTTCCTCAACACCCGCCCCCTTTCTCCTCCCCAGACTACCCCTAGTTTACTTTCTGTCCTTTCGGGAAACTTTATGTAAGCGCAATCATATAATATGTAGTCTTTAGTGTTGTCTTCTTTCACTTAGCATCGTGTTTTAAAGGTCTATCCATGATATAACATGCATCAGTTCTTCATTCCCTTTTACAAGTAAATAATATTTTGTTGTATGCACATACCACATTTTATGTATTCACTCATCGGTGGGTGGACCGTTTACTGTTTTCCCTCTTTGGCTACTATGAGCAGGGCCGCTGTGAACGTTCACGCCGTGTTCCGGTGCGGCCGTGTGTTTCCCTTTCCCTTGGGCACGGACCTACGAGTGGAATCGCTGGGTCGTGCGGTGACCTTTTGAAGAACATTTCCCAAAGCAGCTGCTCTATTTTACATTCCCGACAGCAATGTATGGAGGTTCCAATTTCCTAGCATTTCTGCTAACATTTGTTATTATTTCTTTTTGATTAAAGACCTCCTAATGGGTATGAAGTGGTATCTCATTGTGGTTTTGATATGTGTTTCCCTAGTGATCGGGGAGTGAGGCTGGACATCTTTTCATGTGCTCATTGGCCATTTGTGTATCTTCTTTGGAGAAATGTCTGTTCAGGTACTTGGCCTTTTTAAAAAGAATAGACTATGTTAAGTCATTTTATTATTGAGCTGTAAGAGTTCTTCATATATATTGGATACTAGTTCATTGTCGGATACGTGCTTTACAAACAATTTCACCCATTCTCTGGGGAGTCTTATCACTTCATTGTTATCTTTATTGGCATCATTTGAATCACTAAGATTTTTAATGTTGATGAAGTCCAATTTATCTATTTTTCTTTTTTCCTTTTGCCTTTGTTATCCTATTTAATAAGGCTTTGCCTCGCTTAAGGTCATAAAAATTCACTCATATTTTCTTATAGTTTTATAATTTTACCCCTTACATTCAGTTCTGCGATGCATTTGGAGTTAATTTTTGTCTCTGACGTGAGGAAAGGGTCCATGCTCATTCTTTTGCATGTGGGTATCCAGTTGGCCCAGCAGCATTTGTTGAAAAGAATTCACCATCAAATTGTTTGGGAACCTTGTCAAAATCAGTCCACCCTCCGGGTAAGGTCTTTCTCTTTCTAGGTTCTCAGTGCTATTCCGCTGACCTGTATTTCCATCCTCATGCTAGCTCCACCCCGTCCTGATGTCTGCACCTTTGTAGGAAGCTCTGCAGTTGGAAGCAGGAGCACTTTCCACATTTTTGTTCTTTTTCAAGATTGTTTTGGCAACCCCAGTCTTTTGCATTTCCATATGAAGTTTAGGGTCGGCTTTTCCATTTCCGCCAAAAACGTTTACTTCCTGCAGACAGTATGTAGTTGGATCTTGTTTTTTGAATTTAGTCCCACAATTTCTCCCTTTTGATCAGATTGTGGAATTCACTCACATTGAAGGCTTTTATGATACAGTTAGATTTACATCTGGCATTTTACTTTGTTTTCTGCATGCCCCATATCCTTTCGCTTCCCAATGCCTCCTTTGCTGCATTACGTGAATATAACCTAGTATAACCTTGTAATTCCCATAATAATCTTTCCTGAGTATTTTAGTATTTGCATATGGTTTACCATACATATCTTACTGGAATGTATCTCACATCTATACTATTTTAATTCAAGTGACATTTAGAAATGCTATTCCTGTATAGCTCTATTCCTTCTCCCCTTCTTCTTCTCCTTTTTTTTTTTTTTTTTTGGCTTCAGTTTCTACATCTGTAACATAAGGAATTGGGGTTAAATAAAGCTGAATGGCACTTCCACTTCTACCTCTAATTTCCCCATGATCCTGCATATACTGCAGAGAATGTGGGCAGAGGAAGGACACGGAACTCACCAACCGCAAAGGCAGCCCATGCGGAGATGGCCAGGACGAGGACGGTGTCCAAGACGGTCCCCTTCATGGTAGCAGATGAGCTGTGGGAATAATGCAGCTTTTGACGGTAGGACAGAAAACTCTCCATGAAGAACAAATTCTCACAGAGACCCCTCATTGATCAAAAAATTAAGTTGAAATACTTCTTCAAGTTTGTTCTTTCCTCAAGTTACTTGGAATGGATGGTGTTTGGTGAAATTAAATGATTATTCTAATCATTTGCTTAGAATAATTAAACATTAGAAAAAAGGAGCTCAAAAATAGAATTTTAGAAGAAGCCGGAAAAAAGAGGTTGTAAAGAATATCTTCAAGGGATCTTTTGATAAAGAATAAGCACCAAAAAATTTTCAATCAAAGGTGTAAAAGTTGATATTTATCTCTGAAGGAGGAAGGGCAGTCACTAGAAAGGTTGGTGACACAGGTTAGGTCACCAGACAGTAAGAAACAGGAAGGGTAAGAGCACCAGACACTCCCATATCCCCAATCTTCCGTACATTATTACTTGGGTGTTAGTATCTAGTAACTAACGACATTGTTGAAATGAAAACCATAGTGTTTATCAACAGCTTACTTGCATTATTAAATATGCTACCATACAAGTTGATTGGCATTATCTGCAGGCTTCTATACATTTTTCCATACATTTCCAGGCAAATTCTGTATCCAGGTAATTTTTGCCCAAGACCTCCCCTGAGTAAAACCAAATAATAAATAATATAACTTTTTTCCTACTCAAAAGTTTTCAAATTAATAAGGCCACTTTACCTGCTGTGACTCCTACAGTTTTTCTGAGAGACTGGCTGGGCAAGATTTTTTATTTTCAGTTTGCTGGTAAAGAAACGACACTGTGTGTGGGAAGGGAGTGGGACGTAGTGTCTTTTCAAGGTCAGTATGCCTGGCAGTGGAAGAGAGTGACCTTTAAAGCTGGGAACTGTTGACACAACTTGAACCTGTCCTTTCCGACTCCAGGTTGTGTCTGTCATACCTGATCCTGGAGTTCCCGTCTCAGTTTTCCGAGGGTGGTTTGCACCGTCCGCTTCCACGCCAAAGCCTCGTTGTCCTTGCCAAACCCAAGCCTACCCAGACGTTATGCCCAGTTTCTGAGTTCCTCCATTTTTCTCTCTCTTGCAACGATTGTATCCCGGGATTGCTTCAGATATTTACACAATACTGGAGGGTGCCACATCTGCAGGTGTATTAGGGGAGACCTTCCCAACAAGCCAAGAGTCACACGCAGGTTACACACAAAGAGGGGAAGCTTAGTGATAAAAGCCAGCAGAGCCAGCGTGTGGGCGCAAAGTCCTGGTCATGGCGGCTTCGGAAGGTGGGAGTCCCACGGGGCTCCGGCATGACCCGTGGTACAGCCAGGTTCCAGGAGTCGGTGGTCAGAGCTCTGTTTTTATAGCCCACAAGGGGTGGAACTATACTCCAATGTCTAGACGAAGTCCTTACCTGAGCATCCCAACTTGTGGCTTTGCGTGTCCCTGCCCCTCCCAAGGGCGTTCATGTGACACCCCATTGCTTGGTCTTGACACAGCACTTGACTTCGCTGTCATGGCTGACGGTGACTCCATACTAGGCTGCCCGAAGTGTCCAAAAAGTCCTCTCTGCTCTTGCTCTAAACATACAGTGTCCACTCCACTGGGCATGGTCCTGGCCCTCCACGCAGGGCCCACAGCCCGTGTCCTGGACTGGGCGCCCCTCGCTACCCCATCCCACCTGCCCCCACCAGTCTGGGGCTGCCCTCGGTGGGGGCATGAGCCCTCGAGGTTGGGCCCCTTCTCCTCCTAATCAGAGGGTTGGGAAAAACTATCCTGCCCCTCCCCCCAACTCTGCTCCGCCCTTTCATCCCCTTCCCCTCTCCAGCCTCCCCAAACCCCTTCTTGAGTCCTGCTCAGTCCTTCCTAGAGCCAAAGCCAAACTCTGCTCCTTCGTGTCTCCACTGTGTGATCTTGGGCAAGTTACTTGGCTTCTCTGTGCCTTGGATTACCCATGTGAAAAACTGTGGACAACAAAAGCACCTGACGTGGGGGAGGGGGTGGGGACCTGGCCTGGGTTCCCTCTGCCCAGTGCTCTTCCAGGCTGTAGGCAGGGCAAGTTCCTTCCCAAGCACTCTGGTGAGAAGGGTACCGCCCTCAGACTGAGGTTTTCTCCTGGCTGAATTGTGTGCCTGGCTAGCAGGTCTGTGGGGAGAGGTGCTACCCCCTCCCCATTCCTAAAACCAGCCCAAACAGATGGTTGTCAGGTGGACTGTTCCGGACACTGGCCCCTGGGGAGGGCTAGGTGAGGTCAGGCAGGAGAGGCCAGATTTGTCACAGCCCGCAGGCTGGAGGCCAAGGTAGACAAGATGACCTTTAGATAGTAGAGGCATTCGCTTCCTCCCCAGGGAGTCTCAGTCCAACCCACCACCAGCCTCTTGGCCGCTTCCCCTTTTGGGTGCTGGGCAGCCCCTGTTTGTTCCAGGGAGGCCCAACTAAAGCCAACTTCCCCAGAGCCGGGAGCCAAAGAGGAGCACCCCTTCCACTCCCTGCGCTGGACAGCCTAGGGCACCACTGCCTGTGCCCTAGGGGATCCCCCAGACTGCACCCAAAATCCAGGGTGCCCCTTACCTACCTTCACTCTCCCCAAAGAGTCCAACTGCACACCTCCGTGGCCCAGGCTCCCTGCTTCTCCCATCATCCCCTCCACCCACCCTGCTATCCCTGGTCATTCAACCCTCAGAAGAGGGTGAGTCCAGGCTTTGGAGTGTGAAGCTTAAATAGTGTGGAGCTGTGTTTACGAAAAAGAGTGCAAAGAGACAAATGCCAAATTAAGTAGCCTGCAGCTCTGGCTACCGGGAAAGGGTACAGCATGGGCATGTCCCCTCCTGCCTGCCCGGCTGCTGCAGAGGGGCCAGGCACTCCACGCTGCAGAGACCCCAGAGTAGAGAAGGAGGGATGGCTGGTACTTAGGGAGCCGGTAGGTCACAAAGTACCCCGCAGTGGGTTGCCCGGTTCATGTCCTGCAGTGATGATGAAGCAACTTGTTCACAGACATGTCCCTGCCCTGGCACGTTGGGACATGACTCCTGAGTGCACTAGTGGGTCACCCTCAATTCAGGAAGCCTTGGGAGAACCCACCTGTGCCTCCGGGAGGTGGCAGCTCCGCCAGAGGCTGCAAGGTGGGCACTCTGGCCTTGGCCCCTTCCTTCTCTCTGGGTGCATCAGTCCTGGGTGTGGGGCAAGAACAGTGCTGGCAGGCCACCCTTGAGGGGCCCCACTTAGACCCCAGTCCCAGAGCTCCTGAGGTCTGGGTGGTACGAAAGGACCCGCCAGGCTGCTCAGGGTGAGGGAGGACCGCTCCCTCCAGCTGTGTGGAACAGCTGAGGGGCGAGGTTCTGTTGGTTCTGTCTCAGCTGCTCACACTGAGTTTTGGTTCCCAAAAGGTGTTCGTTCTAAGCAGTCACACCTGGTAGTCATGGACTCCTCGGAGGCCTGCAGTGAGCCCGCCTGGCCTGCGGTAGAAAGGAGGTCAGGGTCAGGGCCCGTTGGTGGTGGGCAGACATGCTAATGACACTGCGGAGTGAGAGCAGACCAGGAATCGTTCTCCGAGGGCAGCCAGAGTCCTGCCGCTGGCCCAGGGCCACTGCCCACAGCCCAGGCCAGCTGGCGTCCCTGCGTGCTGCCCTGTGTGTGTGGTGTGAGGACTCACAGAATCTTAAAGAAGAAACTTACCTTCTACGGAATCTGCCAAGCTCAGTTTGGTTTAGTAGAGTTGAAGAATTTTAGGATGGAGTGCTGATTCCCTTAAATGGTCCCTCCCTCTTTCTACCACTTGGAACAAAAAGTCCCTCAAAACACCACCTTCCTTTAAAGGGAAACTTCAGAGGTTATTGGGTGACATAAATTCAGGTCCCAGTCCTGAGTGGTCTTAACTGGGGACATGAGGTCTAGTTCTGAGCAGTCAGTGTACTTTCTCAGCTCTGATCAAAACTACGTGATAGTCTTTTTTTTTTTTTTTTAGATTTTATTTATTTATTTTTAGAGAGAGGAAAAGGGAGGGAGAAAGAAAGGGAGAGAAACATCAGTGTGTAGTTGCCTCTCACGTGCTCCCCCCACACTGGGGACCTGGCCCAAAACCCAGGCACATGCCCTGACTGGGAATCGAACCAGCGACCTTTCAGTTTGCAGGTCGATACTCAATCCACTGAGCCACACCAGCCAGGGGTACATGGTAGTCTTCAAAGTGTCGCTTTCAATCTCTCTGAATTTGGTGCCCACTTACAATATTTTTGAAGTGACATGTAAAGTTCTTCATCGTAAATTTAAATAGTTAAAATAATTGAGTTCCTGGCTTATTCTCTTCTGAGTTAGCCTCTCAGCGTGACTCTCCCTGACTCGATGCACGATTCTTCCACCCTTCCAGTCCCTACCCTGCTTTATCCATCTCTACTTCCGTGACCCCCATGAAAAATTTAGGGATGCATTCCTTTGCTTGCTCTGTGTTCATTTCCTCCAGGAGACAAGAGAGGAAACTCCGTGAAGGGGCAGGTACCGTCTTGTCACTACCCTTCCAGGCTTCCTCTCCCAAGGTTTGAAATGGGGACCAAGAGTTCGGTGATTTGTAGGTGAGCCACGGTCACGGTGGAGGAGACATGGGTTGATTTTTACCGCTCCGCCACGTGTTCCAATCGTCCTTCGTCCTCACCCCGTCCCCCACAGATTAGACCCTCGCTCCATTGGAGCCTCATGTGTTTGTCAAAACCTGTAAGATGCTTTTAAGATGGTTCTCATCGCATTTTCCATTTCATCCGCCTGCCGAAGCAACCGGGTAGAAGCTACGAAGGAAGGACAGGGCTTGCCTGGGGCTCAGTTTTCAGGCAGTTTAGTCAGTGCTGCCTGACTGTTTTTTCCCATGAGTCAGAAAGTCAAGACCTGCCTTTGCTTATTAAACTGCAAGAAAGTAGCCAGGATGGGCCCTGGTTGCTCAGTTGGTTGGAGCGCTGTCCCATTATGCCAGGGGTTTGATCCCTGGTCAGGGCACATGCAGGAATGGATGCATACAAGCATAGGGCAGAACAACAGATCAATGTTTCTCTCTCTCTCTCTCTCTCTCAAATCAATTTTTTAAAAAGTAAGCAGGATAGGTTAAAGAGAGCTGAAGAAAACTTTTATTTATTTAATTCTAACCCTGGAATAGGCAGGGCATCATAAACGGCAGGTATTGTAGATATCTTCAAAATATTGTTTTAAATAAAATTTCACATGAATCATGAAATTGTTACCATAACTTAATGTTTTCATTAAGCAATCATTAAATTCCCCAAATACTGATCACTGAGAATCAAGAATGCCAGTCCTTCTAAGACGGCTGAAATGTCACCTCATCCAGACCACCCATTTGACCCATGAAGAAACCGAGACTCAGAGAGAGACACTGGAAATATGATGCTAAGATGCACTTTCCCTCGCAGGGGGCCAGGCTTCAATGAACTACAATAAGTAATCTTACTAACTTGTTTCCATTTGGTGTGGTGAGTTCTCCCGGTCACGATTACCAGCCACACTCCGGAACTTTGCCTGCACAGACAAAGTTAAGAATCACTCATTCTTTACGTCATCATGTGCTGATACTCAGAATCCAGGAGAAAAAACTCTAACCTGATCTCTTAGAAACAAGACATTGGTAGAGGACTGTGTAGCTAGTCACTATTTATTCAGTGTTCTCAGTTGTATTAATTCCAGCCATTTTAGTAGGGTGCAGAGGTATCTCGTCGTGGGTTTTATTTTTCAAAAACTTTCTATTTTAGAGCATTTTGAAATTCATAGCAAAATTAAATGGAAAGTGCAGAGATTTCCATATACCTCCTGCCCCTACACAAGCATGGCTTCCCCCTTGAACACCGTCCCCCACTAGAGAGGAACATTGGCTACGACTGATGGACCTATACTGACACATCGGCATGGCCCATCGTTTACATTAAAGTTCACTCTTGGTGGTGTATTTTCGGCGGGTTCCCCAAATGCATGACGACAGGAATCTACCAATATAGGATCATGCAGAGCAATTTCACTGCCCTAAAAGTCTGTGCTCTACCTAAGTCCATCTGGGGTGCGGTTCTATAATACACCGTCTGTGTATTGTACTGTGTGTTCACCACCCCAAGCAGAATGTCTACAATTCATGCACCCTCAAGGGAGGTAATTGTTTCCTACCTTTGTCAGTGCCAGGGAAATATAATTTTAAACAAAACCTCCCAACCCGGAGAACCTCTCCACAAAGGTAGAAGAAAACAACTGTTTGTTATTGAATAAGCATTAAGCCAGAATGTGATGCATATCCCAGGCAATCCACTAAGAGACTGGGGTGACTCTGTTAGTTCACTGGTTTTATAGAAAGAAAAAATAAACTTCTCTTTCTCTCTTTTTTTATTTATCAATTTGAGAGAGAGAGAGAAAGAGAACATCACTTTGTTGTTCTACTTATTCACGCATTCATTGGTTGCATCCTGACCAGGGATCAAACCCACAACCCTGGTGTATTTGGGACAACACTCTAACCAGCTGAACTAGCCAGATGGGGCTAAAGTTCTCTCTTTGTGACAGGAAATGGTTTTGCTACTGGGAGCTCGATACCCAAGGGAGTTAGGCCCCTACCTTCCCACCAAAACTGGGGGCTAGGGGTGCTGCCTGCCTGGACGTTTGCATTTCAAAGAGGTGACTCCCAGGTACTTCAGAAAGACATCCCTGGGCCATAAAGCCGACAAGAGGCTTATTTAGTTTTTTAAAAAAATCCTCACCGGAAGATACGTTTTTTAAAGTTGATTTGAGAGAGAGAGGAAGGTGGGGGGTGGGGGGAGAAAGAGAGAGAACCATCACCAATGTGGGAGAAACATCAATCAGTTGCCTCCCTTTGTGCTGGACTCGGGGATTAAATCCGCAACCTTTCGGTGATTGAGGAGACGCTCTGGCCAACTGAACCACCTGGCCAGGGCTTTCTTTAGCTTTTTAAAAGATTTATACACATGTCAAAGAGATAGAGAAAGATTTACAATGAGCTTTCTAAAGTAAATGCTCTGAGAAAAGGGAAGGAAATCTTTTCCTTATTGATTTGCTCCCTTATTTTCAACAGGGGACTGGAAGGGTCGTGTTTCGTTTGTACTTGCCCTTGTATCCAGCAGAAAGTAACAGTGCTGCTCGGAGTACTCGCCATTCTCATGGGCTCAGAGTGTGTTCCTCCATTCCGTCGTTCATCGTGTTGTAATTAAATTGTATGTTTCCAGAAACAAGCCTGGACTGTGATTCAGAAGTGAGTCAGAGAGACAGATTTCTTTCATCCAAGAAATTATATTCCATAGAGGGAGAGAGACAATGAACAGACAAATAAATTTACTTAATTTATTTACAATTGAATTACAGGGGCTCTTAAGGGCAACGAGGACAAATACAGCAGCGTAAAGAGCGGAACCTGACAGGAAGTATTATTTTAGAGAAAACTCAAGGTGGAGACAGTATTGGAGCTGAGATGGGGGGGCAGTGTGGGGGCTACGAAAGATGAGGAGGATCACAAGTCAAGAGAAACATAGAAAACTTTGAGATTTTTGGCCTGAGCAAGAGGATGGATGTAAGTGCCACCTACTATGCGTGGGAACACAGGGACATACATCTGTGGGACCAGAAAGAACTCTGTCTCACACATGTGAAGTCTGAGATGCCTTTAAACCTCAAACGACAGATGTGAAGAAGACAACAGGCTTAAACTCGTGTTCAATGCCAGAGAAGGATGGGGGCGCCGGAACGCTGGCATCATTTGACCCAGGAATCCAGGCATCTGCGCCTCTAGTGATGGAGCAGCTCATTGGAGACTCATGCTCCCAGGGAAAACAGATTAAAAGGGAAATAAGATTTAAAAAAAAAAATCTGTATGACATCATCAGAGAGCTGCCTAGGCAACGAGGATTTGAGTGGGCAGATGCCAGAAGGAAGAGAACCAGAGTGAGGAGCCAAAATTGTTTATCTGCTTTTTGCCTGTTGACCTTGGGCTGTAATGACAGAGGGGAGCCTGGAAATTCAGGCACAGGGCA
Source organism: Desmodus rotundus (assembly GCF_022682495.2). Taxonomy (NCBI): domain Eukaryota; kingdom Metazoa; phylum Chordata; class Mammalia; order Chiroptera; family Phyllostomidae; genus Desmodus; species Desmodus rotundus. Next base: position 129,993,873 of record NC_071394.1, read on the forward strand.
GTTTGGGTAGAGTTGTTGCTAAGTGACTGAAAACTGAGCAAAACAAAATGCCCAAACTGAAATTTGTGGACGGCCAGGGAGCCAGGGTTCGGACGGTCAGCGCTGCAGAGGAGGAGGAGGCAGAGGACGAGACCTCAGCACAGGGTCTGGCTTCTCCTGCTTCTCAGGCCAGTCCCTCAGACTGCACTGGTGGGGGCCTAGAAGTTGGGCGGAAAGCCTCTAAAACATCCTAGTCTGTCAGGGCTAAAGAGGAAAACATCGAATCTGCAGACGCAACAAAGAGAGGGGACTCAAGAGGTTGGCAGATGCCTCCTTCAGGCTCCCCCAGTCTGAAAGTCCCGGGCCCCCAGCTTCCCTCTTAGACCACAGGGCTCTGCCCCCGTCATCTCCCTCACCACCTGGGTCTGCACGGGGTGCCCAAGCATGCATGGCAGATGCCACCTGAACACCCCCTTCTGTTTGCCCACCCCTCACCAGAGACAGTGGCTCTGACGGGGCAGGACCTCAACGTCTGTGGGCCGCGTGCCTTCCGAGCCCACCCAAGGGCACCAAACACGTGGCTGTTTAGTTCACTCAAAAGGGTTCACTTTCACAGGCCTCTATGCATCTTCCAAATCAACACTTGCAGAATCAGTGTCCTCCCATCTCCCAGCACTCACGTTTTCCTTCTGAGTTCCTGATCCCCATGGTTTGTCTCCCCCTCTCACCTTCTACCTGCCAGCCTCTCTCTGCACCTCTCTGTGGCCCCAAAGCTCCGCATGAAGTGTCTGTCGGAACCTGTGGATCCATTTCCCTTCCTGGCCCTGACCCGCACTCCCCATTCCCAGCGCTCCTGCTCAGGCCGCAGCAGCTCCGTGCCTCACCAGGCTCGTGGTGGAGGGACCCACCGCCCCAGCCCTCTGGCCACATGGTGTTTCCCGCTGCTCAGGCTGCCCAGGATTCCCCTATTCAGGGCAGCTTTCCAGACCTCCCATCAGGACTCTTCTCTCATTCCTCGTCCCTACATGCTCCCACCACCGCGCCTGTGCCTGTCCTTTGCCGTGTCTCTGCCGGCCCCCGTGTGACCACACTGCAAAGCGAGGGTCACTGTGGGAGAGCACTTTCCTCCCAAGCCCAGGTAGAGCACGGGGTGGAGAAGGGTGCTGGGCTGGCTCAGGGCTTGGCGAGGCAGAGTTGGAGGACCCAGTCACGTTCCCGGGGTGGCATTTGGGGAAGGCAAGGGCGGTAGTAGTGGTGTTCATCCCATGGGTTTGCTGGCTCTGGTCCTGCCAGGGCCCCTTCTGGCATGAAACCACCCTGGATTCCTCACAGGGCTGAGGGGAAGGAGACCCACAGGTTGTGTGGCCTCCCCAGGGCACGACTGCGCAGGGGCAGGGCTCCTTGCTGATCCTGGGCCTCTGAGCCTTCTTGACGCTCCCAGATGGCCCTACAGGTGGGCGGGTAAGTGACCTGCCCTTGCCCACCCATGCAATGTTCACTCTACTTTGTCCCCCTCCTTGGGCCTCCCTGAGCCCCGTTGGTGGCACCAGCCAGGTGAGGACATGTGCGGTGCATCTTCCCAAGGTTCTGCGTGGGTGGGTTTCCCTCTGAGCTCATGGGGCAAAGATACCCCAAACCGGCCAACTGCCTGTGGGTGGGACAGGGTTTTCCTTTCATTCCACCAGGATCCCAACACCTGAGAACAGTGAGCTGAGGAGCCGGGGCCAGGCTCCCGGATCACTTTGCTTCCGAGTCTCTCTCTCTCTGCCTTTCTTTTTGTCTCTCATATTCTCGCTTGTGAATGAAAAAGGGGCCACATACTAACGCTGACAAGCTCAGGAGGGGCCCGCAGGTCAGGGCTTACAAACTCCGTGACCGAAAGTAACCACAGGGGGCGGTCTGGACACACAAATTCCCAACTAAGCAGACCATGCCGAGTAGTCACATCCAGGTGCGCAGCTTCCTTGACCAAGGACAGTCTCTACCTTAAGTGAGCCTGTCTGTTGTGTGTCTTCAGGCATCTAGGATAACATACCTTTGAAAGGTCAGAGTAATTTTCTTTTCCAGACCCCTCGAAGGCACCCCCGCCGGCGCTAGAGCAGGAAACCAGGAACCACTCGTTGCTGTCTCGTTCCTCGGATGCCATCCCGTATGTGCTGTAAAAAGCATTGAAACAATGGCCGCTAACCAGCGAGTGTAGGGCTGGCCACCCTCAGCGGTGGGGCCCTGGCTCCGGGAGGGAGGCTGCAGCAGAGGCCGGGCAGTGGGGCTGCCACCTGCAGCCTGTTTCTCCTGGGGTCAGATGGGCTGTAGGTGGGAATCCTCCCAAGTGCAGCAGACTTGGGCCAACCCTTTAAATTGAGAGCACCCTGTAGAGGAGAAAGGAAAGTGGATGTGGGCTGGGGCCATGTAGGATGGAGCTCCAACTGCCTGAAATACCGCTGCTGAGAATCTTCTCCTTCCTGGATGCATTCAGCTTGCTGCAGGTTGGCCAGGTGAACAAGGTAAATGTTCCCGCTCCGCTGCTCCATCTGAATTGACCACACTCGTCCGCCTCAAGCGCTGGCACGAGGCTCTCCCTCTGGCTGCTCTCCCTCAGTCTTGGGACTGTGGCTACCCCAGGGTCATCCCCACGCAGCCTTCCTTCATCTTTTAAGCTTACCGTGTCCTGGCCAGCCCGGTCAGGTCTGACACACCCATCCACGTCCTTGGGGGTCAGGTTTGAACAGCAGCCTGCATGATAGCAGTGGACCACTGAGTGTTTGGGGTTAGCATCCTTCACTCTGGAGCCTCGCCATTTGTCAAATGAAAATGACAAACACGTACAGGAGCTGTGCTGGCTAAATGGTTCTTGAAGCTCCCATTTCAAACCCTAGGAAACCCACTGTGACCTTCCCCAAGAACACCCTGTACTGGCAGGGACGGGCCTCCGCGGCGACCCTGTCCTGCTGCCCCAGACGGGAGGGCTCTGAGAGCCAGGATGGGGGCAGGTTAACCCAGAACGGATGATAGCAAAGGAGGAGCCAACGTTTGGGTACCAATGGCCCGCTGCTCTCTCTCTCTCCTCAGTACTGGAATAAGGTTGCAGAGAACGATCACCTGTGGAGGTGAGTAAGGGGAGAGGGGGGAGACAGGTGTCTCGGGGGAGCAGAGGACAGGGGGTCTGTGCCGAGGCCCGAGTGTGGCCATGCTGTGGGAGGCATGAGTGAAGGTGGCAGGGAGCAGAGGGTCCCCGTGTTGTACCTGTGGTGCCAAGGAAGTGGGCAGCCTGACGGGACTGTGACCTGTTCCAGAAACCTGTGTCTGAGGAAATGGAGCTTCTCCTCCTCCCGCTATTGGTGCCTGCCCATGCCGACGTGGAAGCAGTTCTTCCTCAGCCAAATGAGGCACGAGCGCCGGATGGCATCAGCAGAGCCGGAGGACTTTGTCTACAAGGAAGGAACTGGCAACCTCGGTGTGGGGACGGGCAACGTGATTAGCCTGTGTTAGGAAATCCACTATAGCTTTTTATTTGCGGGGGTGGTGGGTGGGGGAGCGGTTATTCTCATTCAGTGAAGAGAAAGGGAATTAAAACTTAATAGGACTGGCCCTGGCTGGGTAGCTCAGTTGATTAGAGCACTATCCCTATATGCCAAGGTTGTGGGTTTGATCCCTGGTCAGAGTACATAGGAGAATCACTCAATGAATGCATGAATAAGTGGACAACAACAAATCAATGTTTCTGTCTTTCTCTCCCTCTTCTTCGCCCTCCCCCTCTCCCTTTCTCTCCCTCTAAAATCAACAACAATGAAAAGACTGGTCTCCCTGCTTCCTTCCCTCCCCCTATGATCTATTTTGCATGGAAAAGCCAGAGAGACCTTCTCACACAAGAAATCAGGCCTGTGGCTCCCTTCCCTCAAGGCTCCCTTCCCAGAAGCCCTCCTAGGAGAAAAACTTCTAAGAAAAGGAAACATTCAAGTAACCATTCTGACACTCGATTTCTGATATCTCTTTTAAAATTCAGAACAGAAAGGGATGCACAATTGATAACAGAAACAAAGTTCCTGTTATTTTTTATCCCCATTTTATGTGGAAGCTGAGGTTAAGGAGGAAAAACACATTGGCCAACATCTTCCAAACAGCCAGTGAAACCCATGTTTGAATGACGCTGAAGCCGAGTTTCCATCCCGTTCTCCATAAACATTACAAGAAAACTTAAAATTATCTTTCCAGGAGTCTTTATCGATTGGATCGTTCCTCAACTATCTGGTGGTCAAGTATTACCTGTGTTGCCTTTTAGGAATCTTGGGACATATGGCTTATCTCTCAGAAAGTTGCCAACCAGTGGATAGACAAGAAAGGTCACTCCTTTGCACAGTGTCTTCGAAGCGCATGCTTTATGCCTGGGATGTGCAGGAGGTGAGTCTGGCCAATGAGGAGCACAGGTAATGCATACCTATGTCCCTCTGGTTCCAGAGGTAAAGCAGACACTGGGAGGAAAGTGATGCTCAATTGACAATAGAAACAAAGTTTCAAATCAGGCCTTCTAAGTGGTAACATGTGACCTTTTCATTTACACTATAGATACATAGAGAATTCGCTTTTGAATGTGTTTCTCAATATAAACATGTGTGAGGACTGATTTTCAACTGGCTGGTAAGGGGGAATGACTTTGAGAAAGAAAGGATCTTTTGGCCGTGTGTATCTTCATTACCTACTTAGTCTCTGTCAACAATTGGCATTTGTTTTATTGCCTCTTTCAGGAAGTGGTCTCTAACTCAGGTCACCCCCAAGGGACGCAAAGCTTGTCTTCTGAGCCAGGACCAGCACGGGCACGAAATGCTGCAGAGGGAGCTGGGAGATTCCAAGTGCACCCCAAATGACTGTGTTATCTTGATTGGCCCTGCTTGAGTTTCTCTCTCTTCCCCGTAAAACTTGGGTAACAACTCTTGGTACCACAGGCTCTCCTGATCTATGATAAATCTCCTTTCTGAATATATGAGGTGGCAGGAAAACAATGAGATAAAATTCTAGAAGGGTACTCTTACATTAAACTTACATAATGTTCTATGTCAATTACATCTCAATAAAGCTGGGTAAACGAAATTAGAAGGGTACTCTCTTGGATAACTTGCTCTGGGGGAAACCAGTCACCATGTCCCCAAGGACATTCAAGCAGCCCGATGGACAGGGACATGAGGCAGAGAGCTCAGGCCTCCTGCCGACAGCCAGCACCAACTTGCAGGCATGTGAGTGAGCCATCCTGGAGGTGACTCTTCGGGCCCCAGAGGAGCCTTCAGATTATTGTACCCCCAGCCTCCGTCACTGCAGCCTAACAAGACACCCTAAACCAGAGCCACGTGGTTAACCCCCCTTGAATTTTTGACCAACTGAAGCCATGTGAGGTAAGAGTTTATGCTTTAAGCTGCCACATAATTTGTCACGCAGCAAGAGATAACAGACATAGCGTTTAGCACCTGTAAGTGAGCTGCTGCCGTAGCAAAAACCTAAAATGTGGAAGAAGCTTTGGAACCAGGCAATGGGCAGAAGCTGGGAAGACTCGGAGGAGAGTGTTGGGCCTTAAAGAGACTCTTAGCAAAAACCTACTGGCCTGCTGTGCAGAGCGGCCCGGCCCATGAGGACTGACAGGGAAATCTGAAAAATCTTGTTGGACCCTGGAGGGAGGGGATCCGTGCTACATTGTGGCAGTAAATGTAGCAACACTGTCACCCACGGTAATGTGAAAACTAGAAAACATATCTAATGAATTGAGGGATCTTGCTAAAGAGATTCCCAGGCAGAATGCTGGAGGCTGGCGTGCTCTTGCTGCTTCCAGTAAAATGCAAGAAGAGGGAGAGGATAAAGTACGGGCTGTCAAACAATAGGGAACCAAGGATTGCTGGCTTTGAAAATTCAGTCTTTGCAGATGACAAATGATGCTAAAATTTCAGAAATGGATTCTAAGCAAGATCAACCCAGGGCAACATCGATCAACAATATTATAAAGTCGAAGCCAACATTCTTCCTTAGGCCGCAGAAAGATCTAAGGAAGTGCTTCAGAGAATTATTCACACAAGCAATAGGACTTTTAAGAGGGCCTTTTTTTTTTTTTTGATGGGTTTAAAAAATTGTATTTATTGATTTTGGGGAGAGAGAGGAGGGGAGGGAGAGAGGGAAAGAGAGAGAGACATCAATCTGTTGTTCCACATGTTTATGCATTCATTGGTTGATTCTTGTATGTGCCCTGACTGGGGATCGAACCTGCAACCTTGGTATATGGGGACGGTGCTCCAACCAAGTGAGCCACCCGGCCAGAGCCTGAGGACTTCTAAGGAGTTTAAGGCATTGTCCTCTGCAGCCCCAGTAGAAGCCCAAGGTATCAAAGGATTTAGGTCAAGGACTTACGGGGTGCAGCTCTTGTCTAATGATATAAACTCCAATAAGGTTCTTGGGGGAGCCACAAAGTGTTTGAGAGAATTATACTGGCAGAAACACTGCCAGCTCGGGTTTAAAGGGGCTGAGCTATGACCCCCCCCCAAAAAAGGAGACTTTTGAATCCCGAACTTTTGCAGGCAAGAAGCAGGCAGCAAAACTGCTCAGCTGCAAAACTGGGCCACTGTACACGGAAAGGGAAGGGTGTCTCAGAAACAGAACCAGGAGCCTGGAGCCTGGAGCCGACCGACAGTCATGAAGAACCCCTCTCAGGTCTCGAACCCTAATCAGCAAACTGCTGGGCGTTCTCGGCTGGGCTTCAGTTTTTTGCTGTAGCAGCGACTCCTCATTGCCCCCCCTCCCGTTTTCCATTTCCTCCTTGAGGGCCGAGAGTGCCTATAATGCAGCCCTGCCCTACCCTTGCATTTGGGGCAGGTTGGGAGCAACTTGTATATTTAGTTTTAAGATTTTCACATCAAGATGAACTGAATCTAAAGCGCCTCCTCTGTACCTGAACCTAACGCAACAGAGTTCCTTTCAGGGGTGTCCAACCCATGGCCACACACAGCCCCGGCTGGCTGGGAATGCGGCCTGACACAAAATCGTAAACTTACTTAAAACATTGAGATTTTTTTGTGATTACGTGTTGCAATGCATTTAATGTGTGGCCCAAGACAACTCCTCTTCTTCCAGTGTGGCCCAGAGACACCAAAAGGTTGGACATTCCCGTTAAGATTCTGAGATGAGGCAGTAATGGTCTGAGAGAGCTGAGGGCCCTGGGAGGTGGCGAGTGTCTTTTGCATGTGGGAGGGACACGAACTTTAGGGGCTACAGGGCTGACTGTCTTAGCCAGCCTCCGAGATGGCCCTTAATATTCCTCGTCCTGCGGTCTCAATGATCATCTCAATGATCGTCGGTGGTCTGTGCCCTGTGGAAGGAGGCTGACCCCCTTGTAAGCAGTGGGATATTGGGCACATGATGGCGTGTGATTTCTGAGGTTATGTCATAAAAGACACGTCCTCTCTTTTGAGTCATTGGCTCTTAGAAAGCCACCCACAATGTTATGAGAACAGGACAGCGAGGAGCCCAGAGAGAGGTCCAAGCCGAGGACCCCTGCTCGCAGCCAGCACCCGCTTGCCAACCGAGGGAGTGAGTCATCTTGAAAGCAGACCTTGGCTTCCACCTCGTAAGAGACCCTGACCCAGAGCTACCAGCCGAGCTACACCCGAACCTCTAACGAAGAGACTGTGCGGTGAAAGTGGGTTGCTGTTTGAAGCCACCCAGTTTAGGGGTGCCTTATTGCACGGCGATAGAAAACACGACACAGGCAACCTGTTTAGAGTCAGGAATCAAAATCGCGATTCTGTCTGGGGGAGACACAGGGCGTAGTAAATGAAACAAGCACAAAGGGGCTTTAGGAGGGCAGAGGAGTTATACTGATCACTTTGTAATAACTTATTAAACTTAATTATGTTCTTTGTGTTGGTATATTTTACGATCGTAATGAGACTAAAGAAAAGTCTAGAAGGGGAACGCTTTCTTCTGTCTTGTTTGCAGTGTACAAGGTTGATGACAGAATAACAATTGTCCTGAAAGCTGATGCCCCTTGCACTCCTCCTCCGTACTAGGCAGAGTCCTAAGTTCGTTTCACGTGTTGGGAAATGTAACAGCCCAGCCCTGTACGAAGCCTCAGTGGCAGGGAACCTGCCGAACGTCCCACTTTCGGTAAGGGGCAGCACTGAAAGTGCCCGGGGACTGTGATCCTTCACGCTCGCCACGTGAGTTCCTGCCTTTGACTGTGTCACAGAATTCCTTTCTTACGTTCACCACCCCTGCAATCACTGAGATGTTCAGTAGAATTTTCTTATTCTATCCCCAGAAAAAAGAAGTGAATCTGAGTTGGAAGAGGCTTCCAAATAAGCACCGGCAGAACGAGAGCCCCCTGGGTGGGAAGAGCTCCTTGCACACGTATAGTGTTACTCTTGTTCCCCAGGGCACCATCATCTGGGCCAGCCCCGTGCAGCCATCGAGCATCAAGTTCCTGGCGACCCTCCCGCGGCTGCATCTCGCGTTCACTGTGGACACAGAGGAAACAGTCAAGGTGTGGAACTGTCAGTATGAGGACGCTCTGGCTATGCTCACCATGCCACGGGTCAGCTTCTCTGTGGAAGCCTTGCTCACCAAGGACGACCCATTCCTCATGGTGAGTGAGCCCTGCAGCTGCTGGGGCCCTGTTCCTGCCACATCCCAACCTTCTCTTTGAGGCATGTCTTCCACCGGCTCCGGGAGTCATAGCCTACCAGTGAATGCTGGCCACACAGACCTTGACACTGTCTTTGCCTTTGTTATACCTCAGGTACATTTCCCTGGTAATTCTTCTAACAGTCTTCCTCAGTTATTTCGTAGGTATGTTTCTTCTCTCAAGTGTGCGTTATTGTGGAGTACATGAACTTGGACAGGGCCGTGGAGGGAGGGACATGGGTTTGGGGAGACACTGAGAAAACAGTGTAGGGTCACTGGGCTAACGAGTGACTATCCTGGAGTGCTTTGGGGTTTAGAACCCTTGATTCTTTGGGATCATCCCAGCAACCTTGCAGGGCAGGCTGGTCAGAGACGTGCGTCTCCCTTGCCGGCCCCTCCTGCTCCTGCCCAGGCCGCCTCCTTGTGCTATAGGCTGTCCCATCTCTTTGCATTGACGTGGCGGTGGTGCTTCGGTTCCAGGTAGGCACTTATGAAGGTGACATCTGCACACTGGCAGTGCCCGGGTTAGAGATGGTTTCCGTAGTTAACGCATTTAACCACAGCGTCGACCTTCTGCACTGCTCTCCGGACACGAAATGGGTCTTGGCTGCTGCGACGCATCAGCATGTCTTGCCCCAGGTGGGTGCTGCCCTGTGCGCTTGAACCACAGGAGGAGGGGACCGGGGTTAGGAAGGTGAAGTTGGGAGGTGCTAGTATAACCGCAGACTCAGCGAGGGCCGGACGAGCTGCCCCCTCCTCTCACAGGCCACAGAACACACAGAATCCATTCCTAGAGCCAAAAAACAATGATCTTTAAAGCAACAGCAAGCCGGTGCAAAGACAAATGTTTATTAATGAAAATTTGCTCGGGAAGCCAGACTCAGCCAAAGAGATGGGGAAGGTGAGACAGATATCGAGAATTAGGACCTCAGGAAACCTGGTTGGCTTTGGTTTTCCTTACTCTACCTTTGCCTACCTTGGCTGGAGAATACAAAGTCCAGAAGTAAATGAAAGTGCATCAGCCTCTGCATGTCACTCTCAGAGAGTGACATGTGAGCAGGCCTCTTGACACGGCACATGGGCGCTGGGCACCAGCAGCAGGAGCTAGCAAGGCGGCAGCGAGAGCAGGTAGCCCTCCACACATTCTCCAAGAAGGGCCCATCTCCTTGGCCACCCGCCACTTGATCGGCGTCCGCTGTGGCCAGATGCTTTTCTAACCTCTCGGCGTGCCAGAAAGGAAGCTTTGGGGGCTCTCCTCGACGGGTGACCGTGACAGGCAGGATGGGAGGACAATAGGTGACAAGCAGTGGCCCCTCAACCCTTCCTGAGATTCAGAATAAAGCTTTGAACACAAGCTGGGGATTTTGGAGGAGGCTTTTCCAGAGTCGCCCCTCCCCAACTGCGCGAGCAAGCGATCCTTTCTCCGCAGGTGTTTCTGGCAGAGTGCCTACTGAGACCGGCCGCGCGCAGAACCCCGCTGTCTGTGTCTCTCCCGGTCTCGGGGTGCTGTGCGGCCTGCTGGGCCCCGAAGAGGGCCAACAGGGTAACATTCATGTTCCAAAGAGTCGCTTTCAAACAGACAGGGTTTACCACCTTCGATGTAACATCTGAGATGATCGGGGACACGGCTGTCATCCAAGGTAAGCCACACCCCCTGCTTCTCTGCCCTCATTTTAAGCTCCAAAGTATGTAAATAGGTCGATCTGTGTACAAGAGCAGGGGATTTCTTAGCTGGGGGCTACCTCATGTTTATTTTTATTTACACGAGAGATACATCAATTGGCTGCCCCCACCAGGGACCCAGCCCACAGCCCAGGCACGTGCTCTGACCAGGTATCAAACCAGTGACCTATGGGTTTGCAGGACAATGCCCAATCCACTGAGCCCCACCAGTCAGGGCGGGCAAAACTGCTGAGATTCCCATCACGCCCCTGCCCTCGATGCCTGAGCTATTGCTTATTGTCCCCAGCCCTCTCTTCCCGTGTGGCGACACCTATCACCAGGCAGTGACACGCATCTTCCGGCCACGGGCCTACCCTTCCTTTCCCTCACTGGATAGACGTCCCCTGGAAGTAGGGAGTATGCTTCCTCAGTCAGGGCACGGATATTGCTCTGATTAAATGACCCAAAGTCCGCCTGTGTGTGTGTGTGTGTGTCCGTACATTTTACATGAAAACAGCCCATCAGGTCGCAAGCTTCATGTTGCCAGTTCACATGGAGAGTCCTGCTCGGATGGGAGTCAGTGACGGAAACGTGATTGTCTTTGACAGCGGGCCACAGCTGCTGCTCTTCACCATCTACGGCCTCCTGCTGCAGCGGTTTCACGACCACCAGCTCAGCATCTGTCACCTGTGGGTGGTACGTACGCCCTCCTCCTCCCCCCGATGCTCACTGCTCCGCCTTGAACTCCAGGCCACTCACCCCGGGTATCCCTTGAAGGGTTCTCTCTATGTCCTCACCACGTCCATGGATAACTACCTGTATCTGTACATGTGGGAGGACAAAGGTCGCCACCCGTACCTCAAGAGCTGTTGTTACCTGGAACACAGGAGGCATGACCAGACACCAAGCTGGTAAGCCCTGCTTTGTGGCTTAAACTTTTCCTGAAGATTTTTTTTAAAAGATTTTATTTATTTATTTTTAGAGAGAGTGGAAGGGAAGGAGAAAGAGAGGGAGAGAAACATCAATGTGTGGTTGCCTGTAGCACACCCCCTATTAGGGACCCAGCCTGCAACGCAGGCATGTGCCCTGACTGGGAATTGAACTGGCGACCTTTTGGTTTGCAGGCCCGCACTCAATCCACTGGGCTACACCAGCGAGGGCAAGATTTTAAATTTCTACGTTTAGCAAAATAACAAAGGGGTAATAGGATTTAAAAAAAAAAAAAAGATTCTTTGAGGATATGTATGAACAAACTTACGCCCCGAAGGAGAATTACTTGTTCTCGGAATATGTCCCAGCCCCTGCAGTAGACTTCGGCATACATGCCCACGAGCAGTGTAGACGGTGCACCTTGGACGTGCTGGCTTTTGTAAGGCTGTTGTTCGAGTTCATTAGTCGTTTCTTTCTTTCACGAACTGCCTTTATCGTTAATTTACTTATTTTTCTTCTAGATTGCTCACCATCTACATTGGTTTGTTTGATATTTCACATACCATACACACAGGTCTTGTCTTTTATATACAAGTATTTTCTTCTAGATTGTTACTTGTCCTTATAAGGTTTATTTGGGGAGATATCCCACTAATCAGGCATACATGTACCCTTTGTCCTGCCCGTGCCACTGAAAGGAATGTGCCTGACGGAGCACCGCCAGCGGCCCAGACACGGGCGGTGTGCTGCAGCATTAGGTGTGACCGCCACGTGCCGGGAACGACCTAGCTTCTCCAACATAAGACACGGTCTAAATGACTCCACATGATGGAGGATTGTAGAGCTGAAATTTTTTTTAAGAAGTCAAAGTTACAGCATTGTCCCAATACACCAAGGCTGCGGTTTGATCCCCAGTCAGGGCACATACAATCTCTCTCTCGAACCAATTAGTTTTAAAAATTGTTTTAATTTTTAAAAAAGGAAAGTGAGTAAAATTGCTATGTTCAGATGTGTTATTTCCAGTGTTTTAGAGGCAAAAATATTTTAATTAAATGTATATAATATAGAATTATGCTTAGCAAATTTGCTTTCCTATTTCTTGCTATCATATCTAATAAATCTTAGCCTGTTCCAAATCAGAAATACTTATTTCTTTTCAATAATTTTAACTTCCCTTTCATACAGGGTGTCCCCTACTGCATAGCTTTGTCTTTTATCCATCTGACAATTTTTTCACAAAGCAGGGAAATCTTATGTCTTTGCCAAATAGAATCCGGCTGTCCCACACACAGTTTTGAGTTTTGACAAAACTATGAAGACCTGTATCAGAAGCACAATCAAACCACAGTATTTCTACCACCACCAAATTTATTTTTTTTAATATGGATATTCAATTATTCAATACTATTTGTTGGGGGGAAAAACCCTATTCTTCCTCCATGGACTTGCCATTACACCTTTGTTAAAAACTGGCCATATTAATGAACCTTAATGAATAAAATAATCATTAAAAAACTTGACCATATTTGTAGGGATTGCTACTCCTGCAAATGATAATCCGCGTAACTTTGGCAGGCCTCCACAGTTACTCAAAACTGAGTCTGAAAGCAATTTCTGTGATCCCAGGACCAGTTGACTTGGGACACAGATTTATGCCTTTGCCAGGTTCACAGTCAATAGCGTCCACATGGGTCTAACTGCTCTCCCTCTGCCCACTGATGATGCTGTTTTCTGTTGGCAGCTATGTCTCCAGAGCCATATGCGATAAAGCGAGCATAGTGTGTGTGGTGTCAAGGAATCGCGAATCCAGCACTCTGGTGATGTATTCTTTGAATATGTGCTACGGAGTCTAATGCAATTAACCTGGCATCGCTGTAGTAAAGAGAGTCCTGTGTGCAAACCCAGAATGGTTATGTCAGTGATACTAGAAAGAAAAAAAAAAGCAGCAATTTACCTATAATGAATCAATGTAACAGACACTACACTACAGATCACACACTATTGAAGGTAGAGGGTGGAGAAACGTATCCTTTGTCCCTGCCATCTGGGAGAGTGTAGAATACTAAGGCAGTGAAATATGAATGGCCACACAAATATACAACTCCAAACAATTCAAGGGAAGTATCTTATGGGGCAAAGTATGAATTTAGTTGGAGGCTGGTTTAAAAGGCATCTGTATCAGACAGAGTTATCAATTGTAAACAACCAAAAATAAACTATACAATTTAAGCAAAGGAATGCATTAGAAAAACATAGGTTAATATCTAAAGGCTAAGATCTTCTGAGACTCAGAAGATAGAAGGGGGAAATGCTGAAAAGGCTAAATCACAGGGCTGTCTTGATTTGCATATCACCACAGCCACTGTTGTGGATATGATAAAGAACCAGCCCCCTTTCCTTGTGTCTCTAGCTCAGAATTCAGAGCTCTGGGCGAGAGTACTAACAAATCCAGCCCAAGACACGGGGGTCCACTCCCCTGGCTTTGGGGGGAGGGGAGGGTTGGAAGGACGATGATCTGAGGGGGTAGGTAGTACTTTCATGGAAACATGATCTGAATGGGAGGTTTCCCCAAAGAGCAATGTGGGTTTCTAAGCTGCCTGAGTACCTACCACCCCTTCGCTGTAGAAATAAACTTGAAGTTGTGACCAGGAGGGTACAGGAAGCGTCTATGAAGGACAAGGCTGGATGGAGAACATGACATGAGATGCATCATGAACAGCACCTGGGAAGGCGCGCTGGGACAGTCACACACCTGATTTAGTTCAAAATTAAGGGTCTCTGTGGCTGAGGTCAGTGATGAGGAGTGCATACTAAGACAAGGGTGGAAAGCCAGAAAGTGTTAATTCGCACAGAACTGTGCAGCACATAACCCAAATGTTTAATACGTAATCAGTGCAACGGTAAGATTATTTTGGTTTTTGTGTTTTGTTTGGTTTTTTAGCAAAGGAGAAAAAAGATCTATATATTTTTTAGACCCATGTTCACTGCCATTTAGAAAGTTGATTTAAAAGTAGCCACAATGACCAAGAGCCAGTGGAGCTCTCCTCAGATTTACAGATTAACAGACTTGTTGGACTCTGTTGTCTCTGTCATAGATCAAGATAAAGGCAGTGGAGTCCAAGGTTGAAGATGAGGTAGAAGAAATATGCAACGCGTGTGGGATACATGTACATGAGACAAACAATATAATTTGTCGAAGGACATAGGAATAAATAGGATCCCACAGGGTCTGTGATTTCTGAATAGCTTAAGTTCAAGAGAGATAAAAATTGAATTACTGTTAGGCTTTCATTTTTCAGAAATTAGTTAAAATGTGTAGAGAAAATTTGCTACGCAGGGCACCTAGGCACTGTCCAAATTTGCACATGTACAGCAAAACTTTGAAATCCATGGGGAAGGTGGCTGGAATAGAAACCTTCAAGCTGGGGAGTAGGGGGGAAAAAATCCAGAAAAGACAACAAATGTTTTTACCTTATTCGTAGAATTTTAAAAGACTACATGTTGGGAGACAGGGCCTCTGCTAGAGTGGAGGCGAGGTCAGCAATCTGTAAGATCGGGGACCTAGAAGACTAATAATCCGTGTGGGTGAACCGAAGGGAGACCTACCTACGTGGAAGGATGATGGGGGTAGCTGCCTCTCTCCGCCACAGGTGTGTGTGGACTGAAGGCAGAGAGACCATTCTCTGCAGAGAATTCCTAATCTAACCATACTCTCCTTGGAGCTGGAGTTCACCCCAATCAAGTCCCAAGGTGATACAGATGTCACATGCAAAATACGGTAATTTGAGGATATTTTCTTAAAGGGACTACTGTAAATTTTCACTTGAGAGGATTAGAAAAATGATAAACCTAGCATTACTTTAGCTGGTCCCTTTTATAACCATCTCTACAAGACTCTGGAAGCCCACATCCGACTTGCACTCGATAATCCAGGCCAGGTTTGGTTTCTGCCTCAGTCTCGGGAAGCTCTAGGGTGGCACTGGGCACCTCGTGGTGGGTGCTAGTTAACCTTCCCCTCCAGGTAAGGCAAGGCTAGCGGCCTACCATTGCTGACCCAGTTAAGGAGGGGGCAGAGTCCTCCCATCTCACCTTTTATTTCCCATACGGCCTGTGCTTAAAGCCCCTACTGAAGAGTTGGGGCTGGCTACAGAGCAGAGAGCGGAACAAGGCTGCTCCCTTTGTTAGAACACCTCTCTTAGATGCCATCACTTTACCAGATGGCATTCAGAGTAACACGAGCAAATGGTTTAAAGTTACAGATTTGACTCACGTGTTCCATCTAGTAGAAGTTCCACAGGTGGGAGACAGGCGTGCGCATCCACCACCCACGCGTGTTGCTGCACTAAAGGTGCTCCCTGAGGACCCAGGAGGCAGATCGAAATACGCCTGAGCCAGCGATTTCTGGAGACCCACAGACCCCCTGCAGATGACCTCTGGCTTTACCTCTATTCAATAAAGGTAAACCCCCGGCCCGTGACCCACAGGGAGCATGTGGCCCAACACAAAATCGTGAATTTACTTAAAACCTTTTTTTTTTTCTCATCAGCTTTCACTAGTTTGTGTATTTACGTGTGGCCGAAGACAACTCTTCTTCTTCCAGTGTGGCTCAGAGACGCCAAAAGCTTGGACACCCCTGCCTCTTCCTCACCCAGGAAGTTCCTACCCTCACCACTGTGACTATGCGTCTGCTGGTGTGTCACCTCCGCCCTGCGTGACGCTGGCCGCCGAAGGAGGGGGTCTATGAACCTGTGGACACACCACTCTGCCCATGGACACAGAGCACTCCCCAAGTTTCACAGGAAGTCAGGGACACGTGCCTAAGGCACCATGGTATCCCTGCACCTCACCAGACAGATCAGAACCTTCTCCTGTTGGGATCGTTTTCCTGGCTCTCCCCGTCTACGCGGGCGGACTGGCTGCAAACCAGGCATTATAAAGTAACATACGATGTAGACTACGAAGCCACCCAGGGCCAGGGGACGGACGGCCACAGCACTGAGCCGAAGATGGCCTCTGCGCTGTGAACGCCAGCTTTTGTTTCTTCAGCCAGCTTTTGTTTCTTCAGCGCAGGGGGAGACTCGTTACTTCAACACCGGCTGGTGCCAAATGCACAATTTTACCCATCTCGTTATATGTAATTGTTTGAAGATATTTAATGTTTACATTTCTTTTTAAATATAAATGCATTGTTCTCCTTAAAATTGTAAATAATACTTATTAAATATTTTAAGTAATCCAAACAAGCAGATCTTTAGCTATTTAGAGCCTGCCTGCTTTCGTACTCCCAGCAAAATCTGGCCCGAAGACTCCGGGGTGATAAGCCCCAGGCTGCTAAAGAAGTTCAGAGCTCTCAGACCCAGAACTCACACCGATGCACACGTGCACGCACACTGTGCTGCCGAGCCACACACCTGGACATGTGAGTCCCTCCTCCCCTCCCCCCCAGCACCCATGCCCTGCTGCCCTCTGGATGGCGAGGAACTTCCCCTCCTGGCGCCCCTCAATGAAGCCTTGTGTTACTGCCTCTTCTTTTTTGCTGATCGGCCCCTCGAGCCCCTACAGACCTGCACCCCACATGTGTAAAGAACTCTTGAAACTCAACAGTAAGAAAACAAGCAAGCTAAACATGAGCAAAATATTTGAGTAGCTACTTCACCAAAGACGATACACAAGTGGCAAATAAGTGCACAAACAGGTGGCCAACATCACCAACCATGAGAGAAGTCTAAATTAAAACCACCACGAGCCCCGACTGCTTGGTGGTGGTGGTCCCACAAACTGAAAGGTCACAGGTTCGATTCCTGTTCTTCTTTTATCTGGGAGTTGATACCTACTGTCCATCGTTCTTTTAAAATTCTCAGATATTACCTCCTCCGTGACTTCCACCCAATTCCTCCCCTCCTGTCCTTCTAGGATTCCAGCTGTGTGTATCTTGGTCATTATGGTTGAATAGAAATGGGGTCAAAGGGCACTGATGATAAGGACCCCTTCGCCCAAGGAAACGGTTGTTGGGGTGATCATGTTTAAGAGCATCAGCCCACTCTGATGACGGCAGGCCGGGAGTTGTGGAGAGTGGAGTCAGATGTTTGATGACAGGAAGGCACAGAGGTCTTTAGGAGGAGGGCGTGCTGATGTAAATGTTTACGCGGGGAAGACGGTAAGATCAACCTCAATGCATTGAGGTTTCTCAAGGGGGTAGGAATGATGACTGAGAATGCTCGGGAGAGAACTTCCTCTGCTTTTACTACACACATACCTGAGGCTGAGAGAGGCGGCTTCCCTCCTCATCCTCCAACGGGCGGATTAGAGGTGGGGGTGCTGGCCAGCAGAGAGTAGAGGCAGGAAGAGTCCAGGCATGATGAGGCTGGGGTTGCCCAGGGATGGGCAGGTGACGTGCGGTCCCCTTGGATACACATACCTAAGCCATGGTGAAAAGGCCCCATGACAGAGGACCTCCCTATGCCACATGGTGGGGCACTGAGGCCCCAAGGGGACCTGGCAGTGCTAGCTTTGTCTGTGGACCCTCCACAGAGAGGCCAGGGCAAGCCCTGCTTAGGTGCACCCTCTCTTCCTTCCTGTCCTTTACCAATGAGGCCTTGGATGGCCACCCAGACCCCCCCCACAGGGGTCAGGCCAGCCCTGCAGGCCCTCATAGGCCTGGTCTCCAGGGGCCTGCCTTCTCCGACAGTCTTCACAGGATGCCCCCTCTAGAAAGGTGCTTACAGATGCAAATCTTATGGAAGAGGGACCCAAGGCTTGGAAAAGAGACTGTCCCAAGGTAGCCAGTGCCAAAGCCAAGACTTTGGAGCTTTCCACCAGGGCATCTTTCCTTAAGGTCAGAGCTTCTGCCTGCCCCCAGGTCCGCCTGACCCCCCCCTACACACATCAAACATACACATTCAGACACGTACACACAGATGCAAACACCCAAAACAATGAGCTGCACCGCTGTGACTCCAGGTGAGAAAGCTGGGCTGGGAACAGGGGGCTGGAAACGCCTGCACACAGCTCAGTGGGTGTGAGGAACACAGGTGAGTAGCCTCCGCATTTCTACTTACGGTAGGGCTGCACCCCGCCCCAGCTGGATTCCTCTGCCCGAGATGAAGCTGTAGATACAGAACACCTGTTCTGCAGCCTGCAGCAGTGTCTTCCTTGGGCGCCTGCTGGCATACCCAACCCAGCATCCTACCCAGCCTGGAGAGACCAGGAGGCCCACTCAGCCCTGAGGAGCTGAGATTTCCCGAGGTCCCTCAGGAAGACTGCAGCACCTCCCAAGAGGCACCAGGATGAGGAGTATGGGAGGATGCTGAAAGGCCAGGAACCACGTCCTGCTGCGGCAGTAACCCTGTGGCCTTGAATGATAGCACCTCTATGTGCCTCCTCCCATGGTAGCTGGTGCTGGATGCCCATTAAGCCCCCCCTCCTACCTGCTTTTTCACCTGCTCTGCACTCAGGAGCTGACCTCAAAGTCTGTGCCCACCAGGCACCCCTGCCTTCTGGCTTTCAGCTAGGTTATTCAATGGGAGGAGCTACCGGAGTCTGCGAGGCAAGAGGAGCATGAGGCCAGGGTAGTTATTTCCCCATCATCCTCCCTGAGAGGGGCAGCTATAGCTCCCTCAGGTGCTGGCTGTTCGGTCCTGGCCCATCGGGCCCAGGCCGGCTGGCTTCCCTGATTCCTGCAGCTGTCAGTACTTCCCTCCTGAAACTCTCCGCCACGCCCTCTCCCCTGGTGAGTGCCCCTG
Organism: Desmodus rotundus; assembly: GCF_022682495.2. NCBI lineage: Eukaryota > Metazoa > Chordata > Mammalia > Chiroptera > Phyllostomidae > Desmodus > Desmodus rotundus. The sequence goes on from NC_071394.1 coordinate 130,012,838, forward strand.
TTTCCTGACAGGTGCCAACAGATCAGGAGTGGTGAAGTTTGGAGAAAGAGCCACGAACCCTCCCCTCCTGGCGGCACCCATCCGCTGTACCTGGTAGGAGCGTCCTGTACCAGCCGTGAGCTTCCCACAGGTGCCGGCCAGAGGCTGTGGGTTACAGGGCTGTCCTCTTGCCAGCTTGAGGCTTCCCTGGTCACTAATCTCTGGGCTACTTTACCCTCTTTTGTCCTTCCAGCCCCTCCAACACTTTTATAATCAACCTCCTGTTTGAAACACCCGCAGTGGTTTGTTCTCACTAGTCACTTGCTGTCACACTCCCTCAACTACCCCCCCACCCCCAGACACACATCTAAAACCGAGATTCAGTTACAGACAAGGTGAGCCCTAGCACTTCTGAATTTCCACTGGTCCCCTCGTTTCAATTTCCTGATAAGTTCCTCGCTGTGGCCAGAAGGTGGCAGTATGTTGCCACCCAACTCACCAAAATCCCCTGCGGTCCTACACCAGGGGCTCACGGGCCACTGGACAGACCACTGATCCTTCTGTTTCAAAAGCACTTATCAGCCAAGTAATCCAAAGGCTTATAAATAAAACCCAGAATTACAATCAAGAAGTAAATTCCTTTCAAACACCACAATATCCTGGTCTTAAATTTGTGGTTAATGTTTGGAGCTGGATAAACCATCATCTTCAGTTAAGAGGAAACACTTTTAAAGGGAGATCCAGGATGCATCACTGGGAGTAAGCAGAGCTAAAGGGGAACCCAGGGTGGTCTAGAGGCCCAGGGTGGTCTCGGTCAAGGGGATACCCACTCCTGGCCCCACAGACCCGGCCAGCACGAGACCCGGCGAAACAGCCTCGAAGCTCACCTCCATCTACAAACCAGGAAAACCACCCTTCATACAGGCAGGCAGCTGGGTTAGGAGCCCCCACCCAAGGTGCCTTGACTTAGGAGACAACCCAATATCCAGGAGCTCCTTAAGACACCCCAGGCTACAGGGGGTTGGGGAGTTCAGAGACAGGACTGTGGGAGAGGGCCCCGTGGCCCACTCTGCCCAGGATGCACACCACGACGCCTTCCTTCACCAGCTCCTTCCCAGACAAACGGAACACAAAGGCGGGAGTGAAAACACTCCAACTGCAGATAAGGCAGTCCCCCACCTGGGTTGCAGAGACCCCCAGGCCCGGCCTGGACAGGGCTGCCATTTCCTTCACGGGATCTGAGCCCAGTTGCCCTGGCCCGCCCCCGGGGTACAGACCCCAGCACCCCCCCAGTGCCTGCCAGCACCCCCCCTGCTGAGGGAGGGCCTGGGCCCAGCCCACACGTCAGACACCAGGCAGTGTGTTATCCTTTAATGAAGAGCTGGGTCAGTGTGGCCACCATTCTCCCCAAGGCCCCCCTGAAACAGGTGCCCCTCACCACTGGCAGCCTTGGAGGAAGGGTGGCCTTAAGGCGGTCAACACTTCTGAGGAGTCAGTTCGCAGTGGCCTAGGACAGGCGTTCATCTCTCGGACCTAGGATTGTGGCAGCAGCAAAGGCCGGAGGCAGCTACGCTGAGGTCAGAGCTGATGGCGGGGAGAGCAAGACAGTCCGCAGACCCATCCTTCCTCTCTGAACCCCGGTGGAGTTGAGGGCAGTGTTCAGGAACAGTCCAGTCTCCCCAGGGGTTGGGGGGCCTTCATACCCGACTCCCTGCAGACAGACATCACGCAGCACACAGCCCACAGGGTCACTGGGCTCAGGGAGCAGGTGGGCCACCACCCCATTGGCCTCAGGGCCCCAGGCCTGCCAGGTGAGTCCAGCAGGGCCCAGGCCAGCGCCACCAGGAGACTGGGGCCACCTTCCACTAACTCGGCTTGTCAGGCACTATGGGCATCTAAGAAGGTGGTTTCTCCCTCGAGGTTCCAGGGCCGCCCCGGCAGGGCTGAGGCGACAGCAGGGCTCACGGGGTCCCTACAGGTCCGTGACCTTGTTCTCCACGGCCGCGGCAATCTGCTGCAGCCGGTAGCCCAGCTGCATCTTCTGGGCTGTGCCGTCCTCCTCCAGAGCGGTGATGATCTGAATGAAGGTCAGAGGCGCCCCATCAAGGGGCCCGTCCGGCCTGCTCGGTCGCCTTTGCGGCACATCTCAGCAGCCTCCCCAGGTACTGGAGCACAATTCAGGGACCCCCACTACTTCCTGTGTGACCTCAGGGCCTCATCAGTGGGAGGGAAGGCTATCCACAAAGTTGCTACTACGGGGTTTTAAGGAGAAGTGAGGTGGGGATGGAAGTAGCCTTCATGGTCCTGAGTAGCCACCTCCCGGGGCAAATCGCTCTCAGTGGAGGCCAGTCCCACCACCACACTGGCCTTCTCCCCACCAACGCCCCAGAAGTGCTGCTACAGCACCCCCACCAGGTAACAAGCATTTCCTGAATGCCTCCGTGCCAGGTGCCAGGCAAGGAGCAAGGACCCAACAATGACAAATGTGACCCTGCCCTCGTGGGGCTCATGGGTGGGGACACAGATACTGACCCACATGACACCTCAAATGGGGCAGCCACAGAGGAAGCAGCAGGAACTGAGGGGCTCACCCAGTGTCCCCGGCCTCCCCCACACCAGGGGCCCCACCATTTGGAGGAAGTGCCTGGACTTCACACTGCTCATCGCATCGCTCCTTTCTTCCTCCAGGCCTAGATCACCAGGCAGGCCACACCCCTGGGGCCATGCAAACAGCTGAGTGGACGCTTCTGGCACACAGCCAGCAGGCTCACTGGTGGGTGCTCTGATCTTGAGGCCCAGCCCAGGAATCCCCCAGAAAGACGACGCCATCGTGGCCTTACTCTCCCCTGGCCCTGTGCCTAGACCCTCCTCTCTGGTAGCCTGTGCAGCCCAGTCGGGCCCACACCCACAAGGGTGACCGTGCCCACCACAGTGCCACCTGGGTGAGGATCTGAGCAAGAGCAAGGTCAGAGCAGGGGTGGCAGCTGTGTGCCTCTCCTAGCACATCCTACATACCATCATCTCTAGGCCCTGGTAGATCCCCAGCCGCTGCCCACCACCACCACCACCACGCCTGGGAGCCCTGCTAAGGGGCTCAGATGCGGGGTGGGGACAGGTAAGAGCACAGCTGGCACCAGGAAGCACGTCTGAAGAGCACTTCCCAAACTCAGGACCCAGCTGCTCCCCTAGTCTGTGCCCGGGGGGTGATCCGAGGGCCCCCCAGGAGAATCCCAGGGCCAGACACCCCCCCACAACCATCTCCTCGGCCCGCAGTCAGGGCCCAGGGTGCCACCCACCTGGTCGTAGTATTTGTTGATGTACTTGTAGAGTTCATGCAGGGCCACTCGTGCCCCCAGGTCTCCAGAGTAGTTCTAGGGAGGTCAGAGAGGAGACAGGGATGATGGGTGCCGCCAGCCACCAAGGGAAGCCCAGAACCCAGGGAGGGGGTGGAGGAGCAGGGGCCTGGGAGGCGGAGAAAGGGACGGGACCTGCAGCGGGCAGCAGGGCCCCTCTACGGACCGGGGTCTCAGGTCAGGCGTGCTCAGCTGGGCACAGGGTAGGCCAAAGGGCCTCCTGGGTGGAGAGACCCCATGTCTGCCGTTTCCACAGGGTTTGGGGTTCCACCAGAGACCTGCCTCTCTCCCCCTTAGGGCTCCAGCTGAGACCCGGGTCCTCCCAGGTGACGGCAGAGCCGAGCAGAAAAGACGCAACTCTGCTCTCCGCCAGCCTTGCCTGAGGTCCCCCCGTCAGGCGCTCCACAGGGGCACCTCAGACAGTGGAGGTGCTGCCACGTCACCTAGCCTGTGCAGCGCTTATGGGGATCAAATGAAAAGATAAACAAAGCACCCCAAGATACACAGAAACACACCAAAATCATAGCTGCTATTATTATGGTGGTTGTGACTATCATCGTCTCAGAAACATCGTTTACAAATTCCCAGGAAGTTTGGGGCTGTGTCAGGAGCAGATGGGGCACACCTACAGCACCCCGGGAAGCAAAGCGCTAGAAGATATTGGCAGGCCAACCAGGCTGTGCTGAGCTGAACCCCGGCAACCTTGCTGCCTTGGGGTGTCGTCCACAGACCCCACAGGGCTGCAGGCATCCCGGCACCTGGTTGAGTCAGGGCAGGCAGCAGCTGCTGGGGCAAGACCCCTGATGCTTTCAGGTGCGACCCTGGGAGCCCTGCTCTTTCAAAGTGGCAATCGAAACCTTCTGCGGAGGACCCAGGAACATCCCCGCAAAGGAGCAGCAGGAAGGGCAGGACCCCTGTGGCGAGAGGCCTGTGCTTAACCCAAGGAGCAGAGGGCGGGCCGTACCCGGGACAGCTCGGCCAGGATGGAGTTCATCTCTTGGTCGCTGGCCGGGATGGTCTGTCTGATGTCTGTGTAGTACCTGCCAGAGATGGTGGAGACGGCAGCTGCTAGGAAACAAGCCCAGCCCCACCACATCGGGGCCTCTGCTGTAACGCCCCACCAATCCGCCCACCCGTCCCCTCAGACCCTTCCCCCGCCCTGTACCTTTCCACCATCTGTTTGTAACGGGGGATGTCCCGAGCGTACAGAAGTTTGTTGATGGGGGAGTCCTGAGCGCCAGCAAGCAAGTGGGGGAAGAGGAGGAAGGATGAGACCCCTGTGAGCGTGACCAACTGTCCCAACCTGCACAGCACTGCTCTGGTTTGAAAAGTCCCCTGTCCCAGGACCCAAGACTGACCCCTCAGCCCCGGCAACTGGGATGGCTGGTCACCCTAGCCCACTTCCTTCTGCCAGGACCTCCTCCCTTCCACTGAGATGCTGCTTTCGTCCCCTTGAGCCTCTCTCCAGATGACTCCGAGGCCATTTATCAGCTCAGGTGCCTCCACGGGGCCCAGCAGGGAACCAGCACACAGGACAGGAAGGGGCAGTGCCGTGTGCACCCACCCTGCTGCTTCCCACGGGCTGTCCATTCCCCACGTGATCACTTTAAAAATCAGAAAACTGACCCAGGAAATGAGGTCTGTTGCCCAGGTCACCTCACTCCTGAGGAGCTGAGCGGGGATATGAAGCAAGTCTCTCAAACTGCCAGAAGGCTCTGCCTCATTCTCAGGTCTGACACCCACCCAGCCCCACCCCATCCCCAGACCTTCGGTGGCTCCATCGCCCCACTCAGGGTAAGCCCTCACTCAGTAGCCCTGGCCTCCTGCCACACCTGCAGGCTGCACTCACTCCCATGTCTTACCCTGTGAATCAGCACACAGCAGCCCCTGCCCGTCCTGGAAGACGGAGGCACCGCCACCTCCCAGGGAGCCCAGGGACAGAGCCTGGCCTGGGGGATGGCGGCAGAGACCTCCCCTCGCCCTCCTCCTCGACATTCTCGGGAAAGCCTGGGCCCTGTGCCCTGTGTGCATGTCCCTGGCCCATGCTGCCTGCCCCACACACGACCTCCATGTCCCCCCACGCACTCACCCGGCCTAGCTTGTGGTCGGCCAGGGTGCAGGCATCCATGAAGGTCTGTGCGATGACCAGGAGCACCGCGTCCATATTATCGGACGTCTGCACGTCGAACACGAACTGCGGGTTTTTGATTATATTGACCCAGAACCTCAGCGGCAGGCTGTGGGCAGGGCAGGCGTGGCTGGTGAGCTCGAGGCGGGGGCTGGAGAGGAGGCCCCACGCCCCTGGCCCACCAGGCCCCACCGCACCTGTTGGTCTTCCAGATGTGGACGGTGTCCTGGTCAGAGATGCCGTGCTGCTGCGCCTGCTCGTCCAGCAGGTCAAAGAAGTACTTGATAGCGAGCGGCACGGGGCGGCTGGTGCTGAGGATCACCTGGAACAGGTCATCCACAAACTTCTGCAGGGTGCCCTGCAGGGGACGGGAAGCACGGACGGAGGTGTGGTCAGCAAGGTGGCCTCAGACTCAGGGCGGTAGGCCTGTGGGAGCCCCACGCCACCCCCAAATCCCGCTCCCACCTTCATGGACAGCAGGCGGGTCAGGTAGATCTCTGGGATGGCCTTGGCTCGCTCACGCTCCCCACCCCGAAGGCTGCCCCTCCTTGGCCGGGGTGGCTCTGGCTCCTCGCTTGGCTTCACTAGGTGCCAGGTCCGGATGCCCCCCTCATCCACATCCTCCAGCATTGGGGTCCCTATGCCAAGACCGCACTGCTTGTCACCACCTCATCAGGTGCCCCCTCCTCTGAGCCCCAGGCTCCTGCCAACTCCTAGGAGTGGGGGCACCCAGAGAGGGCTTCTCTGGGTGGGAGGGAAGTAGACACAAGCTCACCCCAAGATCTGGAGTTCCTGCCCCATTACTGGGCAAAAGCAAGGGCAGAGGGCCGTGGTGGGGGGACGGGGGTACTCACTCTCTCCAGGGACATAATCTTGGTTTTCCCGAAGAACATGCTTGGTGAGGCAAGGGACCAGGGCCACAGTTGCTCCATCTGGGACCTGCTGACCACAGCTGGTGACCCCTCCACCAGCCACACCCCCGCCACACCCCTCCGCCAGCTCCTAGCCCTCCCACCTTGTAATGCTGCAGGGTATTCAGTCGCCTCCACAGACCCTGGACCTCAGAAGTCACGTCCTCGTCAGAAAGAATGAGGTGTCCGGCCACCCCAGACCGCCACTCTGCAAGGGCAAGGGTAAGGGTAAGGGGGACTTGGCCCTGGGCTTCCAGGACACCCTCTCCACGGTGGAACCTGTTTCTTCCTCCATGGGGACACATGTCCCTCTGTCAGGGGCAGCCCTGCCCATCCTCTCCAAAGACCAGGAATAGGTGCCTGCCACCGGCTGTGGGGTCGTCCCTACACTGCCCAGCTGTGCCCCCACCCAGCACCCCACCCTGCAGAGCAGGTCCGGCCTGGCCTGGCCTAACTCCGGCTCAGGCCCCCGAGCCACCCTTCCCCTCTGCCCTCACCGACATCTAAGGTGCGGGGGTCCGGCCGCTGGGTGAGAGGCACCCCTTTATAAAGCTGGTCCAGCATCTTCTCCTTGGCCTGGGAGATGGTGTCACAGTCCAGCACCTTCACAGGCACTCCCTGGACCTCTCCCATCACGGGCCCCACGGCCAACAGTGCATTCAAGGTCTGCACAGGACACATGGGAGCAGTCAGGCCCCAGGTGCCATGTGGGATGACCGAGACGCAAGGCCAAGGACAGGGACCACCCGTGAAGAAGCCACCAGTGGCTCCCCCTCTGTGGCCCCAGCACCTGGCACAGTGCCCTAGTGACTATCTGTCAGGTGAATGGCAGAAAAAGTGAGTGAGCAGAAGTCGGGTCCCCCAGCTCTTGGCTCGACTGGTCAGGCCATGACACCTGAGAGAGTCCCCCCAGCCTAACATACAGCCAGGTGTGGCAAAGCCTGAACTTGATTTTCCCAAAGGAGCTCTGGGTGGGCCACTGAAGGGAAAGCAAACCCAGAGGGACATGATGGGCAGGTCTGCCAGGGTGGCCGCCAGCCTGCTGGGCACTTGACATCCCTGGCAGGACAAGGAGACTGCAGCTGGGAAGACACTCAGGCCTGGTATGGCAAAGACTCAGGTTGGCCCCGGGCAGGGCAGCTGCTCCCCGGACCCTGGCTGTGGTCCTTTGACCGCATCTCAAGCCTGGGACCCTCTGAGGTCTGACCCTTAAGCTTCTTTCCTGCTCAGCTGGCCAAAGGGTCTCTCCCAGAGGTCCAGCGGGCTCTCTCCCCAGACACAGACAGCCACACACGATCACTCATGCTCACCCCCCTACCCTGAGACTGACACTCTAGCGCACACACACCCCCCTCACCAGGGGACGGTACTCCACGTCCTCTCTGAGAAGGCGGTTGTCATTCAGGGTGTATTTGGCTTTGCCGGTCACGCTGTCAACTGGCCCCTTATCTACTTGATGCTTAATTCCACGGAAGAGCATGTACAGAGGCTCCCCTACCGCGTCCTGGGGGAGTGGCAGGCAGTTAGCGTCCCTGGGGCACTCGATAGGTGCGGGGTGGAGGTGTATGTGACATGAGACACTCTGGGGCAGGGGACAGGCTCCAGGGGGATGTGACGAGGACATGGTGGGAAGGCATGCAGAAGCTGCGGGTGGGGGGCGAGGATCGGGGGTTACCAGGTTTGGAGACTGACCCTCCTACAAGGGGAGCCCCATCCACCTCTGCCTCCCTCACCCTGACAAAAGTGTAGAGGCAGATGGACATCCAGTTGGAGAGCAGCTTCTCCACCACGGTCTCTGTCCTGGGATGACAGGAAAGGGGGAGCAGGGAGGCAGGGTCAGCAGGGTCAGCAGGTGGGGCTGTAGTGCTCTCTGTTCCTCAGACCCCCAGGCCCTGGAGGTCCCAACTCAGCCCTTGGCCCCAGGTGCCCAAAGCCACCGGGGCCCTATTGCTTCCGACACCCACACAGACCTGCGAAGCATGAGCTTGGGGTTCTTGGCCACATACTGGGCCACCAGATCACTGAGCAGGGTGCGGAGGATGTCTGTGAAGTACTCGAGCTTCCCGTGCAGTGCCACAGTGAGCAGAGATGCCACGTAGGCACGGTCCCGGGCCGAGAAGGTGCGCTGGCTCTCCAGGGTGTGGATGAACTGGTATCAGGGAGAGGGGGTGGGTGGGAGGGAGGAAGGGGCTGATTCAGAAACCCAGGGATGGAGAAGGCACGGGACCAGGTGGGGCAAGGCCAGGAGAGTCCAGGTGTGGGCGGGGCCAGGGACGGGTTGGCACCTTGGTGAGGAAGAGCTTGCTGTTGAGCAGGTTGGAGAGCTGCCCCAGCCCTTGTTCCACAGTCGGTCGCCTGTTCTCAGGCACACCCAAGTCCCGGTGCAAGGGTGACTCCTGGTGCCCAGGGAAGAAGACCCGCTCAGCATACACCTTATAGTCAAGGAAGGGGATGCCACTGCCCAGAAGGTCACTGGTGAGATCTGTCATCTCGGTCATAAGGTCTGTTGAGTAGAAGAGGGCAGGAATGGGTGTCCAGCGCCTGCCATGGGAGCAGGCTTGGGAGCCCGGGCCCCTCCTCTGCAGCCTCACCAGTGAACTCCTTCTTGCAGCGGTCCCGCACGCTGCTCTCCAGGTTCTCCAGCTGGATCTGCACCTTCTTGTAGTCCCTCAGGGCCTGCTTGCTCTTCCTCCTGCTCAGCACCAAGGTCAGGACTGGAAAGGCTGGAGGACAGAGCCTCTGCTGGCCCCACCGGCCCAGGCCTCCCTAGGTCAGCGGTCTACCCCGGCCACGCCCAGCCAAGCTAAGGTCTAGCCCAGAGTAATTCAAGCCTGTCCCATCTCAGGCAAGTCACACCCATCCATGTCCTGGTAGCCCAGCACAGTTGAGCCCAGGGATCAGCAAACTATAACTAGGCCAAGTACACCGGGGACCTGTTTTTGTGAGTGAAGATTTGCTGGCACACAGCCATGCTCATGTGTGTGCGTATTGTTTATGGCCGCCTTTGCGCTCCAATGGAAGAGCTGAGCAGTGGCAACAGGGCCCGCCTGGCATGCAAAAGCGTGCGATATTTGCTCTCTGGACCTTCATAGACATGTGCTGACCCATGGCCTAGTCCATCACTCCCAACCCAGCCTCATCTGGAGGCACCCACCTGTATATGAAGACGATGATGATGACTCCCACAGCCAGAAGAGAGACGCCCGCCCCCAAGCCTGCCTGGGCTGGCAGGGGGAAAGCCACGGGGCTCTCGCCGTCATATTGCACGTGGCCGAGGGAGAAGCGCAGGTTCCCCATCTGCACCTGCGTGGGGAAGCCACTGTGAGCAAGGCTTCCGCGCATGCCCGACGCCTGGCCCAGCCCAGGACCTGCCCACTGACCGTGAACTCGGGCAGTGCCTCAGGTGCCTCCCGGAGGGGCAGGGGCTGCTCCGTGGGGGGCTCGCAGTACAGGTGGTTCCGGGTCAGCGTCTTCACCATGCAGGGGCCGGTCCCTATCATGGCCACGACCTCCTCCTTGGACATTGCAAGGTCCAAATTCTCCCCCTGGAACACAAGGTCACTGGTCGATCACTCAGAACTCTCTTCCCTGAGGGGAGGAGCTAGTGGTCCCTCAGATCCTCTCCCCCTGCAAATGTGGGAGGGTTGGGCCTGAGACCAGTTCCCAAGAACAAGGCTGATGGGGCCTCGGCACCTGGTCCCCTCCCTGTAGATGGGGTGAGGCTCATATCTTCCCAGCTGCCAATCCCCCTCCTGACCTTTCTCCGCCCTTCTCTGTCTTTCTTTCTCAAGTCCTAACTTCTCCAGAGCTTCTGAAGGCTGTAAAGTTGTCCCAAATTCTGCCCAGCTGCCTAGCAAAGCTGGAGCCCCTAACACATCTGCTGGTCCCACGGGGTCAGTGGCAACAGGTTGCCTACCTATGGCCTTTCAGAATGCCGGCCTATGGCGTGTGTCAGAACACGTGCCACGTTTGTGTGTCAGGCTCTCCAACTGGCATCAGCCCAGGCACCTGCTGGGTGCCACGCCATTTCCATATTGCCATTCGGCAGCCTGCCACGGAGTACGTCGGGAGCCAGGCCACCGGAGCCAGGCCCTGCCAGGTATATTGGGCCAGGCGCCCCACCACCAGTGCCCCCAGCCCTCGCCACACAAGGGGTGAGGTGCCAGGTGCATCTACTGGCCCTGGCTCTGCGGTCGCACCCCCCCACCACACACAGCCGTATCATCTAGCCAAGTGCAGGCTCTCAGGCACCACCCTGCCCGAGAAGCAGCAATACCTCCACAGAGAGCACACTCCCGGGCTTATGCCGGAACGGCGTGGTGGGGTCCTCGGGGTTGAGGGGCTGCAGAGTGGGGTCAGCCTCATAGGAGAAGGGTGTAGGGTTCAGCGCGGCGAAGTCAAAGATCAGGCTGTCGAGGATAAACTCCACCCGGACCCGGGCTTCCTCGGGCAGGCCCGGGAGGGCAGGGGAGCGGCACGTGATGAGCTGGGAGGAGTTTGCGTGGCAGGGCTCCTCAAACTGGGTGGGGGGAGGGACGGGGCAGGTCAGGGAGGGGCCTGCAGGAAGGGGGTCCACAGGCATGGTGCCCGCCACCCATGGCTGTCCCTGGGGTGGGGTGTGGGTGAGGGGGACAACGGCTAGCCCAGCACAGGCAGGGGGTGCCCATGAGTGTCCTACGTGATGACCGCCACAGGAGGCTCCAGGGGAGCACGTGGTCTCCAGGATCACATGGTGCCTCTGCCCGGGCCCCCGGCCCGGCCGAGGTGCTCTGGGCGCCACAGTCACTCGGATCCTCGGCGTCTGCACCACGTCCAAATTCTGGCCACGGACCCGAATCTCACGGCCTCCACTGCAACACAGCCCGAGAGCCATTCATGGAGTCGAGACCCAGGCCCAGCCAGAAACTGCGTGGGTGTTCCCCCCACCAGCAGCGGGGGGGTCACAGCCCCCACATAAAGCCCTACAAACCCCCTGCCCCAGTACTGGGCCTGCAAAGACCCCCCCACCCCACACCACGCAGCCATGCCCTTGGTCCAGCACCTGAGGAAGCTCTTGGTGGGGCTGACAGAGGTGACGTTAGGGTCTGATGTGTACTCGAACTGGCTGTGTTGAAGCTTCCGCTCAGTGGCCCCAAACCACACGGCCACGGGGAGTGTGGCAGGTGTGGGGTATGGGCTGGTCTCACACTGCAGCTGCTCCGCTTGCTGCCCCGGCAGTCTAGGAAGGGAGGCAGGAGTGGAAGGCAGGCCAGCCTACCCCGAGGGGGCACGGGATGGAGGGAAGGATGGTTCCAGGGCACCTGCTCAGGCCTCAGTTCACTGCCCTTCAGTGCCGACTGCCACTTCCATGGTGGACCCAGCAGGTCACACTCCCACGACAGCCCCTATGTCGGGAGGGCCTGGCCACGTTCTGATGGAGCAGGCTTGGCCCTCTCCCCCTCTCTCCTCCTAGGCACCACACCCCCCGCCCTCTCCCCAGAGCATGTGGATTTTTGCAGAATGAGGAAGCAGCCCTCACAGGTGACAAGGCTGGTCTCCAACTACCACTCGGATGTCCTCCAGCCGCCCAGTCAGGAGCTTGGAGCCGCGCAGGGTGAGGCGGGTGCCCCCGGCTCTGGGGCCTCGTGTGGGGAAGATGGAATGCACCTTTGGGTCCTGTGGGAAAGGGGACAAGGATAGACAGGTAGGCATCATGCCAGAAACAGAGAGGCGGGGGAGCCTGAGGCAGACACAAAGGCCATGGTGGGGGGAGCCCAGGAAGGTGAAACCAGGTGGACTGGGAGGAGCCACCAGAGGGGATGGCCCATCGGCAGCCGGGGGTGCCCAGCAGTCAGGCACCTGGTAGGCAAAGTCCTGCTCTGAGACACCACGTCCTCTTCCTGGCACCTCCACTGTCACGGCGCCTGCCACCTCCTTCCCGCTGACCTCCGTGATACACACAAGGCTGTGGGCAGAGGACAGGCTGGGGCGCCAGGCTGCACCACAGGCCCCTCAGACAGACTGGGCTGCCCCCGCCACCACAGGACTGACAGAAATCCTCTCTCTGGAGGAGAACCCCTTCCGGCACACAGGAGGCTCCGGCATCTGAGAATCAGAACTCGTGGTTTCAATGATCCAAGTCGAACCCAAGCCCCCTAACAAGGACCACATTCTGGGTGTGGCACAAACTTATGAAGCAGCACTCAGAAGTCCGGCTGCGGGGGCGAGCTGCTGAGCTAACGAGGGGGCCTAACTGGCCGCCCTCACGTGCGTGCAGCACCCCTTGCAAAGTGGTGGAAATTTGACTTCCTCGTGGAAAAAAAAGTCCCTGAAAGCCTCTAGTCAGGTCTGGGGAGAGGCATGGGCGGAAAGTGAGCCATGGAAGAAAGAGCTGGCTCTCAGCCAGAAAACAGAAGCTTGGGGCAAATTAGTGTCCACATCGTGAAGCCTGCAATGGCTTATCCCAGGACCCTGTCACGGTCCCTGAGAGCAGAACCGGTGGCGTGTGCACGTCCCAGCAGGGGCTTCAGCCAGAACACGTTTTAATCACTTTATAAACCACTTCAGTCTCATGGCTCTAGAATCATTAACAGTCCAGGTAGTCTCCTGAAGTTCTCAGCCGTAACACACACAGGGAAAAACTGCACACTCTGGCAAAGGGCTGTTAAAGGCACAGGTCTCCTGGCCCCAGCCCAGGCCCACAGACCCAGGTCTCCACGGCCGAGGCTGCGGATCTGCTCTGCAGGGGCTTGGGGGAGGCTCTGCTATTCGGCTGGGTTTGGGATGTGGTGATTGTGGGTATGTCCTTGGGGACGTCCCACGCATGCACTTCTGGGACCTTGCAACCACCAGCCAGGTTACTATGAGCCAGAACCCCTGTAAGCCACAAGCCTGGGAAGCACCCTGGCACTCAGTAGGTGTGCCACAAGCCTGCCCTCTGGAGGGGCCCCAGGATAGCACTAGGGGAGGAAGGGTCCATCGGTAAGAAGGCCAGCCCCTGAGCACAGCTGTCTGGGAGCCGTAGACCCTGCTACCACAACTACATCTGAGGTCATTCCAAAACCCGGGTGGGAACACCTAGGTGCAGCCAAGGAACAGAGCCACCTGTCAGCTTTGCTGTCAGTGGCTGAGCCCCAGGCCCAGGAGCGACCCCATCCCGCCCCACAGCCCAGGCCAGGAAGCTGCAGGTCTGTGCCCGATGGCAACTGCAACACTGGGGCCTCGTGACTGGAACCAAGGAAAGAGGGACAGAGAGGGCAGATGAGGTGTGGGTGGGCGGCCCTGAGCAGAAAGGCCAACCACAGAGTCCACAGGAGTCCCCTGAGTCCCCTGGTGGTCCAGCAGCTCACCTGCTGGAGACCTCGTACTCCTGAGCGTCCACCGCGCAGTGCGCCCCGGCCACCCAGACTGTGTCCTGCACGTCCTGCACATGCTGGCCCAGGTTGGAGCCCCTGATGGTGACGCGGGTGCCTCCGTCCACCGGCCCGGTCAGCGGCTCCACCTGTTCCAGAACAAGGACTGCTCGCCTGCGCCTGCCTGGCAGCCCCCGGCAGTGTGGAGAGCTCCCCCTCTGGGCCCCCAGACCCACAACAGAACACCCTCCCTCCCGGGCAGTAGCGAGGAGGGGACACGCTAGCGTTTCAACACACCGAGTGGATGAGGGGGGCAGGGCACTGGGTGGCCACAGCCTCGGCACCACCACAGGCTTCCTGGGCCATGCAGCGCGAACGCTCTCCCTTGCACCACACGCAGCCATACTGGGGCTTGGCGGTTTGGCAGTGGCTGCAGTCCCCATGTCCCACGGAACAGTCATAGAGTACCACTGGGGGTGGCAGACACACATGTGAGAGGCAGGCCCAGAGGAGCTCTGCTGTCAGCAGCCCGCCCAGCAGCCCCCGCAGCTCACCGTGCAGCCCATCGGCGCTGTCCACACGCAGGCGGCCGGCCCGGCGCAGGAACAGCCCCACGTGGAGCTCTGGCTGCGGAGTGTCATAGCTGAGCTGCAGAAACAGGAGTGGAGTCAGAGTCTAGGGCTGGGGAAGGCGGCAGGCCTGGGGAGGGGGGGTCAGGAAAAGGTCCAAAATGACTCACGGTGGGAACACAAAGACCTCGGTCAGACTTGGGGTGAAGGAACCCATGGGGCCACAGGATCAGAGGTAAGAGCTACCAAGAGCCCCCAGGGACACAGGGCCAGAGACAGAAATGGAGTGTAGAGACCTGGAGGGGCCACTGGGTGAGTGGTCAGAGATGGGATACAGGGACCCAGAGGGACACAGGATCAGAGGTCAGAGACGGGGAACCAAGACTCCCTCAGGGTCGCATCATCAGAGGTAGCTAGGGCTGGGACAGGTGTGACGCAGCCAGGGCCCCCCGCCCACCCAGGCACCCGAGGCCTGCACCTGCAGCTGCTGGCACGTGACACGGCACCGGGCGTCTGGAGGAGGCTCACACTCGACCTGGGCTGCCACCGCCACCTCACGGCCCTCCAGCTCCAACACACACTCGTGGTCGCCAGGGCCGTCCTGGGGGCAGAGGCCATGGCTGTCGGGGCAGCTTCAGGAGCTGGGCCTGGGGAGCCCCGTGGCGACCCCAGCTCGGCCCCTGGGTGGGATCTGAGGCCTGGGGCCGGGCCCTCTTCCCGCTCCCCAGGGCTCGTACACAGTTTGCCAATAGCCAAGGAGGACACAGTGACACCTGAAAGCTGGACCCACTGACCTGGAAGAGGCGCAGATTCCTGCCCAGCAGCTGTATGTTTCGCTCTACGTGCACCGGTATCAGCGTGGAGCCCTGAACGCTCTCCACGCAAGGGCAGGAGCTGGCCCCCCTGTTCTCCTCTTCCTGCAGGCACCAAGAGCAAGGCAAGCTATGGACCTCGCCCTGCCACCTGCGTCCCTTCCCACACAGAGCCCCAGGGCCAGGCCATGCAGGGCTGCAGCCCCCAGCCCACCCCTCCGTCCCTGCCCAAGCAGAACCACCAAGCGAGCAAGGGGCTGCACCTGCCCCCATCCCCTCCCGAGGCCTCCTTCCCGGGCTGGGCCTCACCAGCTCCCAGAGCCCGGGGGTGTCGTACTGGTAGTCAAGGCCAGACAGGAGAATGAGGGGGGCCGGGGGGCCCTCGTGCTCGGCCGAGTCTCCATCACCTGAGAGGAGGGTGGAAGTGGAGAAGGCGGGCGTGTCACCCCCTATCCACTCGTCCGCCTCGGGCAGCTCGCCGCCTTCTTTCGTGAGCCAGTCCAGAGCAGGCTTCGCGGAGCCAGCGGCCCCTGGGAAAGTAGCGGCGGGAGCGGTGCTGGGGGGCTGGTCCTGGGGCACCGCAGTGGGGGAGGCCTCGGGGCCAGGGTCCGCGGGGGCAGGGGACAGTGCCACTGCATCTGAGGGTGACGGGTGGGAGGCCAAGAGGTCCTCAGGTGTGGCCATGGGTTCGAGGTCAGTGACAGCAGGGACAGTGGTTCCAGGTCTGTCCGGGGAGAGGGGAGGGAGGGGTTCCTCGTGGGGGGGTGACTCTGTGGAGGCTGAGGCAGGTGAGGCAGGTGTGGGGCTGGGGCCTGCCCATGGCAGGGAAGACCAGGCCTCAGGCAGGACACCTGAAGCTGTGGCTAAAAAGGGAGCCCCAGGCTCCACAGGAAGGGTGTCAGGAGTAGGGGTGACTGTGGCCTTAGGGGCAGCAGGTGGGGAGGGGGTGGGTGCATCTTTTGCAGGAGGGGCTGGGGAAAGAAGCAGGCTCTAAGGGGGAGGCAGAGAAAGACAGGAGGGGCCACTCAGCAGGCAGGCGCGGGAGCAGGCGGCAGGCAGGCAAAGGATGTGTTAAGAGGAAAGGAGACCAAGGAAAAGAGAAACAAAAACAGCCCATTAATTCTCCAAAGGAGAAAAGCGGAGGGCAGGCTCCGGGGTGTCTGTGCTGAGGTGGGGCCCGAGGCCCAGACCTCCCTGCCTCTCAGCTACAAACGTCCTCTCCTGGACGGTGGTCACCTTCTGCACAAGTCGTCACACACAGCAGCTCAGGTGCGCACGACAGAGCCTCGTATGGGCGGGCAGGCACACAGACCTCGGGCCGTCAGAAAGCCTCTTACCAGGGGACCCCATACCCCCACTCCATGCGGCCCAGCCCAAAGTCACGCTCACCTGTTGGCTGACCACCACGGGCCCAGCATCACACGAGGCCTTGTGCGTGCACAAGTGCTGCCAGACGCACCAGTTACACCCCCAGCGGCTGCTCACGCAGGCCTGGCACCTGCACAGAGCACAGCCATGGGGTGGGGGTCACCAGGGGGCAGCCCTGGGCCTGGGGGTCGGGGTGAGGGACTCACTGTGCAGACGGGTGGAGGTTGGTGACAGCCGCACAGTCATAGAAGGAGAGAGAAGCTTTGGCAATCACAACCGCACCGAACCTGAGCTCCATGCCCACGGAAACATGGTCTGCAAAGGGGGCAAGAGCGCCAGGGCTGAGGAGTGGGGAGGGGTGTTCAGCCCCTACACTGATGTCGTGAAACCACACAAAGTTGAGCTAGCACCCCAAATGGGGAAGGGCACCCAGGGTCGGAGGACACAGTCCACAGGGCACAAAATGGGGGCTTTGGGGCCTTGGGGACTAGTGGGGAGACTGAGAGAAAGACTTGAATTCACACCTCACCCAGACCTCGCCCCTGAGAGCAAGGTGGGAGGCGGGCAGGCTCCCAGGCCCTGGGGCTAGTCCCTCCTCTCACGCACCGGCTCCTCTCGGCAGCGCTGGGGCCCCACTAGGGTCTGGGGAGGGGCACGTCACACCCGAACTGGTCAACAGGGCAGGACTCTGGTGTTCCCCAAAGTGGCAGGAATATGACTCCCCTGGCCACAGGGGTGGCAGGTCAGGTATCAACAGGAAAACCTGCCGAGAGAGGCCAGGACACAGTGCTGGGGTCACTGGGCAGCAGACGAGGGCTCGTGCTTAAGGGGCACCCTGTGGGGGGGGGCACCAGTGGCCACCAGCACCCCCGCCTTCACAGACACCCTCAGGCCTGGTTACTAACCGAGGGAGAAAGCAAGGCTCCAAAAGAAGTGACTTGTGCAAGGCCGTGTGGTATCCCATACACCTGACACCAAAATCCAAGGTGTCAACCCATCGCCAGAGCCTTCCCCACCAGGGCCCCACCTGCTCTGGTCACTCACCTCCCTCCTCTCCTCTCGGCTGATGTTGGCAGGATTCGTGGCTGCCACTTGCAGGCAGCCCAGCTCAGGCTGGAAGCTCCACAGCCATCTCTCCGGGCCCTGGCCCCGTGAGCACTCAGAACGGCGACTGCACCTGGGCCAGAATGACCAGCTCCCACCTGTGACCCTCACAGAACCCCTGGGAGTTTGTGGGGCAGGACCACCTATGGCCTGGGGGACCTGGGCAGGGGCCTCTGCTGGGCCATGATGCCGGGATGGGGGTGCCCTGGCAAGGCAATGACACCCAGGGTGGAGGATGCAGTGGGGGACTGGGACATCCAGAGGTCAGGGGTTGAGGGTGAAGGGCCAAGCACCAGGACATGGCAACCACACAGGAGCACTGAGGGCACCAGGCTGGGGTTAGGGCTGGGGGAGGGGTCAGGGGCCGGTGGAGCACTGACCTGCCAAGGAGCACGCACCAGCCACAGTACGGGTCCCTGTGCGCCAGACAAGATGCACAGTCCAGGTGCTGAGCACAGGAGGCCACAGGAACCTTGAGAAGCTGTGACAGCAAAGGGGATGTGAGGCCAGCAATCCAAACACTAGTGGCTCACCCAGGTATGGGTCCCTGGCCCAGCCCCAGGCCCTCCCAGCAGCCTGGCCCCAGCTGTCGCCTGGCACTCACTGTGCTCTGGGTCATGACGTACAGGTGCTCGAAGGCCCCGTCAAAGATGAGGTCTCTGCTCACCGCAGACCCCTGCTGGATGCTCTGGGTGGAGTATGGGTGGCCATCACTTCCAGGGCCCAAGTACACCTGAGATCAGAAACCACTAGGTCTGGGACCCAAGTCCATGGCCACAGGCCCAAGGTTCTCCCTCTCCCCACAATGAAGCAATTTACGGGTAGATTTCCTCCCAGTCAGAACAAGTCACTACACCCAGCCCTGGAGGCAGAAGTGGGGATCCGAAGGGAGGGGGGTCACAGTTAAACACCACCCAGCCCCAGGAACAAGGGTACGGGCCACCTCTCCCAGCCTGGGGTGGGGGCATGTCATGAGCCCACATGCCAGCCTCGGGGGTCACAGGAGTAGCCTTGCCCAGGCTGGGCCCCCAGAAACTTGTCCCCTCCAGACCTTGGGACAGGGCCCAGTAGTTCCCGTGGACTCACCCTGTGCAGCTGCCCTTGACTGTCACCCAGGAAAGCAACAGTGTGTCTATCCTCCATGGTGACCGCCACAGCTGTTAGCTGAACCCCTGGCCACTCCAGAACTGGCGTGGCTTCCAGGGGGACACGACTGGCCATGGGGCTGGGGGTGTGGTCCGAGCCACAGGGGTAGGCATCCAAGGTGTCCTACAGGTAGCAGGAAGCACTGGTGAAGCCCGCCCTGGATGGCCTCCCCGCCCCATCATCCCGGACAACCCACTGCCTTGCCCAGGCTCTCTGCCAGTTCTCCCGAAACAATTGTCGGCTCTGCCAGGCCTCCTGGGACAATCCCGTCCCTGCCACCAGCCTCCCCCGACGTCGAAGTCTTCTCCCACAGCAGCGTCCTTAGCCCTGCCCAGGCAGCTTATCTGCTGCTGCCTCAGGACAGTCTCCAGCAGCTCCTTCCTCCTCTTTGATTCCCACCTGTCCGGGCCCCACCTCTGCGCAGCCCTGGCCTGGGAGCTGCTTCCTCTGGTACAGGCATAAGCTCAGCCTTCTCCCAGCCCACTTCTCCCAAGCCTCTTGCACCTTGCACACTCAGCCCCAAGTCCACAGTGGCCCTTGGGCCCTGACACCACTCGGTGACCCAGGCCCCTGTGTGCAGCTTCTTCCTCCCCTTCTTTAAGCCATCCTGAGGCTAGAGCCAAACAAGTCTCAACCTCACCTGCCCTATTGCTCGAAAACCTAAAACAACTCCCCCAAGGTCCCACTCCCCCATCCCCATTCCGGATAGCTGTCCCACCCCCCAAACACCCTCTCAACCCACCTACACAAATGCCACCCCTTCGGAGCCCAGGCCAAGCCCCCCGCCCCCCAACAGCTCTATCCCCCTAAATGCCATGCCTACCACAGGTGCCCCCCCCACCCCTGCCCAGGCACCAAGGAAGTCACACCCATACATCGCTGCCCTGCTTGGCCCCCACACTGCCACCAGCTTCCCTCAGGCTCCCTGTGCAGCTGCTGGGCTGGGAGTGCCTGGCTGGCAGCCTCAGAGATGGCGGCAGAGCGCTGGGACTCACCACGGGCAGCTGTGCACAGTCAGAGTTGACGTCGTACTCGATGTAGGCCACCTCAGCCCCGTCCTCACCGCGGCCCTCCCGAGTGTAGCAGGCATCGCGCGCGAGGTTAGCGAGGCGGTCCACCTCGTCCAGGCGGAAGGCACAGAGGGCAGAGGCCCCAGACTCCCCAGCGGCTGCCGACGGTGGCCGGCCCACCGTGGGGGAAGCGGCAGAGGAAAAGGCTACAAAGAGCACCTCCCCCCGGGC
Source organism: Desmodus rotundus (assembly GCF_022682495.2). Taxonomy (NCBI): domain Eukaryota; kingdom Metazoa; phylum Chordata; class Mammalia; order Chiroptera; family Phyllostomidae; genus Desmodus; species Desmodus rotundus. The sequence goes on from NC_071394.1 coordinate 130,032,780, forward strand.
CACCTCCCTGGACGTGGCCACGGCCGCGGCCTGGATCAGCCCGTAGCGGCCGCCCTGGCAGGCCAGGGGCAGCTCCACGTAGGAGTAATAGTGCTGGTCCCGGAGGCACACTCGTGACACATAGGCACGAAAGGCTCGAGACTGAGCCTGCAGGTCCCGCCGCAGGAACAGGAAGTAGGCGCTGTCCCCGTGAGCAAAGGCGCTTACAAAGTGGTGGCTGTACTCAGAGAGGCGGCCCACAGCCAGCTTGGCCGTCTCCTCATAGGAGAAGACAGCCTGGGGGTCCGGTGGTCGCAAGGCTCGGGTTGTGATGGGAGGGATGCCACCCCCCACACCCCTGCTCGTGTATCCCCGCCCCACGAACAGGAGGGGCTCCCCAGCCAAGCCCTGGGCCACCAATCCCACGGTGCTGACCTCAGGGTCATTGGCGGCCACATACTGGGTGTCCCCAGGCCGCTCTGGCCGTAGCAGCAGCTGTTCAAGCTGCCCAAGGGCCCGCTGCTCACAGACACCCTGGTGCACACTCCCGCACACCACCAGGGCCCCTGGGCTCACCAGGAGCAGCTGGTTCAGGTTGTCGGTGGGCTGGGCCTGAGGGCACTCATCACGCACCACAGGCGGCAGGCAGTCCCTGCTGTCTAGCACAGGACCAGTGGGCACGGTGGCCTCCAGCTGTAGCTCTGGGCTCAGCTGGAACAGGAAGTTAGTGGCCCCTAGGTAGATGGTGCCAGAGGTGGGGTCCCGTGCCAGGTGCTGCAGATGTGTGCCATTGGGAGTGAAAGCAGCCGGTGGAGGGGCGTGGAGGGTGAGGACCCACCCAGCCCAGAGCACCTGGAGAAGACCTGGGCCGAGGCCAGGCATGGTCACCTGGCAGGGAGAGAGGTGGAGCAGGGCTCATGTGGCCGTCAAAGTACCTCGGGGCCACAGGTAAGGGGCAGGGCTACGTCACTGCCAAGATGCCCCTCCTAGCCCAGGGGGGTGAGCAGAAGCACTGTGGTCCGGGCTAACCCCAGGACCACCTCCTAGAGAGGGGTCAGGAGATCTTTCCCGGAAACTTCAAAATTGCCTGTTCTCTGCAAGCACTATTCTCTCAGGAGACCTTGACCCTATCCCAACCTCACCCTGTGTACCCACCAGGGTCTGAGAGTGAGGGACTGTAGGGGTAGAGCCATGGGAAACACCCCGTCCCCCAGGACCAGGGCCTGGAAGGGGCAGGAGAAAGTAGGTGACAGGAAGGGGCCCAGAGCCCAGGGGAGGGGCAGGCCCCTCTTCACAGATGTCAGTTTCCTGGGCAGAAGTAGGAGGGAGGGTGAGGTCCCATGAGCCACTCACAGATTGGGGCAGGGCAAGATTTGGAGGACGGGCCTTTCAGGCAGGAATACACGGGGTAACAAGCACAGAATCAAAGGGCCAGGGAGAAGAGGGAGGCTCCTGCCACTGGGGAGGGGGGCTTAAAGACTAGACCCCACCTGGAAGAGCCCCCAGGAGAGGTGGGAGTCACACTTCTCCCAGGTGCCTAGGTGTTGAGGGCACACTCACCTGGCAGGGCCAGCTGGGTCAGGAGACAACAGCATGACCTGTGTCGGAGTCACCTAGCTGGGAAGAAAGCAGAGCGTGAAGCTGGAGGCTGGGCTGTGGGCACACGGGGGCAGCACAGAGGTGCCCCCTGCTCCCTGCCCAGCCTGCCGGTGGAACCAGGCCCAGCCTGGCCCTCGGCCACCAACACATTCCACAGGGGACGCCTCCTCAGAGCCGCACAGGGAGGGGACGGGAGGGAGGACCAGGCACCCTCAGGGCCTGGGAAAGGGCAGCTGGGAAGGAGCCCCAGGGCTGGCAGGGCTCGGTCAGGCCCCAGCATAGCCCTGTCCACCGCAGCCCCTTCTTCTCCCTTCTTGGTACTCTCCTACTCCCACCCTCTGCCCAAACCCCACCCTATCCAGGCACCCACGTACATTCCTCCACACAGGCCAGGGGCTGTCCTAGCCCAAACCGCCACAGCACATGAGCAGACACACGCTTGCACACACCAAGGAGCACACGTCCCATGCAGATGCACGCAGATGCAACCTGTACACACGGACCACAGACACACACATTTAGGTGCCCACACTGAGACACCCGCAGAGATAACCTCCTTATACACACCTCACACAGGCACATGTCACACCCACATACCAAGGACATACACATTCAGGCACCCACATACAGACTCACACACGCCTCCCCGGTTCAAGCCCTAAGGCCTAGAGGGCTGTGGCAGCCAGGCCATCTCTTGCTACTTTCTCTCCACAAGGTCAGAAGGAGATCCAGGGCCCAGGCTGGGGAAGGGGGGTGTCCGAGAGTAAGTCACCATGCCCAGCTGTGCCCCCCACCCCCAGGAGTGCCCAGACCCTTCCTCTAAGGCCCCGGCTAAGGCCTGCTGGGACCAGGAAAGCATGGCAACCATCTTCCCCAGGCCTGGTGGTCCTCAGCCAGCAGCACCAAGGCTGGTGGAGTGCTGGGACAGGCCGCCCATCCCAGACCATGAGACACTTCCCTGGCTTGCCTGGGCCCAGGCCACGTTGCCCAGCCCCTCCTACCACCCTGCTGCCAGTCTGCCTGTGGGAGAGCCTCCCTCGGCCAGGTCAGCTCCTCCCAGCCAAGGACACCACGGGGTATCCCCGAGGCTGCCTCAGAGTGAGTGGGGCTGGGCCAAAGGCTGGGAGGAGGGTCCGGCAGCCCAGTTTGAGCTGTGGCCACTGCCCGGCTGGGCACTGCTCCCGAAATAGCTTGGGGGTTTCCATTTTTAGTGTGCAGAGAACAGGGCAGCTCTATGGGAGCAGGAACAAGGCCGCCTCTGTTTGCCACCCGGGGGGTGGGGGAGAGGGGGCGGCAAGGAGAGTCATGAACCCGGCCAGAAGCCCAGGACTGTGGCAAAGCCAGGCTTCCCAGGAGCCCCCCACCTTGTTTCCAAAGGGTAAGGGAAGAAAGTTTCTTCCTCCAGGAAGACAGGGTGTGCCTGAGGATGGGCAGAAGCCACCTCCTGCGCTTGGCTACCACTCTCTCCCCTCCTGTAGCCTCCTGCTCGGGGATGTGCCAGGGCAGAGGGTCCAGAGTCAGGCCAGCATTCACGCCTCTATCCGCTTATAAACATTTGCTCAGAGCCTTCTGTGTGCCAAGGTTCTCCAGCCCTCAAGCAGCAACCAAGACACTCCCCAAATCTAAAATCTCAACTGGGTGGCCCAGAGGAAGATGGGCAGGATCAGAACAGCTCCTGTGGGGCTAGGCTTGTGAAGTCACTGAAACCGTGCCTAGAACCCCTCGCCCATCCCCACTTACCACAGGAGGGGGAGGAGGGAAAGAAGGACAGCGATCATTTCCCCTCTGTGCTGGGCACTCCTGTTCCAGGGAACCTCTGCCACAGAGGGGCCCCCAGCTCTCCACCAATCCCATTCCACTGGATCTTCAAGCAGAATCAATGCACGTCCCCCCTCCCTGGAGTCTCTTGGGCACTCGAGGGCCTGGGATGAAGACCGAGCCCCTGCAGTCCCCACCCTCTCCCACACATGCTCCTCATGCCTGGCGCCTGCACTGCAGCCATTTTGCTCCTCCCTGACATCACACGGGCTGTCCCCACTGCCTGGAATGCCCACTCCCCCTCTAGCCCATTAACTCAGCTCCCAGCCATCACCCGCCCCCCTTCCCCCCAGCCTTCCCTGTCCACCGGAGCTGCCGAGCCAAGCCCACTCCGTGCAGTGAGTGTGCAGTGCTGCCTCGGGCCAAACGGCCAACAGGACTGCTGACAGTTAAAGGTGACAGGGTGTATGCCTGGCATTAGTGCCACCAACCAAGGATACTTTCCTCCCTGTTCCACCCACTATGGACTTAAAGCTCCTTGAAGGCAGGGAGGTGGATTTTGACTCAGAGACCCCAGCGACTGGGACAGAGCAGGGTAATACAAAGCAGATGATTCTTGTAAGAGCCCCCCTTTCATAGGCAAGGAAACCCAGCCCATAGAAAGGATTTGGGGCTCTCTGAGCTACTTGGCCTCTCAAAGAACAGGGTGTGAGCACCACTTTTACTAATGAGCAGACCAGAGCTGGTTGAAAAGGTTTGGAGCCAGGCCTCATGTCCCCAGCTTGCACAGCCCGGACCTCCTGCCCACTCCACAGATCTCAGGCCCCGGCCAGGCTCACAGCCAAAGCCTCACTCTGCCTGTGGCCAGGCCTGTCCCGGTCTCTGGCTCATCTTTCTGGGACCTGTGCGGTAGGGCCCAAGCTGCCTAATTTCCGTCCCAGAAGAGCAAGCACTGCCTGGGTCCCTCTGGGATGTCCTCACCAACCAAAGGGGCTCACAAACTCTGCCCCTCCACATCTAGAGAAGGGTCATACCCAGCTCTCACGTTCCGACTCCTGGAAACTACTGGGAAGCTGGCCTTTCCTCTTCCCCACTCCTCGGCTGGCGGGCCGTGGAGAAGTTACTCATTGACAGAGCTGCAGAGCGCACTGCTAACCCCGTTGTCTGTGCTTTCACACGGGGTGGGAGGATCCACCATTTATTTACCCGGTCCCCGCGAGGACTTGCGACCAGTTTGTATACGGAGAAGGGGTCCCCCCAGGAGATGCCAGGAGGTTCACTGTCCATATTTGTTGGCCGCACCTAGCGCAGCCTGAAGGGGGGTTCCCCTACGAGTGGGGAAGCCTCGACCTCCCCATCGGCTCTTCCACGGCCTTCCGCCCTCCTCTCCCCGCCACGGGGAAGGACCCTACCAGTGGTCTTGGGAGGGCGGGGAAGGGGCCGGCCGGTTCCGGCTGAGGCGGCTGCGGCGAGGAGGGGGCGCGGAGGAGCAGCTCCACCTCCTCTGTCTCCCAATAGCGTTCCAGGCGCAGCCGCCAGAGTTTCCATTTACGCGGAGAAGTGTGGTCCCAACTCTCAGGACCGAAGCCGCCCACCACTCACCGGGCTGCCCCTGCCCCGCGGGATGCAGGCCTGAGGCCCTTCCCCTTGGGGCGCGCCCCGGCGCCGGGTCCCCACCACCCCGGCCCCCGGCCCTGCACTCACCACCCGGCCGGGCCCGCGAGAGGAGCGCGCCGACCTCTCCGGGCTCGGGAGCTGCGCGCAGCGACCTCGCCGCCCCCCTTCGCCCCTCGGAGGTGGGTCTGGCGGAGCCGCAGCTGTTACCCGGAGACCGAAGGGTGGAAAACTGCGCCCGCTGCCCGCCCCTCCCGCCGCAGCGCTGCCACCGCGGGGAACAAAGGAGACAAAGCCCGTCGGCCGGGCCGGCTCCGCTCCTTCCCCCGCGCCCGCCGGGCCGCCCTCCCCCCTCCCGCCGCCCAGGCCAGGCCGGAAGCCGCCGTGAGAGCCGCGCGCGCCCGGAGCCGCCTGGGACCCCCCGCAGGCTCCACACCTGTAGAGGGCGAGGGACTCGACCCCTCCCTCGTGGGGAGGGGCAGGCTGCACCCCGGAGGTAGCCAAGGCGACGCGGATCGCAGCGGTGTAGGGTACGGAATGAAGCTCCGCTTGCAGGCCACCCCACCCCGCCCCGCCCCGCCCTCGTCGGGCCTCACCTGCGCTCAGCGAGGAACCGGAATTGGGAGCCCTCCCGGGATGGGAGGGGCGGGGAACGCGCAACGCACCCCAGGTGTGGTGGTACCTTGAGCGCCCCGGCCTCTTCCTGCCCGCCAGCGTGGGGTGGAACCCTCGCCCCTCACTTGCTCCTGCAGTTCGCTAGCCATCACCTCCGCCCTGCAAAGTCCCAAGCTTCCCCTTTTCCTTTCCAATACCTGACTCCCGTAGTCGGCCGCCTCCAACTTTGTTTACCTGAGCTCCTAGGCGCCTAGTTTCTCCTACCGCGCCCGGTCCTGCCCACCAACCCGACTCCCAGGACTCCCAAACAGGCAACCCTTCCTTCCGGCCCCCACCTCCAGCTCTGCGGGGAGAGCGCAGGCATTGGGGCTTAGGCTGGGTTTGCGCCATCACTAAGCCAAGTAACCTGACCCCTGCCACCCCCCACCACACAACCGCCTATTTGCTCACCGGCAAGTGGAGGTGATACCACACCTAGCCCCACTGTGGAAGGAGGACGCAGTCCACTGCAAAAATACACGAGAAAGGGCGCATTTCCTTTTTTCCCCTGGCCTGTACCTGGACCCACCCGAAACTGAGAAGCCTTGGGCAAGTCTAAACTCCCTCACTAGCAAATACCTGGGCGGTCCAAGGAGGAACTGCTGGGCAGAAGGGTTCTCTCCAGAGGCCCATTTGTGCCCCCTGCTGGGCCCTTCTCACTCTGGCCTGCCCTTTGCAAACTCCAGCTAGGATTTGGCCCATCCTATTACCTATTAGGACTTTTGGAGGATTTTGGCTCAAGGCCATTGGGATGGCCTCCTCGCAGGCAAAATTTGTCACACATACACCTCACCCTGGACCTCCTCCACATGCCAGGGGCAGCCTCAGCCAGAAGGTTCAGGTCATCCACACTGGCTACTATCTGAAGAGCTACCACCACCACCACCCTCTTCCCACCTGCCACCCCCAACCCCCATTAAGAGTCTACCTTTAGCCCTGGCTGGTGTGGCTCGGTCGGATGGGCTGAGTCCTTCGAACCAAAAGGCTGTAGGTTCAATTCTGGTCAGGGCACATGCCTGGGTTGCACGTCCTATCCCCAGTCAGGGCATGCGCAAGAGGCAACCCATCAATGTTGCTCCCTCACATCAATGTTTCTCTTTCCCCCTCCCCCTCTCTAGAATCAATAAAACAAACAAAAAAAGTTTTGTAAGAGTCTGCCTTTACTCTCATCTACCCAACTCTGCCTTCTAAATTCTCCCTTCCCAAGGCCTCAGGTCACTCCCGTTCCTCTACCTCTTTCCAGCACCCGCTCTGTACCAGTGGCACCCTCTCCCCAGTTCCCTCATCCCTGGCCTCCAACATCAGACACCCCAGATGCCTGCCAATCTGGCACCCAGCACCTCCACCTCATTGTCTCACCTCGTGCTCCACACTCCCCCACTGCCATCACCACCTCAGCCAGGTCAATCTGCCCCAAGTCCCTCTCCTACTGTGGCTTTCCTGCCCATGCAGCCTGTGGGAAGACCCTTCCATGTGCCTGAAACCCTCTCCTCCCTAACTCCATTCACTCAAGTGCACACCCAATCAGGACCGACCTCACCCCAAGGGGGACCTGGGACTTCTAAACCCCACAGTAGCCCTTGTCTGTACATAGATACGGCACCTCCTACCCCATCAGGAGTGTGGACATCCCAAGTGCATGTCATCCCATGCCATCCTGGGGAATCATTATTAAGAAAACATTGCCAGGGATGAAGTAACCAAATGACCAAGGAGCCAGGTGCTCAGAGGTTCATGCTTACTTGCCAGGCTTCGGAAGGGAGAGTACTTTTTTTTTCTTTTTTTAAGATTTTATTCTTAGAGAGGGGAAAGGAGAGAGAAAAAGAGGGAGAGACATGTCAATGTGTGGTTGCCTCTTGCACACCCTGTACCAGGGACCCGGCCTGCAACCCAGTCACGTGCCCTGACTGGGAATCGAACAGGCGACACTTTGGTTCACAGGCTGGCACTCAATCCACTGAGCCACACCTGCCAGGGCCAGGGCCAGCACTTGTTGGGAAACACTGCTGGCTCCAGAGACGTCTGCCTAGCAAGCCCACAGAAAGCACCTACCCACAGAGCCCAGGTACCATCTTGGTGTGCTCTGAGTTCTTCCAGGCCCGCAGGTCCTCCAATACCCCATCAGGAGTACAGAGGGCTTCCAAGCTGCTCATTTACTCAAGGACACACAAGGCCACCTGTGGCCATTTAGTCCAGGAAGTCAAAGGATGCCCTTCTACCCTGAAAAGGAACAGGTCAGGGGTCTTCAGGGAAGTCCGCCTCTGTGCCTCCCACTGCGCCTCCCACCTCTGGGAGGCCCCTCCCCATTGCTGTCTCTGCTCACACTGCTGGCAGACTGAGCTCTGCCTGTGCCTGTAGAGGCCATCCCTGGGCTGTGTGTGGGACACCCCGCCCGAGTGGCACACCAGGGCTGCCCAAAGCACTGTGCACCAGGAGCCCAGACTGGCCACCCATCCTGTAACTATGTCCCCAGCAATATTTATCAGCGCTCTCCCCGATCCCTCTCCCCTGCTCTCCTCTGATTACCCTCCTGCATTAGAATTAGGAGGTGCTCCCCACCGTGGCAGAGAAAGTGACCCAGAGAGGGGCAGTCACCATGGTCACCAACAGGTGGTAGCAGGCTAGGTTCCACTCCCTGGAGTGCCCAGGCCACCTGACACAGGAGCGTTGGGGCAGTGGAAGGCAGGCCAGGAAATCCAAAAGGAAAATCCAGACCTCACCCTGGCTGGTGTGGCTCAGTGGATTGAGTGCCAGCCTGTGAACCAAAAGGTTGCTGGTTCGATTTCCAGCTAGGGCACGTGCCTGGGTTGCAGTCCAGGTCCCCAGTAGGGGGTGCTCGAAAGGCAACCACACACTGATGTTTCTCTCTCTAAAAATAAGTAAATAAAATAAAATAAAATAAATCCAAGGGCAAATGTATCCAAAACAGTTCTGAACCAAGGACAAGACCAAGAGGAGGTGAGACAGGAACTAAAGGGGGCGATTACCATAGTTCCAGACCAAACCCTCAAGTCTCAAACCTCAGTTTTCAACAGATAAAACTCAGTATGATATACATTACTTTAAATAACACAAACTCAAAGACATTTTAATTGGACATTAGCACAAAGTTTTCATAATTAATATAAATGAGCATTGCCTAAAAAAAGCGACGTTTTGTCTGCTGGTGAGCTGCACAGACCGCACTCAAGACTCCCGCCGAGGCTGCGTCCCCAAAGGCTCAGTGCACTGCTGAGCTTCCCCGCTAAACCCACACCCACCCCTCCCACCGGCCCTGCGGACCAGGGTCCGGGACTAGCTGGCCCTGAACAGCACGTAGAGCATAGGCATTGTGGCCACAATTGTCACGCAGGTGACCAGCGTGCTGTAGACGGTGTTCCTGTTGACCTGGGATTCTAGCCTCTGCTCCATATCCTCCAGCGCTAAGATCATGCCCCCCTGCTCCAGCGCAGAGCCGGGCAGAGCCCTGTCTGCAGCCTTTGCAAGCTGAACCACCCCAGCCGCTTGGCTGAAAGTCTTTTCTAGACCATGAAGCTGTTCTCGTAAATCCTCTAGACAGGCATGGACCTGCCTGGAATGGCTGAGCTGCTCTTTCAGTGCAGCTGAAAGAACATCTGTGTCTCTGTCTCGGGTGGGGGGAGTACTTGTCTGGGACCCAGAGCTCTGCCCTGGCCCAGCTTGTACCAGGCCCCTTAGGTCCGCCATGAGGTCATGGAGGTCCCTCTGCTGGAGGGAGTAGCTAGATGCCTGTTCTCGAATGGCCTCCTGGAGGCTCATGGGCCCCTTCTGCGCCTCCAGGAGTAAGGCCTTCAGCTCCTGCAGCCGCACACGGTTCACGTAGGTGGACCCAGCCACACCGATCAGGGCTCCCAGGACTGAGCCTATGAGGGACCAGTTTTTGGTCCTCTCAGCCCGAGCACGCTCCTTCTCGTGACTTTCCCGCACAGCTGCAGAGAAGAGGGAGAACTGTTCTCGCTCAGAGTCTTCGGCACGCAGATAGGCCGCTCGAATCCTCTTCTCCTCCTGCAGAAGCAGAGCCGTATCATCCAGTGGCCATGTGGCCCTGCAGCTACAGCTGCCGGCAGACGTCCCACCCCCATGCCCCTGAGGCTCAGCCTCATATCTGGCGCCAGTGACATGCCAATGAGTGAAGGCAGCCTAAGCCTGGTTGTGTGGGGGTGGGGAGCAAAGGAACGGGGGTGGTTGAAGTGGCTGCACTATCCTCCTTCCTGAGTGCTCTTGGCTTTCGCCGGACTTGTACTGATGTCCACAGAATGTGTCTATCGGAAGGCAAGTGTCTGGCGCTCTCTGGCCAGCGCCCTCTCCCCAGGGCTCCCTCCTTAGCAACCTCGGGCCAGATCATACTGCCCTGCTCTGGGACCCCCGTACTCCAGGAGGAAGTGGGTGGATGGGCTCCGGAGGCCTGGGGCCCAGACCTTCCAAAGGAGCTTCTGGGTTGACCTCCCTGCCGTCTCTGACCACCAGACCTTTCCCCCCCATGACCTGCCAGGCTAGGGGCCCTGTCCAGGTGAGGAAGCGCTGCCCCCTGAGGAGCCTACCTGCAGCATCCGGTGCTCCAGAGTAGCCAGCTCCAGGTACTGGTTATCCTCCCTGGAGGTGCGGTCCAAGCGGTCCCTCACCTCCTTCAGCTTGGCCTGCTGCACTTCCAAGTCCTCCCGAGCCTCGCGGACAAGCCCTCGAGCCACCATGAATGCTTTCTCTGCCTGCGGAGAGAACAGCAGAAGTCTCGGTCCCTTCTCTCCACGCCCCCACAGGCTCAGCTCCGTTCCCAGCAAGACTGGCTGAGAGAGGTAAGTGGGGAGTCAGTGCGAAGGGTGGCAAGACCGTTCCTCAGAGGCAAGGTCCTGGCTCACCCGGGCGTCCTCCAAGTGCAGCTCTGGGCTGAATCATCGTAGAGTTGCCAGATTTGTCCAGTCAAGTGGAAATAACATGTCCCTGAGAAACTTTAAAACAGCTAGGAATGCACCAACCCAGCCAGCTCTGGTCTGACGCCAACCGCAGAGAGAACCTATGTTCTTAAGATGCTCCGTGTGTCACCTTATTTACACCTCACAACAGCGCCATTGTCACGGCCCCCAGCTGACCCACCCAGAAACCCCAGCTCAGCCAAGGTCATGACTTCGAAACTCCCTGCTAAAGCCCAGCCCTCCCCCACCCCGCCCCCGCTGTGCTGGTCTGCACTGAGGCAGGAGTGGGAACGGAGATTCCGTTGCCACAGAGGATGTTTCCCAGGGCCTCCACCTTCGCAAGGGACATTTTAATCCCACCCGGGGCTTTGAGAACACGGGCCCAGGAACCTTCCAAGAGACTCTCCCCACCAGCCTCCAAGCAGCCAATGAAGGAAGCATGTGCCAGCTGACAGAATGGATGCTAATGGCCAAGGGCGCCTCGGTACACAGCAACCTATTTTCAGGGTAGGTGGGTTGGGGGGTACACGCAGAGATCGTAGGGTCAAAACCAGGCTGCCACATGAAAACTAGTCAAATCCCTCTACTAGTGGTGCTTGTTCAGAACAGGCAAGTTTGGATGTGCTGGTGACTTGTTGGCAGCAGCCCCCAGGCCGCACTTCCCCAGTTGGAGGGCAGGGCCAGTCACTGGGCTCCCTGGCTCACCTCGGTCACGTTTCCCTGGGCCTCCCGAACCTCACTGAGTCCGACAAACTCTTCGTATCTTTCCCACCACGTCTTGACGGTGGAGGATGCTCTCTGTTGAAGGCTGCGCCCCAGCTCTCTTCCCAGGGCTGAGAGGCGCTGGAACAGCCCAAGGGCCACCTCCTCTGGTCTCTTCTCTCTGGGCTGGCTCGGGCCTGGGCTGCACAGGGTCCTGGTCACCCAGTCCCTTCCAAGGAGGCCTCTCCGCACCAGTACGGGGGGCATGCCCACGACGTGGCGCATGGCAGACAAGGGGATACACCCTGTCAAAGAGCGATCTGTGGGGGACACCAGACAGATGAGCTCACAGCTGAGAAAGGCTGGGCATAAGTCAGGTTCCAAGGCCCAGTGACAGCTCTGGACCAAATAACTTCCATCAAAAGGTCCAGACTCGGTGCTGCCCTGCTGGGCCTGAGACCTCAGTCACGTGGCCAGGCTCCCTTCCCCGCATGCACTAGGAAAACAGGGCACGTGGGGAAGAACATATGCCTTCAGGAAATCAAGCCTCCCACCTCTCTCCACAATGCCACACACACCAGCGCCACCCATTGCACCTGCATCCCCACGTTGCTGTTATGACTCAGATGAGAATTCTGGTGCCCAGGTTGCTTGTGTAGTCAAAGAAAATTCTCAAAGCTGCGTTGTGTCCACAAAACCCCACAAACTCCCTAAGAAACCAAGGAACTGAGGGAACTTCAGGGACTAACCGTCTGTAAGAGACATCAAAACCCCAGACGCCCTGGAAGTGCCTCAGCACCAGGGAAGCAGAGTGCAGCTCATGTCTAGGGACACAGGCTATGTGTCCCACGCAGAAAAGTGCCTCCTCAACTCTCCTCTGAGAAGATGATTCCAGCGGAGAGAAATGGGGATTTCTGCACAGAGGACAACTGTCCCCCGGTTCACACCGCTCTCCTCCTCCTGGCCTCCATGCCCACGCCGCCCACGTTGCGCGTCCCGGGCTCCTGTCTCATTTCCCATAAGCTCTCTCCCTCTTCTCCTACTTTAGTCACTGCTCAACAGGTTCGGTCTCCTTAACCTCTCCCTTTTCAACCTCCCTTTGATGTGTGCGGCCCAGCAACACCTGCCTCTCTCCTCCAGTGTGAACAGCTCAGGGAGTCTCCCATTACCCAGAGCAGGGCAGCTGTGACTCTGAGGAACCCACGGGGAGGGCCACTGACCCAAACTCCTGGCAAACCTGGGCCAGCAGCACCCTCCTCTGGCCAAACCACTCCTCTATGCCACAAGTCCCCTGGCTGTCACAGTGACACCTGGTGGCCAAACCACCAGGCCAGAGAGAAAAAAAGCAGAGGAAGCTGGAGACAGGAAGACAAATCGGAGGTGATGTGGCACAGAGATGGGTTGAAGCATCCCAGCCTCCTCCCCATGCAGAGCTTGGAGAAGCTCGGACTCCCTTGACTACTAAATTGGGTAGGGACTCACCTCCTGGACAAAGTAGGCGGGAGCCGAGAACCACAGAAGGGGCATCCCTGTAACAGTGGTTCCAACCTGGTGCTGCACCTGAACCCGAGTCCCAGTCACAAGGCCCAAGGGAACACATGTCACCCATGCCCCAGTGGTCGGTCAGGCCACCTCAGTGCCAGTGTCCACTGCACACATGCTGTGACCCCACAATGATCTTGCACGTGTACCCCAAGCACACAGCCTCAAGGTCCTGCCAACCACAGCACCCATTCTCCTCCTTTGGAGCAACACACAGCAGAAGGTATCCACCTTGGCTGTCACTACTTCCTCAGCCCCCACCTTTTAAAAAAAATGTATCAACTATTTTTTTCAAGAGAAACAGAAACATCAATTTGTTGTTCCCACTATTTATGCATTCATTGGTTATAGCTGCGTATGCTCTGACCAGGGATCGAACCCACAAGGTCAGCACATCAAGACAATGCTCCCACTGACTGAGCTACCTGGTCAGGGCCCCCTTCTCTCTTCATCCCATTCCAGCAAGTTGTTCTCCTGGAGGCCCTGCAAATGACCACGTGGCAAGATCCAGCAGGAGCTTCTCAGATTCCTTCTCCAACATCTCTGCAGCTCTCAACATGCTGTTTTTGAAAGCACTCCCCCATCTTGGCTTCCCCCGATCTTCTTAGCTTCCTTTCCTGGCTCTTCCTCTACCAGCTGCCCAGTCTTGGACCCCAGGAAGGACACCTAACCCTGGCAGAGAAGGCAGCTACAGCCTCCTTCGAAGTCCTGGCTTCCTTCCCTGCCCCCACAGCTGTTCTTCACATGGCTACCAGAGGCCTTAGGTCCTAATTCAGATCACATCCTCAGTTCCCACCTCACCTAGCAGTAACGTCAGTCATCCTCTTCCTTCTCTCCATTCCTGCACCCCCTCCACGCTAAGTGCGATCCTGCCTGTGCCCTGCCATTTCCTCCACCTGGGCCACTCTTCCTCCCCAAGTCCAGTCGGCTCACCCTGACTGCTGTCTTTGCTCAAATACCACCTCTTGGCAAGGCCTGCCTTGACCACTCCCTCCTTGGCCACCTTACCTGCTTTATTTTTCTCCCTCAGACACATATTATTCTCTCTTTTTTTTAAAAAAAGATTGTATTTATTTATTTTTAGAGAGAGGGGAAAGGAGGAAGAGAGGGAGAGAAACATCAATGTGTGGATGCCTCTTGTGCGCCCCTCACTGGGGACCCGGCCTGCAATCCAGGCATGCGCCCTGACTGGAAATTGAACTGGTGACCCTTTGGTTCACAGGCCAGCACTCAGTCCACTGAGACACACCTGCCAGGGCCCTTGCATGGAGTTCTTGATAAGGCTGGAACACATTAGGCAATCCCCACCACAGAGCCTCCACACCAGCTTTCATTATCTGTACTGCTTGCTCCTTCCTCCTTTTTAGGTCCTGCTCAAATGTCATTGCCACCTATCCCACCCCAGCATTCCTTACCCAATTCCTCTGCTTTATTTTTCTCCATGCACGTATCACGTGACCTACGCTATGCATTTCACTTATTTGCTTGTCTTATAATCTGTCTCACCTACCAGGATGTTAACTCTGCCATGGTAGGCACTGTTTTGTTCACTGCTGCAACCTCAGTGCCTAGAATCCTGTCTGCATATAGTACATACTCAACAAAAATGTATTGGATGAATAAAAAGAATCTGCAAAAAGTCGCAACCTGAACTATATTATAAAACCCAATATCCTTTGGGTAGCCTCCAAAGCCCTAGGACAAGGTGATCTAACCCCCACTTCTGCCACCTCCCTTGCATCTCCCCCCAGCCACACTGCGCTTTCCTAGGTCCCAGGAATGCGCCAACTTTCAAGGCCTTTGCACTTGTCCTTCCCTCTACCTGCAGTGTTTTTCCCCAACACACACACGGTCCAGAACCGGAGCATTCCGGTTAACACCTCTCCCGGCGCCTGGACCTCCCCTGGCAAGAGGACCACTTCACCCAACCCCCTTCCCCGGTACCTGTCCCGCCCAGCGGCCGAACCGCACACCTAAAGGAACACTCGCCACTCAGTAGGTCTCTGAGCCTTTAGCGCCCGCCTCCAGAAGGCCGTTTCCGGCCGCGGGAGCGCAACTTCCTGACTAGGAGCCAATCAACGGGCCCTCAGGGAAGTAAAGGCGCAGGGGCGGACGGGGAACTTGGCTTCCGGTGGCAGGGTCTGGGGAAGGGGCGGCAGGCGCCATGTCCGGCCGCGAAGGTGAGTGTCCGGGGACGGCGGAGACAGCGGGGCGGAATGGGAGGGGACCCGGAGAGGGCAGGGATGAGCGTGCTCGTGTCGCCCGTAGGTGGCAAGAAGAAGCCCCTGAAACAGCCCAAGAAGCAAGCCAAGGAGATGGACGAGGTGAGGGCTGCGCGGAGACGTGGGCGGGCACGGAGGGGCCGCGAGAGCCGCCTGCAGTGACCCCGCTCTGCTTCTCTCTAGGAGGATAAGGCATTCAAGCAGAAGCAAAAGGAGGAGCAGAAGAAACTTGAGGAGCTAAAAGCGAAGGCCGCGGGGAAGGGCCCCCTGGGTAAGTGAGGGCCAGGGAGAGCCCGAGCCGAACAAATGTTCCGAGCATCAGTCTGGACGCGGGCCGAGCAGGTCCGTTTCCTCCCTAGTTGGTGAGTGGCGGGGTGTCAGTTCTGTGCGCTACGGCGGACGGCCCTAGCTGGGGTTGCATTCGCCACAGCACCAAGGGGTGGGGGCCAGACTAGGTCTGGAAAGGAACCTCCTGCCTCCTAGGCAGTCTGGGCTTCCCTTCCTCAGGGAAGCGGCGGAGATGGAAACACAGATTCTTACGCCTTAGACGCCATTCGTACGGTTGGATTTCCAGATACCTTCCACAATTTATTGCCCCAGGGTCATGTTTCACCTCTTCGACCCTTACTTTACTATTCCTATTGTTAACGCTAGTAAGTACTTTTGCATCCTGTCTTTTTACTTCTGGATGCGATTGTACTAAAATATAGCAGGGTCCTTGGCGTGCTGTTCCTCCAAAACCTTTTTTAGACCTAATCTACCATTCTGTCTCTTTATGTAAGAGGAATTCATATTGAGATTTTTCAAGCCCAACAGCCCCAATATTTTCTGTGCTTCTTAAATGCTTTTTACATTAATCAAATTAGTGATTATTTCTTCCACAGTTGTCTGTGCCCTGTTGGATCACTGTGAGCCGCACTGGGGGCAGTAGAGGCTGGGATGGTGGGAGTGTCATATAGGGCTTCCCAAGACCTGTCTCCCAGGGGTTCTGACTCATTATTGTTTGTCCACACAGCACTGAGATTCTAGCTATTGAGATTCCTTTTTGAACAATGTGATGAGGGATCTTGAACCTTCTGTTACTCTGATTGTAGAGAAAAAGTCAGTCCTTAGTGAAATCTCATAGTAGTTTCTGTTGAACGTCATCTGGTTTTTTAAGGTTTATTTTGCCATAGTAGGATTTTCATTCCTATGTTCGGCATACTTCATTCTACAGCTGTGTCTTAAGTTAGTTACTGTGTGCCAGATACATAGTCAATTGTAAATTGGGTAAATGTATTAAGTAAACTATACCCAAGGAACATACTGTAGAAGGTAGTGTGGTGTGCTGTGTCGGTTAATACGGATTGGGAGGTCACACGACCTGGGTTGGAATCCTGGCGTCATCACACAAGTTTGTAACTTTGAACCACGCCCGACACGAAGCCTTCACTCTGTACAGTGGGTTGGTAGGGGGTGAGGGTTAAATGAGCCAGTCTGTGAAGTACCCAACAGTGCAGCTCCAGACTCGTGCACAGCCATGGCTTGTGGCGCTCATTCACTTTCACCCAGAATAGATAATATTGGTAAAGCCCTGTACGCCCTCGTGTCAAAAAGAATGGCCGATGTGAGAGCTGAGCCTTACTAGGATCCGCATAAGGCGCCTGGGGCTTCTACTGTAAGACATGTATTTTTCCCTGAGACTTTGTTTTTTCTTTTGCAGCCACGGGTGGAATTAAGAAATCTGGCAAAAAGTGAGCTGTTCTCGTGACTGGGGCACTGGCGATCCTTCATTCCATTCTTGTTTTAACATCTGGATGCCCTGTCATAACATCTCTTGCCACCTATAGCTAGCTTGTCTGGGAGCCTGTTGTACATTTAAGAATAAACTTTTGTAAAAAAGAATCATAACAATAGTCATGCAGTGGCTCATCTTCTTAGCTCTTCTCACTCTGACATTTCAATCTGAGCTGTGAGGTCAGAGTGAACCCAGCCCAGAATCCTGTCGAAGTGTGTTCTTTAGTCTCTGTTCCATCCAGAATTCTGTACCACCCGGAATTAAACCAACTCGTTTGAAATGGCTGTCATTTTTGTGCGGTCGTATGTCTGATGGAATACATGTAACATGTAATCATGAGGGTAGTGGAAGAATTTGTACTTTGGAAAGAAAAGCCATCTTTCTGTTACGACATCCACATTGCCATTTGTTTTAATGGGGTGGTTCATCTGGTCGTGTAAGGAGCCCGCCATGTGCAGACAGGGCTTGTATCTGCAAACAGTTGAACAGCTCCTGTTGTCTGGAACCTTCTTCACAGAGGGAGGGGGGCAGGATAAGTACACGTGGTGTGCAGTATGAAGGGAAGTAAACTGCAGAGGGAGACTCCTGAAAGCCTAAGAACCAAGCTGACTCCCACGTCAATGTCTGCATTTCCACCAGGGCTTCAGAAAGGTCCTAGGTTCTTGTGTCTACACCCACATCCAACCAATCAGGAAAATTAAATCTGGCCCCTTCACACTTCTTCCAACAACCTGCACCCCTGAAATTCCTCACCTGGATTATTGCAGTCACGTCCAAATTTGTCTTCCTGTCTACCCTTGCTTCCCTACAGTCTACACTCAGGAACCAGAGTGAAGTTATGCTTTGTCTCTCCTTGGCTCAGAATTCTTCAGAGCTTAGAACAAACGCCAGAGTCCCTACAATGGCCAGTGAGGCCCTAAGGGATCTGGACACCACTCACTCCCTGCTCTCCACCTTAATCCACTTTGAGCCTCAATGGCCTATATTCCAAGCAAACTCCTGCCTCATTGTGACCAACTCTTCTTTCTGCCTGTCATTCTGGATACTGCAGACTCCCTTTACAGAACTCGACATCACAGTAGTGAACTCTTCCCTGGACGCTCTACAAAGTGACAGTCCCAATGTCAACCTGTGGCATTTTTTTTCTCCTGGCATCACCCTTGACTCGAATAAATTCCTGGAGGACTGAGGCCATCCATGACGTACCCTAAGTGCATATGTAATGAAACAATTCAGAGGCACAAGTCTTTGGACTTCCCCTCCAGAACCCTTGATACAACTATAAGAATAATGATAATAATGCTAAGCTCTCTCTGAGAATGCATTCTCAAAAAGGTTTCAAGATGGTCAGATTTTGCTAAGTCAAAACTGGAAAATGTTTTGATTGAAGCCTGTTTTATGATTAATGTGCTTGATATTAACAGGAAAAATAAAATAAATAGCCTGCTCTGGTCTTCTCCCAGGAAGTTGCACAGCCAGCGGCACCTTCTTTGGACTTGAGCATTCCCTGTGGGCCTTGCCAGCTGGCACCCAGCCCTGTGCTGCTGAGAACACCCTTCTGAGAGCCAGTGCCAGCACACTGCCCCTGAGAGTGAAACCTAATCCCTCCTGACAAATCAAGTACAGTCCTGTCTTTACAGGACCAGAGACTGAAGCAGTTTTGACTTCACATTGGACATTCGGGCAGCTGTCTGAGGGAAGCTACCAATTAGGTCAAAGAACTAAACACAGGCATTCGAGACCCTCTAGGCCCCGACAACCATCTCCCTTTCATTTACTGTTTCCACAAACATTCATGGGACAGTCACTGGCTAAGTCTGGCACTAAGCATGCAAGGATGAAAGTGTATTGCCCGTTACTCTCCAACACCCGGTTACGCATAACTGTCCTGCATGAGGTTGCTGCCCAATAAAATCCGGTCAAGTCCAGCTTGACTCTGCTCTTTGAAAACTTACCTTCTCTCTGTCATAGATAACTCCTACCTGGAACGCGTGTGGCCTCCATTTTGGTGTTACATTCTTGTCTTGAGTAGTCTTGTGTGCCACTCCTTGCCCACTCAACCTGTAGGACAGCCCTGGGGCCACTTCCAAGGGGCCTTCCTTGACCTTCTGGACCTCATTCATTTCTGTATAACTAGCATTTGGGACAAAACCACTCAAGCGCTTCCAGAGAAATGAATAAATGATGCTAACTGCCTGAGCAGTTAGCTCCCATCCCCTCCAACATCCAACACAGGCACAACCGCTTCACGCTCACCTCTTAGACTTTCTTCCCTGGACCTGCCTCAAATGTACACATTCAAAATATTCACTGTTCTCAAACGTGTTTGTTTGCAACAGTTCTATTAATACTCCCCGTCCAACCCCACTCTCCCGGACTCCGCCCCAAGAGAACCTCTGGGTATGTGAGAGGAGGGCCCAGGTGGGTCCGGCGGGAGGACAGCAAGGTGGCAGAGACCACACCCCCGAATGCTGGCTGCCTCGATTCACATTCGCACGAGTGAATGTCACGGCGAACGCCTCCAGCGCGACTGTGTACCCCACGCACAGCCACCCGCGCGCTGGGGCTGGTGACCCAGGGCCCATACTCCTAGCTGCTCAGATTGCACTGCAGAGTCCCGGCCACAGGTACAAGGGGGCAGGGCGCGATCCAGAAGGGCAGGCACTCAGCAGAGGACTGCGGCGCGCTCAGAGGTGTGTCATTTCTCCGCGCCCGCAGGCTGCCAGCTGATTGGCCCGTGGACTCGGGGGCGTGGCCCCAGCGGCTGAGGCGGTAGGCGGCGCGCGGGCGGTTGGTCCAGCATTCGGGCCTCGCGGCTACGAGATCCGGTTCCGTGCTTTCGGAGACTGGCCGGCCGCAGGCATGGCTGGAGTCCCCGCGCCGGGCAGCAGAAGGCGGAGCGGGCCCCAGGCCCCTAGTCCTGGCCCGCCGCCCAGCACCCGCCAGCCTCCGAGCAAGCGGGCCCGGGGCTTCCCCGCGGCCGCAGCTCTGGACCCCGAAGACCCGTTCGACCCTCACGAGGATTTCACCGCGGACGACCTGGAGGAACTCGACATCCTGGCGTCACAGGCCCTGAGCCATCGCCCGTCCGCGGCTCGGGACGTGTCCAGTGAGTGCTCCTAGGGGTCTTTTCCCCGAGGGTGATGCAGATCTCGCCAGACATCCATGATGGCTTGTGGCTTCGGAACCCATGATGACCGCCGCTCTCCATGTGTTGCACCCACACTGCGCCTTCACCTTTTTAAAATATAGGAACAGCTTGATTTAAGCAGCGGTTGTGTCCCAAAAAGGGCCTTTGATTTTCGGGAGAAATAGATCAGGAATGTCAAACATTTTACTTTAGTTTCTGAACTTAGGGCCACTAGGTTCTTAATTCTAACAGAGATCCTTGGAACACGACTCCCACCACCATCAGAACCATCACTGCCTACGCCTGGAGACCCGTTCTTGTAACAGGTTTGGGGGGCTTTAGATCTATTGAAGACCACTGCCCGCCTTGAGCATAAGAGGGACCTGGCAGAGGCAAGAGATACAAGAGGTTTATTCTTTTTTACAACCAATAAATTGTTCTAGGTGCCCAACCCTTAGGAACTGCAGCACACTTAGGAATGAGCAGAAGTCAAAAATCCCTTCCTTTCCTTCATGTTACTTACGTTCTAGTTGGGGAATGAGTGAAGTCTGGGGGGGGGCACCCAGAAAGAGAAAGGTTTTGAGGGCACCTCGCATCTCTACTTGGATGTCTCACAGGTGTCTTAAATTCCGCAGTCATTTCCTGGAAACCCAGTCATCCTCCAGCATCTCCAGCCTGGTGCCTGGAAAAGCAGACATTCAGAAACCACTGGCTGCTGACCAAATGTTCTACAGGACAGGGACTAGCACCCCTGCCCATCAGGCGGCACAAGGCAACAGCTCCCTTTCCTTGACCAGGCATCTAATTCCTTTCCAAATCCCGTAATTTTATCTTCTTTTTTAAAGATTTTATTTTTAGAGAGAGGGAGAGAAACATCAGTGCATGGCTGCCTCCCACACACGCCCCCCACCGGGGACCTGGCCCGCAACCCAAGCATGTGCCGGGACTGGG
Source organism: Desmodus rotundus (assembly GCF_022682495.2). Lineage (NCBI taxonomy): Eukaryota > Metazoa > Chordata > Mammalia > Chiroptera > Phyllostomidae > Desmodus > Desmodus rotundus. Next base: position 130,053,636 of record NC_071394.1, read on the forward strand.
AGTCAAACCAGCGACCCCTTGGTTCACAGGCCTGCACTCAATCTACTGAGCCACACCAGCCAGGGCTGTAATTTTACCTAAATCTGTCTCTGGAATCCATCCTCTTTGCATCATCTCTGCCATCTCCCTGACCTAAGTTACCACCACCCTTCCCCTGCACAACAGTCTGCTAACTTGTCTTCTCGATTCCAGTCTTGACTCCCTACAAGTCAGACTTCACACCACAGCCAGAGTGGTCTTTTCAGAGCTCAAATCTGGCTGTGTCTCACTCTGATGCAGGTGAACACCCTCACTCGAAGCCCTTTGATGACTTCCCACGGATCAAAACCCTTAATGTGGTGTGGTCTACCCCTTCCCTCTTCCTCTCTGGGTTTTAGCCACACTGACTTTGCTTTATTCCTTGAATGCCCCCTGCTTCTTTACCACACAGAAACTTTGCACATTGCTGTTTCTTGTACATTGGGCTACATTCTTTCCATTCATTCCCCATCCCAACTCATCTGGTTAATTCCTTTGTCTCAGTTCAGTCATCACTTCCTTAGGGAAGCCTTCCAGTCATTCAATTGGATCAAGTCCCCTTATTATAGGCTTTCCTATGTTCTCTGCAGCAGCTCTTCTCACAGTTGTCATTTTACATTTATACATGTGGTGTTTTTAAAGATTTTATTTATTTACTTTTAGAGAACAGGGAAGGGAGGAAGAAAGAGAATGAGAGAAATATGCGAGAAATACACCGATTGGTTGCTTTTAATGTGCCCCCAACTGGGGACCTGGCCTTCAACCCAGGCATGTGACCTGACTGGGAATCAAACCAGTGACCTTTCAATTTCCAGGCCAGCGCTCAATCCACTGAGCCACACCAGCCAGGGCATACATGTGATGACTTTTTTAATGTCCTGTAAGCCCCACGAGGGTAAGGACAATCCATTTTGCTCACCATTGTGCACTAAGTCATGCCTGGCATACTGAGCACCTGCTCAGTAAATATTGTTGAGTAATAGATCACTGAATTCTGACCAGCGATATCTTCGCAGTGCCTTTCAGCCTTTAGATGAGACTTAAAATTGGTGGGGGTGATGGGGAGAAGGTGGCAGGACCTGTTATTTTGCAAGGATCATTTATGAGTTTGAATCATTCCTAGATTGGGAAATACCTATATTGCTTACTAGGTCTTTCTCTAAATTGCTTTCAAGAGTGATTCTTTTCAGCATTGTCTGGCAAAAGTGAGAAAATGTTGGCTCCTGAAAAGTATGTGGGAACTGTTTTTTACAGGTATTCATAATGTCCCCAGATTTGATGGAATGCCCCAAAATCCTGCAGGCAAAAACAGAGAAAGTGTTCCAGTTAAAGATAATTTTGAATTAGAGTTACTTCAGGCCCAGTACAAAGAACTTAAAGAAAAGGTAAGTGACTTAACTTGTGGATTTTACAGCTAATTCACTCACTTATGCATGTATTGTGCAATAAAATATGTAAAAGTTTTAATACAAGAGTCCAGAAGTCACCCCAAAATGGGGGAAGGCTGGGAATTGAAAGCCAGAAGATTGAGGCTGAAAGGAACTGAATCCTAAGATTCCTAACAGACCACGCAAGAAAGGAAACACTGTATGCCAGATCCAAAAAGAAGCTACAGGCTTCTTATTTTAACGCAGGGATACATTTACAGCATGTGCCATATAAGGAGCAAAACATCATAATGGATGCTATTTTCATGAGGAGTTTTGCAAAAAAGCAGACATCCTTTGTATGACCCACCTGGGTCCCTAGGAAAACCAGGAATATAACGTGGAATTTCACTTCTGTGAAGTGTATGACCCAGATTGTTTAAGACTTACTAGAGCCCCCAGAGTCTGTGTGTGTGAGTGACAAGCGTGTCTCTGTGCTGTCTTGCTGAATGTGAGCTGTGACGTTTGGTTGACGCGGGTATTTTGAGCATTTACTGGTCTGTAGCACACGTTACCTGGGCGTTGTCCATCTCCCCAGCTACGTATTGAAATAAGTACATACATAATTTTCCTTGACAAGCTTATCACCAAATTGATTTGGGATTTACAGATGAAGGCAATGGAAGAAGAAGTTCTCATTAAAAACGGAGAAATTAAAATTCTGCGGGACTCGCTGCACCAAACAGAATCCATTTTAGAGGAACAGAGAAGATCACATTACTATCTTGAACAAGAGAAAGCTCAAGCACTCAGTGACAAAGAAAAGGAATTTTCCAAAAAGGTGACCCAAAGCATTGGTTTTGGTCGGTATGGACACCAGCTTTGCCAGCTCACTGAATTCCTTTAGCAACAATGACCGCAGTTGCCTGTAAATCTTCCAGGAAGATTCCAACAGTTCTCTGTGTTAAATATCTCCAGCTACCAGCTAATTGCATGTCCTTTTCTTCAGGCTCTGCACGTGGTTTGGAAAAGGACTTAGATGAAACTGCTTTGCTGTGGTAGTTGGTGTTGGCAGGAATAAGTCACTAGCTTAGACTTTTTAGAAAATGGTCAGGTTTAAATGAGGGCTGTTGTGGCAAATCAGAAACTCACCTGACGTAGAGTGCGCCAAAGGGAAGGGCATTGGCCTCCTGACCTGAGTTTCAGGAAGACCTGGAACTGTGCACCGTTAGTTCACCGAGAGGTCGACCTGTCATTGTGAGATGTGGCACCTGGCCAAGCTCCATGCCGAGCACTCAACATTGATCATTTAATTCCCCCAACTGTGAAGACGGATATTTCTGTCACAGATAAGCTCAAGTTCAGAGAGGCTGAGTGAATGGTATTTGAACCCTCACAGACTACCTCACGATAGCTCAGGTCAAGATCTCTTTCTAGGATAACATACTGTCTTTCAGAAAGAAGGCTCATGCTTGACCCTTGGGGACATTTATGTCACGGCAGACTTTCATTCTCATTCCTCATTGTGTGTTTTTCATTAGTTTGGAGACTTGGAAGCCCAGAGGCGGTTTTGTATATATGATGAAGTGCGTTTCTTTGCCCTCCAGCTCCAGTCACTGCAGTCCGAACTCCAGTTTAAAGATGCAGAGATGAATGAATTAAGAACAAAGCTTCAGAGCAGTGAACGAGCAAATAAACTAGCTGTTCCCTCCATCTCCCACGGCAGGTAACGATGGTGCTGGAGGGAGAGTTCCGTTTTGCGTTGTTCAGTAAAGAGTCTGAAGAACACAAAGGCTGGTCCTGAAGGAAGCCCATGTGGACTCTGCCGTGGGCCCAGGTCCACTCTTTGAAGGCCGCAAAGCGGGGCTGGATGGAGCTTGCGTGGTTTGGGGCATCGCAGCGTGAAAGCCCCACACTCTAGATGTGCTTCCTCTTTGTAGGGCTTTGTAAGCACAGCTGTTCAGGCAAGAAAGGGCTAGGAAGATCTCTCCAAACTTTTGGTGTGGGCCAGTCTTCATTTTTACGCAATTTGTTTTATTTATTTAAAGGTTTTATGATTTTTAGAGCTAGGGGAAGGGAGGGAGAAAGAGAGGGAGAGAGACATCAGTGTGAGAGAGACATATTGATCAGTTGCCTCTACGGCCCTAACCAGGGACCTGGCCCACAACCCGGGCATGTGCCCTGACCGGGAATTGAACTGACGACCATTTGGTTCACAGGCCGGCATTCAATCCACTGAGCCACCCCAGCCAGGGCTGTAATTTGTTTTAAATAACTGACTTTTGCCCCAAGCATAAGTATAATTCAGTCCAAACTACTTGGAATATTTTTTCTCATTTGCTGCCCTGGGATCTTTGTCCAGCAGCCCCTGCTTTTGCTACAGATGTGACGAACTTGTGCATGGCCTGTGCCCTGCTCCCTGCCTGCCAGAAAAGTCTGGCATGGTGTTGGGATCAGCTTTGAAATTTGAACAGCGTGGGTCAGGGCGTCTTCTTCCAGTATTGAGCATTCTGCTGCCTTTGCTCCTAATGGGCAGGGTGTGAAACTGAACTCTGGCCTTCTATAGTCCAGGTAAGACAGGAGAGCAGAGTGGGTCCGTCCTCACCTCTTCACACAGAAGGGCCTCGGCGTGGCCTGATCTGGCCTGAGAGTTCAGACTGCTTCTCTGACATAAGTTCCATGGCGCGGAGGAGCTGGCTCCATTTTCAAGTTGCAAGACACCACACCTTTTAACTGGCCCTCTTTCTACTGAAAATCTTTTAATTAAAAAACAGGTCATTGCACATAGAAATAGTAATGGAATTATGGCCAATATTTTTGAGTGATTAGAAAAACATGGAAGTAAATGAAAGATTTTTTTCAACACTTTGGGTCAAGATGCCTTGAATTGTTTTTCTGCTTTGCATTTTTATTACTGCATTGCTAAATCTTATTACATTTCTTTTTTTTAACTTATTGAGGTAACATTGGTTAATAATGTTACACAAATCTTAGGTGCGCAACTGTAGTAACAGTAGCTGTGTGCTCCCTGTGTGCCCACCACCCAAAGTCAAGTCCCCTCCTGCCTTCCCCTGCCCCCTTCCACACCGCTGTCTGTCTGTGAGTTGGTTTTGGTTGTTCGTTTGTTCTTTTTTGTTTTATATCCCACATAGTGAGTAAAGGCATATGGTTCTTGTCCTTTTTCGTCTGAATTGTTTCACTTAGCGTAACACCCTCCCGATCTGTCCATGTTGTTGTAAATGGCAATATTTCATCGTGTTTATGAAAATACCTTGGCATTTATACTGCTGTCCTGACAAAGAATGACATTTGTATAGCAGGTAAAATCTTTGGTCAAATCACCTAGGTATGAAGAGTTCCAAGCTTGTCAGAAGTTTTATAACCAGGTATTTTAAGTGGTTTTAGCAGAATCATTACTTTGCTTTCATGGTTGACTTTTTCCAGTCCTAGAAAGAGCTCTTCTGTGGTTCTAAAGCCAGAAGCATGTTCCCCACAATTTGGAAAGCCATCTTTCCCTACAAAGGAGTCTTTCAGTGCTGACATGTCCCTTCCCCGCCCCTGCCAGACAGAGCCAGGATGCAAGGCGCTGGCGGGCAGAGAGGGTAAGTCGGTCTCTCCATCGTGTATTGCTGTGCAACAGATCACCCACCCTGGTGGCGTAAAACAACGGGTATTTATTTTCTCCTCATTTCTGTGGGCCACCAGTTCTGACAGGGCACAGTGGGAGTGGTTTGTTTCTGATATGGCTGTGCTTTTGTGCTCCAGTTTTCATTCACATTTTATCCAGTTCCAGAAAATAAGACCCACAGTCTGGGAGGTGACCCCAGAAAGCAAGAAGAGTCCCAAAAACGTCTTGTCGACAGCCTGGTGCAGACTTCAAACACTCGAGGTACTGAAATGCCTACTCCTTCTGCAGGAGGCCTGCACGGCTCCGACTATCCTTTGCAATGCCCCAATGTCCTCGGCCAGTGCCCACAGAACTGTCCACTGCTCTGGGGACCAGTGCCCCAGGCAGTCCTTCAGAGGGTCCGGGGAAGTCGTAGTTGTGACCCAAACAGAAGGCAATAAAATGGAAGGGGTCAAGAGCAGGTATGTCCCAGAGCCTCTGCACCCACAGGTGTCTCAGTGGGGCTCAGTGGCAGCTTAGAGGATAGTTGGCATCCAAGGAATGTCCACTTTTTCCTTTTGAGGCTATAGAAAGCCCTCCCGTGTCAGAACTTTCTAGAGGCACCTTGTTCTTTGCAGGTTCCATCTTGATAAACCTTCTTCTGAAGCAGCCTTTGATCCCAGGGGCATCTGTCGGGCTGTGTCACCTCCTGAGCAGTGGCTCTGAGGCTCCGCCCAGCACCCTCTCGCAGCCACTGGGGTTTGGCAGGTAAGCATAAGGCTCCTAAAAAGCCTGTTCAGAAAGAAGTTTCCAGGAAGCAGGTCTCTTTCTGAGACTTGGCCAGCCTGGGAGGCCTGTGTGCTGGGCAAGGTAATGAGAATTTGGCAGGCAGGTTGTTTGGGTCCCTTCACCTTATCTCCATCTCACGCTTGTGTATTTTCTTTTGTGTCTATTGCTAGTACCTTGACTGGGATTTCCAGCCTCAGGACCTCAGGTTCTCGCGATGGGTCATTTCCCCTCTCGGCCCTTAGAGAAGCACAGAACCTGGCACTTACTGGACTGAATATGATCGCCAGGGATGAAGGCTTGTGTGACAGAGACCCAGCCGAGGGGGGCAGAAGGGCCTTCCCACTCTGCCAGTTTCCTGGAGCTGTGCATCTCCTCCCCCTGGTGCAGTTCTTCATTGGTGCACACTGCCAGGCCCTGCAGGATTTGTCAGTTGCCAAGAGAAGCGGGGCCCCTGGGGACTCACCAGCACATTCCTCCCGTGTGAGCTCCAGGGTAGAGGCCAGTGCCGAGGACTCGCTCTGCCACCTGGAAAATCTCTGCGTGGTCTCGCTGCGCATCCTCCAGCACCTGGTGTGCCACAGCGGGGCTGTCATCTGCCTGTTACTGTCAGGAGCAGGGGCCGATTCTGCTGCTGCTGAGGGAAACCCGAGCCTGGCTTCCCCTGGGGCTGGGATGTCAGCCCCAGCGGGGCTTGCCGACCACCAAGGCCAGCACCCACTGCTGAAGATGCTTCTTCACCTGTTAACGTTGTCTTCTGCAGCACCAGGTCACCTTCAAGCTAGTGTCCTCAGCCAGTGCCTTCAGGTTTTGGTGAAATCGGCTGAAAACTCTCCCTTTGACTTCTTGCCCAGGTATAATGCAGCAAGGGAGTCACGGTTCTTTGCGGGTCTTACCTGACTTCTTGAGGCTTATCCTGTGGCCCTTGTACTTTGCTCATATCTTGACATATCTGTACTGCTCAGTTCTAAACCTTGGTTTAGGTTCTAAGGCTTTGTTCAGGGAGTTCTGAAGTGATGGGAAGTGGGGCCAGGTATGGGGAGAACGAAGGAAGTGGTTTATTTGGCTTCATTCTGCCTCTATACAGCAGAGAAGCAAAAGGCACGCGTGAAAGAAAGCAGTTAGCCACTACGGGAGAGTGTCCTGCCCCTGGGACAGACAAAGGCCAAGCCAAGAGGCCTTTGAACCTGGGACGTGGATCAGGTGAAGACCGTGTGTCACAGCCTCATTTCAGTTTGGTGGGGTTCCCTAAGGCAGCAGAGGGGGTGGGGAGGGTCTGCAGCCTGCAAGCTGGCCTTGCTGGGAGTCTGCCCGTCATCGTGCCCGTCTCTGGCCTGAGCCACAGGTTGGTTGCTCTTACAATTTGTTGGAAGTGGTAGTGTTCACCTAGCTCAGAACACTGTTGTCCTCAATTCCTAACTTGGGGTCCCAGAGCCTCGTCCAGCCATCCTCTCATCCAGGGACCCCATCTCTTCTGCTCCACCAACAGGCCAGGTCCTATGTTGGATGTTGAGGTGACTCTACTGGCTGCACATATCTTCTCCTCTCTGAGCTCAGACACCTGTTTCTAAAAACATGCCCGGACCGTGGTGTCCACCTGAATACACTCCGGCTGGTCCGGTCCACACTAAAGGCGGTGCCCCGAGCTGGAGCTGGTACTGCGGTGCAGTGTGGGCAGCTCGGTAGGCGCAGGACCATCGCCCAGGTGCCAGGATGGGGCCCGGCTCCGTGGCTGGTTGCTTGTTCTACATTTGTTGAGTGAATGAATACCAAGAACCACATTTTTGCCATTTCTCATGGTGGATACACCACCATTCCGTTCCTGTTCACCTTTTCCATAGGACCCCGAAAAGCCATTTCATGGGTTCTTACCACAGGCCAGACAGATGCCTTCTGCTCGCTGCCTCGTGTGACGCCCTCAGCCATCCTCACACACAGCCCAGCTCCCGGAGCACTTGGCATCTGCCGGCTGACAGCCCTGATGGGGGCAGGGAGATGTGTCTGAAATCCCGGAGTGAGCGTGCTGGGGGCTTTCAAAGCAGTCTCCTGAGCCATTGCTGGCTTTGGGTTTGTTTGTTTGTTTTTAATATTTTACGTGTTTATTTTTAGAGGGAGGGGAAGGGAGAAAGAGAGGGAGAGAAACATCAATGTGTGGTTGCCTCTTACTCCCCTAACTGGGGACTGGCCCATAACCCAGGCATGTGCCCCGACTGGGAATCGAACCGGCAACCTTTTAGTTCACAGGCCGGCACTCAGTCCACAGAGCCACACCAGCAAGGGCAAGCCATTGCTCTTGATCACTGTCTGGCACCACCTCCCACTCCATGTTTCTCCTCCAAATTCCTTCAGGCTGGCAAGCTGAACCCCACCACTGCACAGTTTCCACTTGACCTTGGCATAAAAGCTACGGATAGGTGCCACCAAGGCTCTAAAGCCGTGTGTGGTGCTGACAGGCTGTGGCCTCATTAAGGGCTCACTTGCCCACCTGGGCTTGAGGGCAGGTCGCCCCCAGACCCTTGTCTTCCTCCTGTGTCTGTTGCAGCACTGAGCCCAGGGCTGTTCCCCAGGTACTAAGGTTGCAGGGGCTTTCGAGCAGATAGGTCCCATCCCCAACTCCACCCAGAGCAGTGCGGGCACTGCTAAAAAAAATCAGAAAAACGGCCCTGGTGTCATCAAAGACGATTTGGAGCCCTGGCCTGCGTGGCTCAGTTGGTCAGGGTGCTGTCCTATGAACCCGAAGGTCACAGGTTTGATTCCCGGTCAGGGCACATCCCTGGGTTGCATGCTCGGTCCCTGGTCAGGAGGTCCCTGTGTGCATGAGGCACCTGACCTGTTTCTCTCTCACATTGATGATCCTCCCCCTGCGTTTCTCCCTTCCTTCCTCCCTCTCTAAAGGCAGTGAGCGTATCCTCAGGTGAGGATTAAAAGAAAAAAATTGGAAATCACTGTGTTGTATATAAAGATGGATTTTACATGCAGGTAGTTTCAGGGACTCTAGTGGACCACCTAGGGGCCCCTTCTAACAACCAGGTTAAATTCCAGTTTCCCGTCAAGTGGCGTACTTCCTAGCGACTGAATATGTGCTCCCAAGTGAGTTTGCCCCAAACAGTGAGACCTTGCTTCCTCGTGCATCCTGAGGAATGCTGCTCACTCGGTGCTATGCGCTGACACGCTGCGGGCGCGTGCAGGGGGCACACGCAGAGTGGCCTCCCCACCACCAGTCTGTACAGGTTGGGCAAACACCAGTGGTTGTCTTGGTACTTGGTTCCTCGATGACAGGTCCCTTTGGCCTGACACCTGGGGGAGGGTGCACCCAGAGCCCCTCACCCGTGCTCACCCCAAGTGTGCCCCTTCTCACGCTTGCCACGAGAGGAGCTGGAGTGTCCTGTAAGTGGAGAAAACGGTCTCCCTTGCTTAGTGAGTGGTCTCATGTGATCAGCCATAGTCCAGTCCATGTCTGTCACTTCTGGAGCCTGGCCAGTCCTTTGGTAGGGCACAGGGGACATTTCTCTCTCCCTGACCTGCCTCCGTATTTAGGAGACGAGGCAGGAAAGCGCCCAGGAGCAGGGTGGAGGCCAGGTACCCCAGGTCCACAGAGGCAACTGCCATTTACTAGGTGGCACTATGCCAGGCGAGGGCCTGTCATCTCTAAGCCACAGCAGGCAAAGGCAGTACCCACTCGTTCTTGTAAAAGTGGGTGGCAGTCGGCTGGCATTTGAACCTAGGTTTACCTGAAGCACGTCCTCCTCCGTCTGGCCTGCTTGAATTTCCTGTTCCCTGTAGTGAAAAGGGAGGGTGAATTGAAAGGTTGGGTCGGAAGGGTCACCGTCCCTCTGGGCCCCTGTGTTGCAGGTTCCAGAGTGTGTTCCCCGTGCTGCCGCAGTGCCTTAGCCCAGAGACACCTCTGCCCAGCGTGCTGCTCACTGTCGAGCTCCTGTCCCTCCTGGTGGACCACGAGGGGCTTGTGCCTCAGCTCTGCTCCCACTCGGGTAAAGCCGGGCAGGGGCAGGTGTCGGGACTACTCCGGAAGGGTGGTGACAGGGACAGGTCAGGGGCCTCCCCAGGGCTTCTGCAGCTTGCACTGGGTGCCCCTGAGTGAGAGGTGGGGTGTTCTTTTCAGAGGGGTGCCTCCTCCTGCTGCTGTACATGTACATCACATCGAGACCTGACAAAGCGGCCTCGGACAGACAGTGGCTTCAGCTGGAACAGGAGGTGAGAACACCAGAGCCCGAGTGGACTCTTCACCGCCCCACCCCCGAGAGCCATCTTCCCCTGCTTCTCCTGGACAGAGGGAGCTTTAATTTTGGTAGCAAGAGTTTAGCCACTAACAGGTAAACTCATTTGGGTGGCTCCACACTACACAGATGGAATAAGGTGGACCCCAGGGTGTGGGGGACTTGGCAGAGTTGCCTAATCACTGAATCCACCTTGGCTTTGGGGCCTGGTGGCTGGAGGCAGGGCCTGGGGACACGTGGGTTGTTGGTCCTGAGTGTGGTCTGCAAAGCCCCCCCCCCCACCTCTTGAACCCCACTCATGCACACAAGCAGTTGGAGCTCTTGTAGAAGCCAGAGCGGGGGCCTCGCTATGATCCAGGTCTTGTTCTGGAACAGTGTGCTCCTGTTCTAGGCCGTGTGGCTCCTGGCTAAGCTTGGTGTGCAGAGCCCCTCGTCCCCAGTTACTGGCTCCAACTGCCAGTGCAACGTGGAGGTGAGTGCCCGGGGGTGGGCGGGGGGGGGGGGGGCACAGCGTGGCAGGCCTGTCGGCTGGTGAGGTGGCCGTGTGCTGCTTCCAACCCTGGTGCTACCGTTCATAGCCCTCCTCACTGGTGTGGCTAGGAAAGGGCACATTGTTGGGATGCGGGAACCATGGGGCCTGACCCCCCTGCACCCCCAGGTGGTCAGAGTGCTCACCGTGATGCTGCACAGACAGTGGCTGACAGTGCGGCGGGCAGGGCGGGCGCCCGGGACCGAGCAGTGGAAGCGGACAGTGCGCTGTCTGAGGGGCGCGGTGCTGCTGCTGCACGGCCTGTCCCAGAAGGACAAGCTCTTCACAGTGCACTGCGTGGAGGTGCTGCATCAGTACGACCAGGTGATGCCAGGGGTCAGCGCGCTGATTCGAGGGCTTCCAGATGTGACTGACTGTGAAGGTGAGCTGGCAGGAGGCACCCATCCTGCCCCAGCCCACCTGTGGGGTTTTCCTTGAAGTTCAAGGACAAGGCAGACTTGCTGGCCTGCAGTCCTCCATCCTCCACGACCTTGGCTGGTACTAGGTTCCTTATCTCCCTGCTCTGTTCTCTGAGCGTATCCAGCTGCCTTTTGCTCCTATCTGTTGAGTCAGCCTAGCAGAGCCACGGTTTTTCCAGAAACATCCCTGTCTGGATTGCCTTTGTATCACTTTGCTTGCAGTAGCTGAGGGAGAAGGCCTGGGTGTGGAAGGGACTGGTTAGTCACTGCAAGTGTGGGGGAGGGGAGGTAGGCCAGCCCCCAGCCCTTCAGGCCTTCACCACCAAATCCTCTTTTGCCCTGGCTCAGAGGCGGCCCTGGATGACCTCTGTGCCGCGGAGACAGAGGCGGATGACACGGAGATGGACTGCAGCTGAGGTCCAAGCATCGAGCCACATGGTGGCGCCAGCACCTCTGCTTTCCTCCCCTTGGGAGCCCATTAAAAGCAGCAACGGCTGCCTGTGAATACGCCGGCCTTGTTGTGTCGCCTTGCTCTGTGCTGGCCTAGTAGGAGGGCGGGATGGAACTGGAGCAAGGCCCAGGGAAGGCTGCGATCCTTCTTCCCGTTTCTGGCTGAACCCCCCCCCACCCCCCATCCCCATGGTAACAAATCTGCCTGGAGGAAGGAGCCCTGCCCTGCCTGTGGAATTGTCCTGAGTCATCGCTTTGGGCTGGGGCCATGGGAAGAAACCATTGTATAGCAGGGAAGGAAGCAGCCCCGAGGCCCAGCCCTAAACCAGGGAGTCCTGGGGAAGCAGGGCCAAGGGGTCTGTGCTGAGAAGGCCATGCCCCCACCCCCCTCCCCGGCAGGCTTGAGCGCCGCAGCCAGCCTTCCTCCATAGCCTGGGCGTCCCTGCCCTTGCCTCACTGCCGCACTGTGCCAGCCAGTGGGCCACAGCTACCGCTCTGAGGCATGTGGGGAGTCACAGGAGGGGGGGTATTTGGGGAGGGATGGGTGTTGGCAAGAGAGGGACCCAGCAGGCTGACTTAGCAGGGCGGGCCAGGCTCTCACCAGCCTGGTAGGCGGGCTCAGGGCTAAGTTTCACTTCCCACCTCTGGGGCCAGCAGCAAGATCCAGCTGGTGTGCTCAGCCCAAGTCCTTGCTGCCTGCCTGCTACTTGGTAAGTGAGGACCCCCAAGGGGCTGGGCAGGGTGGGGAGGCCAAGGGTTCCGCCCAGCACCACCAGACTAAGTGGGCACTAAGGGAAGAACTAAACCTCCCCTAGACAGTGTGCTGATACCACTAAGGAAGTCGCACCCTGTCTGGCTTCCTGCCCTGAAAATGGGCCCTAAAGATCACCAATAGTGCCTACCTGTGCTGGGGTGGGGGGTGGGGGGCCCAGAGACGTGCTCCTGCGCACCCTCCCCACCCCTGCCTTAGATCTTATCCCGGGCACTCACCCACTCCCCTCCGCAGGCTCCTCCCCAGGCTCAGTGGCAGGTACCATGTGCTCGCAGGCCCTGCCCCCAGGGCCCGTGCAGACCCTCGTCTTCTTGGACTTGGAGGCCACTGGACTGCCCTTCTCCCAGCCCAAGATCACAGAGCTGTGCCTGCTGGCCGTCCACAGGTGCGTGATGGAGAGCCCCCCAGCCCTTCGGGGACCTCCCCCCTCAGTGCCCCTGCCACCCCGAGTGGTGGACAAGCTCTCCCTGTGTGTGGCTCCCGGGAAGGCCTGTAGCCCTGCGGCCAGCGAGATCACTGGCCTGAGCACAGCCATGCTGGCAGCACACGGGCGTCAGCATTTCGACGCCGACCTGGTCAACCTGCTCCTGGCCTTCCTGCAGCGCCAGCCACAGCCCTGGTGCCTGGTGGCACACAACGGCGACCGCTACGACTTCCCCCTGCTCCAGGCAGAGCTGGCTGTGCTGGGCGTGGCCAGTGCCCTGGACGGTGCCTTCTGCGTGGATAGCATTGCTGCCCTGAAGGCCCTGGAGCAGGCCGGCAGCCCCCCCCAGCAAGGCCCGTGGAAGAGCTACAGCCTGGGCAGCATCTACACACGCCTGTACGGACAGGCCCCGCCGGACTCTCACACGGCCGAGGGGGACGTCCTAGCCCTGCTTAGCATCTGCCAGTGGAGGCCGAGGGCCCTACTGCAGTGGGTGGATGCCCACGCCAGGCCCTTCAGCACCGTCAAGCCCATGTATGGGGTCACAGCCTCTACTGGAACCAACTCAAGGTCATCTGCTGCCACAGCCACTGCACGCCCGGCCAGAGCCAGAGACACCAGCCCCAAACTTGGGAGGAGCAGGAGGTCCAAGGTGCTTTCTCCAACAAAGGGCCCTGAATCCTCACCCGCGGAGGGACTGCTGGCCCCGCTGGGCCTGCTGGCCTTGGTGACGGTGGCGGTAGCCACACTGTATGGGCTGTCCCTGGCCACACCTGGGCAGTAGGCTGAGGTGGAAAGTCTGACTAATAAAGACCCCACAGCACTGAGCACACTCTCGCCTGTACCTTCCTTGGCAGCCTTAGAGCCTCCTGCCCCTCCGCCCACGCTCAGGCACCTGGGCAGGGGGCACAGAGGGTGGCGGTCTTTGTCCCCCTGTCGCTCACCCTCCCCAGCAGGATGACCAGCCGTCCGAGCCCTACACTAGGAGGCAAACCCGGAATTCCCAGTGTTGGTCGGCAGTGGTGCCCGGCCAGCTACCCAGTGCCTCCAGCCAAGGCTCTGCAGAAGCGGGGCAGTTCCAAAAGTCTGCATTTATTGTAAACAGGGCACAGACCCGGGACTCAGACACAAATCGACAGGTACAGAGCTGAGACAAGATCTGGTGAGACAGTAGCAGAGGGACGGAGGGACACCGAGGTATTCGTGCTGGGCCAGCACCCTGCCACCTTTGGTCTGGGCGGCCCTGCTGCGAGGGCAGAATGGACGGGGGCACAGAGCTGGCTGTGCCGAGGCTGGTGTGAGGGAGGCACAGACTGTCAGGGTCAGCCAGCCCCTCCCTGTGGGCCAGCCTCCCTCCAGGACCCCAGGGCTTGGTCTTCAGAGCAACTATCACACTTTTTTTTAACAGAGAAAACAGGCAAAATATTTGGCAGGAAGTACAACAAAAACACTGCAGGAAGGACACCTGAGTGTGCAGGTGGACAGAGGCCACCCTGCCACCTGTTGGGGGGGCCCAGAGCCACCTGATGTGGCCCCTCAGGTGGTCCCAGGGAGGTTGCGGGAATAGTCCAGGCACACAGCTGGCATGTGGGTAGGGCGTTTTGATATCAGAAGGCTGCCCACCTCCCACTGGGCGCACGACACAGGCTCCAGGGATCAAAACCCAGCTCAGCCGGTCCCGGGCTTCACCCGCTTCCCTGCATCATGGCTCTGGTTCTTCAAAGGGACGCACATCCTGGGGACAAGCCATGGCCTTGAGCCGTGGCCAGCCATTCTGCTGAAGCCAGAGCATGTGTGCGTCTAGCCCACAAAGAACTGTGCCATCCTAGCATGACAAGCCCCGCTTGGTCTCCCCGGGGTGGCCTGGCAATGAACTCCCACCCCATTCTTTGAATTTTGTTTGAGATTTCAAGGAAGCTTCATTTGAGTGAGGAAGAGAACAAAGGATGGTCCCAGCAACTTTGGCAGGATTGTCCCCACCTTGTCGGCATCACAAGTGCACAAATACGACATACACCTCCTGCACGGGGAGAAGAGGGCCGTGCCTGCAGAGCCGACCACAAAGACACGTGCACACATACACACGTACACACACACACACACATCAAGTGGCAACCGGAGATGCAGCTGTGCACTCAGTAGGCGGCCTTTGGGGGGTCCATGTACGCCGGGTTGTAAGGAGGCTGGCTGGGAGGGTAGGGCGTGGCTGCGCCTCCTGTAAACAGAGGACCGTGGTTGGCTGTGGGCGCTTCGGGAGCTTTGGGGTCAGGGCTGCTCAGAGTTGGCAGTGGTACTCACCAGCCAGCGTCTCATGGTAGGCAGGTGGGCCCGTGGGCTGGGCTGGGTAGGGCGGTGGGTACTGCGTAGGGTAGGGTGCTGCCGCCATCCCCGGCTGGGGGGGGATGGGGTGGTAGCCCTGGTACGACGGCCCTGGGTAGGTGGGCGGCACACTTGGAGGCTGAGGGTAGGGGGCGTGCACCACTGTGGTGGACGTGGTGGTGGTCACGACCGCTGCAAACAGAACCCCAGTCAGGACCCTCAGGCTTGCCACCCCTCCCTCCAGCTTAGCCAAATCAGGGCCTTGGGCAGCTCCCGGGCCACCCTGGGCCCTGCACAGTGGGTGGGTGGGGCAGACATGCTTACGGCGAGGCCGGCGGCACATCTTGTACAAACAGCAGCAGGAGCAGGTAAAGCAGGCGATTATGGTGACGATGAAGAGCACGAAAATGGTCACGCCAACAGCAACGGTGGCCCCGAACCTGCCAAAGAGCCCGTTGTGACCTGGGGCTTCTTGCTCCTAGCCAGGAGCAGCAGTCCACAACCCAGCCACCCCCAGGGGGCTCCCCTCTTGCAGGAGACACTCTGGGCAACACAGATAGAGGAACTCCCAAGGTATCCTGTTCCAGCCTCAGTTTCCTCACAGGTAAACTGGGGTTGCGAATCTATATAAAGCGCCCCACCTGCGGTCTACGCCCCTTGCCCTGCCCTCAAGAGCATGGGGGGAGAGTTTTTCTGGGCCTCCCCACCACTGATACCTCTCGTCCACCCATCAACTGATGAGCAAGTGGTCATCAAGCACATGCCACAAGCCAGGCACTATGGTTTGAGCCAAAAACTCAGCAAGGGGCAAGATAGACCATGGCCTCTGGGTGCCCACAGAGCCCTGGAGGAGGCAGATGTTGGAGGTAATGACTCAGGAAGCCCAGGGGACGAAGGTGGGGAGAAGATCCAGGAGAGCAGAGGCCAGTGTGTCCAGAACAGCAAGGAGAGGAATGCAGTGTGCTTGGCCTTGGCACTGGCTGGCTCACAGTCCAGGGCAGGGCTGTCCCCCACGTGACTGGAACCTGCTGGGCGCCAGCACCGTGCCAGGTGTTCACCTGCACCCCTGGGCTCCACAGGTGGGAAAATTAAGAGCCAGTCAGATGCCACGGGAGAGGGGGAGCTGGAGGTGGTCTGCCTTCTGGAAGAGGGGGCCTCCCTGCCTGACCCAGCCCCTCAGCCAGGACCATGACAGGGGGGCCTGCTCTTTGAGAAGGCAGGCCCTGGGCCAGTTCACCAACACTGTCTTGCCAGGGCAGACAGAGCCCCCTGCTATCCGCCCCTGCCCCCAGAGGTCGAACTCCATTCTGGTAACAGGCAAATGCTCAGTAAGGGCACCAAGCACGGTAAAACCCAGGAGGAGCCTGGTGAGCCTCCCCAGCCTCGGGGGCTGGGGGTGCAGGGTTTGGGGGGTTGTGGGCCCCACCCTGGAGGGCTGTGGAGGGGCTTCCACTGACCAGACAGGCAGCACCTCCACAGGGCCCTGGGCCACAGCCTAGGGACAGACGAAGGGCAGCCCCTACACACTGCAGACAAAAACACCCAAGCGCATTTGCAAGACAGGTCGTCAGTCTTGCCCAAGAGAGGAGCCCTCATCTGCCCCTCCCTCAGCCACAGGCTCCTCCCAGACCTCCTGTGGACAGCTGGACAGTGAAAGGGGAAACACACACATTCAAAACAATCAGTGACCAGTGACACGTGAGTGCGGCCCATCACCTTCCGTCTCTTCCCGTCTCTGTCTCTCACACACACGCACACACACGCAGTATGGCGCCCAGGCTCACCCCATGTCAGCCTCCACCTTTACTCAGGGTCTTCCTGTCCCAGACTGCCCTCTTTCCATCACGGGCACTCAGTTTCAATCTCCTCCCCTTTCGGAGAAAAGGAAAGCACATCTCCTCCTCAGCCCTCCCCTCCCCTGACGTCAGTGGCAGGAAGGACAGACACAGGATCTTCTTAAAGACACAGCACAGGTGTTAACTGGATGCACGGAAACAATGGACAGGGCTTGTGTAAGGCAAAGATAAGCGCCTTCTACTAAAGAAGTTCTGTGTCCGGGAGAGACTGCTCAGCACGACCTGCCCAGTTAGGAATTCAGGATCAGATCACCCTGTGAGGTTACCTTCCACAGAGCCCCCCTCTTTTTTCACCCACAGATTTTTGGGTATAACCATCAGTCCAGCATACCTTTTACCAGATAGGCGTGCAGCTCAAAGGACCCAAACCTAATACAGATACATCTAAAACACGGGTGACCGCATGGGTGACCCCACTTCCTGGGGTTCCTGGGCTTCGTGGGATGCCAGGGTCAAAGGGTGAAGCGGGCCCCAGAGGGAAGCAAGAATCACCTAGATTTTATAGCAATAAGGACACAAAAGGTGAAAGGGGAACACTGGTTTTCCTGAAAGATTAATGGGGAGTCCTGGTTACAAGATATTAACAAAAAGATTTCTGTAATTTATGAATGAACATTAGAAAAATGTACCAGCGTTAGACTTTTTCCCTTACAATGCCAATGAGCTAAAAGTTATTTTACTCCAATGTAAAAATATTCGACTTCTTTTGAGTCTATTGCTAATTCTTATGTGTTAGAAATCAACTCCCAGGATATTAAAAGGAAAAAAAGGACAAGGAGTGGCTTAGGCGCCCAGGCCCCGGCTGCTCCACCAGCTTGGGCAGGGGGGTCGGGAGTGGGAAGGAGGCCAGGTGCCTGGTCTGCCTTCCCAGACCAGCACCCCAGCCTGGCCTGCCCAGGCTGGCCTCTCCCAGTGGCCCCCCACCCTCCTTGATGGGCTCCTTCAGCTACCTCAGCCTTCCGCCACCTGCCAGGTCTGATCATGTCACTCCCTTCTCAGAGGCCCGCTGTGACTCCTGTAGCTCTTGGCTCAGAAATCTGCTTTATCACTTGTCACACTGTGTGTGTGAGCGTATGTGATATATTACAGTTGACGATAAAAGGGGAGAAAACTTAGGATTTGTCTCACCAGAGAGTAAAACTTGCAACATGGCAAATTTTAGCCTTTAAAGTTTAAATAACATAGAACCCCTCGTGTGGTCTGGGACTCCCTCCTCCTTCCTCAGTACTGCAGCCACACTGCCCTCCTCCCCAGTATCTGAAAGCACCATGCTGGGGCCTGTCAGGGCCTTGGCCCACGCAGTTCCTCCCGCCTGGCCCACCCCTCTCTTCCTCCCGCCCC
This sequence comes from Desmodus rotundus, assembly GCF_022682495.2. NCBI lineage: Eukaryota > Metazoa > Chordata > Mammalia > Chiroptera > Phyllostomidae > Desmodus > Desmodus rotundus. The sequence goes on from NC_071394.1 coordinate 130,071,759, forward strand.
CACATCACTGATTCCTGTCTACCCTGCAGCCCTCAGCTCAAAGCATCACCTTCTCAGAGGCTTTGCGCCATCACTGTCCCTCCCGTGGCTGGCAGAGAGTAGGTGCTCAGTAACTCTGACGAAAGAATAAATTCACTCGGGGACCCCATGGGACGGACGGCCAGGCAGGATGCTCCGAGGACGTGCAATGTTGGAGAGGTGGTGGCACGGTGTGGTGGCAGGGGCCGGTGGCCACAGCAGGCCCCACTTCTCATGGAAGCCCGCCTCTGAGAGGAATGGGGGCTTCCCCAGGTTGGCACTCTCTCCCAGATAAAGGAGTCTGAAGGCCAAGTTCAGGAGGCAGAACTGAGCAGCCCAGAGGAAGCCACAGACTCCCAATGCTTAGATTAGAAAGGGCCACCTCTAGGTCTCTGGGGCTGGGACACCAGCTCTCGCATGATGCTGACAATGTGGCAGCCCGGCCTGACATGGTGTGTGGGGGGCTGCAGAAAGGGCACTGTGGGGCCTGGGAGTCAGCACAGGCTCGCTGGGCCGCGCCCCACCTGATGGACCTCCCTTCCTGTTGCCTGTGCTATCAGAGGGAAGTGGGGGCAGAGGGCTGGCACAGCCTGCCCAGGGCCTGTAACCAGAGATTCTACCATTCAGGTGCCAAAAACACACCAGTCCTGCCCTGGCTGGTGTGGCTCAGTGGATTGAATGCCAGCCTGTGAACCAGGTTTGATTCCTAGTCAGGGCACGTGCCTGGGTTACAGGCCGGGTCCCTGGTCCAGGGCGAAAGAGAGGCAACCGCATGTTGATGTTTCTCTCCGTCTCTCCCTCCCTTCCCCTCTCAAAAAATAAATAAATGAAATCTTTAAACACACACACACACACGCACACACACGCACACCCCAGTCCTGCCAGACCATCCCATGAGTGGCAAAGAGCTGGAAAGGGACAATAAAATCAGGATCCGAAGGAACCATGACAGGGGACCGAGGAAGTTCTGGGGAGGGAACGAGCCAATAACGAACTCAGCCAGACTGGGTTGGCAGAGTAGGATGGGGCTCACCTGCCAGAGCCGGGGCTGGGGGGCCCGCAGAAGACCAGGGCCGAGCCCAGCTTGGCCGCACTCTGGGAAGCAGTGCCCACTGGGAGGGAGGGCCCCACCCATCCCGCTGTGCCAGGCAGACGTGGCTCCTCTGGAGCCCTGCACTCTGACAGGGTGCCTCGTTGTTCCCCAAAGGAACAAATCACCCAGAGGGAGAGGCGAGGGCAAGGCCAAAGAACAGAGCGGAGAGGGAGTTATGGTGGGGAAGGGGGCAGAGCTGGCACAGGTCCCTGGCACCAAGCAGTCTCTCCCCTGTCAGGGTCTGCCCGGAGCTCTCAGCTGGGCCCGGGCAGCGGGGGCTGGACCTACCACGGAGCCAGCACCCTGGCGGACAGACAGCAGTGCCCTGGGCCAAGGGGCAATGTACAGATGCCCACCCAAGAGGACGCCTCCTTTCAATCCTGGACAGGTGGCCAGGCACCTGTGGGCATTCACAGAAGTGTCACTGACAACCCTGTCCCTCCACCCTCCATAAACCTGCACCTCGAGTGCTGAACTTGTATAAGGCAGGTGCTGCGGGGACCCTGGGGCTGGGCTTAGGAAGTTTAGGAGATTGGGGTACTCCCTGGCCCCCTAAAAGGGCAGCCCCGACATAGTAACCATGACCCACAGACCTGGACATCACCAGGTGTCTGAGCATCCTGGCCCCACCACTGCCACCCGATCTCCATGCACCAGGCACCGCCACCACCGCCCCATCAGCGCCGTGTCACCACAATCGCTTCCTACCACCAGACACTGCCCGTCTGCCACCCCATCACGTGTCCCCATCGCCCCCATCCCCACCAGCCTCTCCACCACCACCACGCACTACTGCGCCATCACCGTGCACTCCCCACCTTCTATCATCACTGTCTCCCTCTGCTCACCTACACCCATCATCAGTCACCTGCGCCCAACCCCAACTTAGGTCAATTCAAACCCACCCTTGGCCTTTCAAATGTCAACCCCCAACCATAGCCACTCCCATCCCCAGCACAATAGGGACACAACTTCCCAACAGAAGGATGGAAGGCCCTGGTGATTGGACATGGAGACAGCTCTCCAGGGACCCCACCCCAACGACTCCTCCCCATCGCAGTCCCCACAGCCTTCATCCCAGCCCACCTAGGGCCCCGTCACCTCCACCAGGAATATGCACCCAGCCTGCTGGTCTCACTTACCCTGGTATGTCACTGTCCATGTTGGAGTTAAAGCTCAGCGATGAGGCCAGCTGCTCCACATTCTCCACACTCTTCCTGACAGCAGCTAAACTGCAAGGGGAAAACCTCATGATTAACACAACCCCCCACCCAGCACACCAGGAACCAACGTGCCCTGCCTTAGCACACACACAGAACATGCACAAAGGCCCCCTCAGTCCTGGGCCACGGAGGCAGCCCGGACAGTGTCATGGGAATGGGTATCACACACACCCCCAGGGCCCCCAGCTGCACTGCCAAGCCCTTCTTCTCAAGTGCACCTGGCACAGTCTTCAGGGCAGACCACACCTGAGGCTACAGAACAAACCTCAACAGATCGGGAGAGACAGCTGTCCTACAAAGTATCTTCTCCAGCTAAAAAGAACTCATGCCTTGGGAAACTAACATGGCAAAAAAAAAAAAAAAAAAAAAAAAAAAAAAAAAAAAAAAACCACAAAACCCTCCTGTGAGTTAAATAAGAAATCATAAAGGAAATTAAGAAATATGAAAAACTGAATGATAATGAAGATACTCCAGATCAAAATTTGTGAAACTCAGCCCTGGTGGCTCATTAGATTGAGCGCCAGCCTGCGAACTGAAAGGTCGCCGGTTCAATTCCCAGTCAGGGCACATGCCTGGATTGTAGGCCAGGTCCCTGGTTGGGGGCTTGCAAGAAGCAACCAATTGTTTCTCTTGCACATTAATGTTTCTCTTTCTCCCTCTTTCTCTCTCCCTCTCAAAGTAAATAAATAAAAAAAGTTTTAAAAATTTGCAAAACTCAGCTAAAGCAGCTCTTAGAGGAAACGTAACTTTTAATAGTGAAATGGTATTAAACTCAAGAAGATGAAAAAAAATAGTGCAACACCCGCCCCCCCCACCCCAAAGAAGGAAGCAAAAATAAAAGAGAACAGCCACAAACAATAAAAGAAGATTAACAAAACCAAAGCCGGTAGACCTCTGGCAAGACTAAGCAAGAAAAGGAGAAATGATACAAAAGAAAAATTATGCAGATTTTTAAAAAGGGGAAATAACTATAGGTGCAACAGAGATTTTAAAAATAATAACTTACTTGAATTCTGACTCGAACAAACTACCCACAAAGAGACATTTTTGAAACAAATGGAGCCAACTGAAGACAGACTAGCATTGAAAGCTATTAATGAATTACTGTCAATTGTGCAAAATGTGTTACTCATATAGTGGTTATAATTTTTAAAGGCCTCACTTGTACTGATAAAGCGAACACTTACGGTCCTGACTGGTGTGGTTCAGTGGGTTGGGTGTTGTCCCCAAAACCAAAAGGTGCCTGGGTCGCCGGCCAGGCCCCCAGCTGGGGGTGTGCGAGAGGCAACCGACCAATGTATCTCCCCCTCTCTCTCCCTTCCCATCTCTCTAAAAAGTAAATACATAAAATCCTCTTTTTTAAATGAACACTTAAGGAGAAATGTTTATGATGTCTGGGATTTGTTGTTAAGCAATCCAGAAGACTTAAGAAGTGGTGGGAGGTACGGGAACAGTAGTGTCCAGGTGCTGGGAACCGTGGAAGGGGGTGATGGACACACGGAGTTGTCATGTTATTCTCTCTGATTTGGTACTTAGTTGAAATTTTCCAAAATTAAATGTTTATCAAAATAAAAAATTTAAAGCATTAGGGCCGTGCTTTTGAAGGACAACCCCTAGAGCTGAGGAGAAAATATTTCTGAAGACCAGAGCGCAGGCTTTAGTGAGCAAGGACATAGTGGGGGCAGCCCCGCTGGGGCCCGGGGGGAGGGGAAGGCTGGGAAGGAAGGTCCACTGAGGTGAGCCAGGTATCTGAGACTCTTCCTCCTGGGAGCATTCACCAATTTCAGAGGAGAGCTGAGAGGCTGAGGAGAACTTCTGAAAGCCTCAGGTGATAAAGATTAGGTCCAGAGCCCACCAGGTGGGAGGCCCTTGTGAATCCTTCTCACCTGGGCTGAGACCTGAAATGCTGCAACCCAAGACGAGGGAGAAACTGAGCAGACAGCTCAGCTTCCATCATCTCAGTCTCCGCGGTTAGGCAACCTGATCCCGAGGGCTAAAGGCCCTGACAAAAGCGACGTAAATCCACCCTGGAGGAAATCCTAAGCTCCAAATTTCTACAATCAATTTACAAACACTGTGACGGACACACAATCAAACACTTTCCGGAATACCAGATCAGACACCATGAATAGAAAACCACAGAAATTTCATACCATGGAAATATCCACAGGGGCTTCAAATACTGAAGTTATCTGACATCGACATTAAAATAACAGCACTTATACACCGCTCAAGGAGATTAAAGATTGAACAATTCAAGAGAACTTGCAATATAAAAAAAATACCCTGGCTGGTGTAGTTTAGTGGATTGAGCTCGGGCCTGTGAACCAAAGGGGCGCCGGTTCGATTCCCAGTCAGGGCACATGCCTGGGTTGTGGGCCAGGTTCCCAGTCGGGGCCATGTGAGAGACAACCACACATTGATGTTTCTCTACCTCTCTTTCTCCCTCCCTTCCCCTCTGTCTCAAAATAGAAATAAATAAATCTTTAAAAAAAAAAAAGAGGAAGAAGCATTACGAAATAGCAAAGTGGGCTCCCTCTGGAGCCCACACGCTCATGCCTTCCCCATTTCTTTCTCGGGTGTGATTTTTTCCTAAGTTCTAAGGGTCCCCGTGAGACTTGCAGCCAGGGCAGCAGTGGGCCGTGGCAGCTCATCCCAGGCTTAGCCCCTGAACCTGTCTCAACTTAGGAAAGTATTTTTTTCTCCCCCACAAGAAAAAAAACACTAAACTATAGAATTTAGGGGTATATGCTTGGGTATTACAACTCTAAAAGACAGCAAGGTCATGTATATAAAAGTTAGAAGAACAGTTGCCTTTGTGGGGTAAGAGAGGCAACAGCGACTGGAAGTTCGCTCAGGGGCTCCTGAGGCGCTGGTGGTGTGCGAGCCTGTGTGGCGGCTACCCGGGTGTTTGTTTCAAAGCAAGCCACTGAGTATTTTGTGCACTTTTCTGTATGTGAATTATACTTTACACTAAAACAGTACAAAAAACAACTTCAATGGATGAGTTTAACAGCCGATGAGACACAGCTGAAGAAAGATGGAATGGACAGAGGGGTCAGAAGACCTTTTCTAGAACTCAGCATGGAGATGGAAATACGGAAGAGAGACTCAGACACATGGACACTGGAGTGAAAGATGTGACAGATGCTCGAATGGAGTTCCGGAGGGAAGGGAGGAGGAGGAGAAAGGGCAACACCTAAAGAATAGCAAAACGTTTTCTAGAGCCGAGGAGACACTCAAGCACAGATATAAGAAGTTCGACAAATCCATAGCAGCATAAACAAAAAGAAACCCATACCTAGATACATCACAGGATAACTGAAGAACAGCAAAGACAAGAAAAAGATTCTTCCTGTCAGATGGAAAAAAAGATTTCTTTGAAATGAGAGACAACTGACCATTGAACTGGTGTCTTGGTAGAAGTAATGGAAACCGGAAGGCAATTGGTAAGAGAAAGTAACCATTGACTTAAGTTCTGTTCAGATAAAACATTAAGAATGAGATCAACATAATTTACCATTATGTCGGTAAATTAGAATAAAAATACAAAATCATATGATCATTGCTAAAAGTGCAGAAAAAAATATCTAACAAAATTCAAGATCCCTTCATGATTAAAACTCCAAGCAAACTAGCCAATAGAAGAGAACTAACTTCCTTAACCTGATAAAGGACACCTGTGAAAAAGCCAACTGACCCCATAGCTAACAATGAATGCTTTCTCCCTAATATTGAAAACAAGATGAAGGTATCTGCTCTCACCACCTCTATTCAACATTGTACTGGAGGTTCTAGCCAGTGCAATAAGGCAAGAAAATGGAATAAAGGTATACAGATTGGAAAATAAGTGAACAATGGAAGAAAAAAATGTAATAAAAACAGACTAAAATAATACAGTAAGGGAAAAAGTAATACAGGAGAGATAAATAAAAAACACAAAAGAAGATGGCAAATAGAACCCCTTAATGCTAACAATTACATTATATTTAAATAGATTAAATGGTCCTGTTTTTTTTTTTAATTACCAGAATGAATTAAAAACTAAAAAGATCTTGTAAGTTATAAGAGTACCAAAAGGCACTGTACCCAATTTTGACATCACGTTACAGATAAATAAATACATACGGGGGAAAAAAGAAAAAAAGAGTACCAAAAGGCTGAAAGTAAAAGGTGGGATATAATCCATCAGGAACACGCAGGTGTGGCTGGCAGGTACGCAGCCTGGGGCCACCATTCCCGAGAGCACTTTGGAAGCCCTTAGTAACTATGTGCATCTCTCTGACCTGGCAATGTGCTCCCACATGTACCTCCAGGAAATTCCCACATGGTCCTGTAGCAGGCAGGAGGAAGTCCTGTGAGGATGCCCACCGTAGTTATCTGTGATAGCGACTCACACCACAGCAGTGGTGGGCACCAGCCAGATGTACGCCCAAGAACATGGGTGGGTTGTACAAACCCTGTACTGACTGCAGAAAGGAAGGGGGTCCATTGTACCCACAAAACAATATAGACTTTGCAAGAACAGAAACAATCAAAAGAATATGGCCGACTGGTGGTCTCCTGGGTGAGAGGAATGGAATGGTCATGGGAGATTAAAATAAATGCATAAGATGGTGGGGGCTGGTCTCGTCCTGACAATAATGACCACCTGCCGTGAGCTGAGGATGACCACCTCACCCCTCTATCCCTGCGGCCAAACACAAAAGAAACAAAGAATGTGGCAAAGGGAGGCATATGCTGAAGACTGGACGGAAGCTGGGTTTCAGTCCGTGAAACGGTCTATGCCCAAGGCGCAGTGTGAATCCACGGACCGCGCCAGGAGCTCATAGGCACGGCACACTCTGGGGCACATGCCCACACTCGGGCCCAAGAGACGGTACCTGTACAGATCACACACAACACCCCCAGGTTCATGCACACACTTGTGGGGCACACACATGCCAAGGTGCCCACCCTGAGGACATGTTGGTACAAGTACACACCCAAGGGTGAGCCACAAAACCAGCTAAGAAACCTGCTCAGCCCCAGGCTGGATGAGCTGGCACCCTCCAGGGCAGGGGAGGGAGGGGCAAGGGACTAACCAAATAGGGTCTGGGGAGTCTAGCCCAGAGTAGAGACGCCCCCAACTCCCTGGCCCAAGGCTCACCACCATCTTCAGAGGCCTGAGGGGTCAGAGGGCCAGGGCCATTTCCCTCCCAAGCACAGTCCCGCTGGGGCACCCACCTGTCCTCACAACTTTCCTTGTCCCATACAAATTTCTTCAGTATGTCGGAGCAGCAGTACTGGTTGTAACAGGTGCCACAGCAGAAAACAGGACAGTTCTTGGGGTAGAGGTTGTATCCACTGGAATCCACACATATCTCGCCGTGGGCTGGAGCAGAGAACACTCGTTCACCTGTGGCCATGAGGAGAAGCCTCATGCGAGGCCTCAGCCATGTCTAAGTGATCAGGGCCAGCAGGCATCAGCATGGCGGGCCACCTCTGGCCACCACCCCAACCAGCCTTGCCTTCTCTCCCAGGCCACAGCAGCTGTGCCTAACTGGGCTCCCTCTTGCCCCACCAGCCCACTTGCCTTCTGATGGGAGAACGAACTTTCTAAGTGTAAGTTTGCCTGGGCCACCCCCTGCTCTCAGACCATGCCTGGTTCACACTAAGTCAGGATCAAGTCCACAGCCCACAAGGCAGGGTCCAGACTGCAAACAGCCTTGAAGGCCACCCCAGCTTTCCAGCCCTATCCACACTTTGCCCATATTCTTGGCTGTTTCCCATCCCCCACCTTCAAATCTACTCACCCTTTAAGGCCCCATTCTAGCCTACCTCCTCCAGAAGCTGCCCAAGCCCAGTGGTCACACAGCTGGACAGTAACATCCCTGGCCAGCAGCTGGGGACCACGCACCAGACGGGCCAATTCTTGATTCTCATTCCCTCTTCCCACCACTGGCCACAGCAGCCTGAGTCCCTGCTGGACCGTAACTTCAGGGGCCCAGCCCTGACCACACCCCTACAGCAGGCAGTCTCCTGACCAATTCACCATCGGCTGCAGTCACACCTACAAAAGTGTCCATGCAGCCCTTGGTCCCACACTGGGCTGGCAGCAGGTGCCTAGGAAATGCCTGTGCCCTCAGTGGCCAGGGCTCCAAGGCAGCAGCACCATTTCATGTCAGAGAACCACCACGAGGCTCTCGGCCACCAAGCTGGGATCTAAGGACATCCTCACAGGCTGGGGACACAAGATCATGCTGAGAGGACCTGACTGACAAGTGCAGAAAATGACCCAGGCCTTTGGGTAACCACGAGGTTTGCAAACTTCCAGGAAGATGCTACAGCCATGTTCCCATGCATCCTTAAACTGCCTTAGCAGAGAGCTGGTGCCCACCAGCAGGATGGAATGGTCTAGGATTCTGCCTGGACAGGCCCCAAGTGGGACTCCAGAGAGCCAGCCTGGTCAGTGTATCATATTCCCTGGGGCCACCACAGAGCAAGGCCCACTCAGTGACTCTAAGAAGAAACAACTAGGAATGGGGAGGAAATGGGAAGATACTTTGTCCTTGGCAGCTCCAAGCAGAGCCCTGCTGCAGGCAAAGCTTGGGGGCCGGGGGTGCAGAGGATGGGATCCCCGCAGACCCTGCTCAACAAGGCCCACACTACCCAGCAGCTGGGATGACCCAGCACCACCTCCAGAAAGTCCTTACAGCTGTGAGAGCCACAGCTCAAGAGCCTCTAAGCTGGGGCTGAAGGCAAACACCTGTGACCCTGTTTGGGCCACAAGCCCATGACACAAGTATTCTCTGACCCTCACACACTCTGGACAAGACTCCCAGACCTCACTGAACCAGGAGCCAGAGCGCTGCCTGCTCACTTTCCCACCCCAGGTCCTCCAGAGTCCTCCCAGGAAATAAAGTCCTTCCTCCAGAGGAAGCCATCCACCCAGAGGGACCTTTGGCTTCCTAAACCTGGGGGTGGGGAGGTGTTGCTCCAATTCCTAAACGGCCCCCAGCCTGGTCTCCCCATCTGTGAATCATCCGTGGACAAGCAAATGATCACAGCCCTGACCCTGACCCTGGCCAAGGTTGCGGGTTCGCCCTCCAGTCAGGACACAATCAACCAATGAATGCACAAATAAGTGGAATAAATCAATGTCTCTCTCTCTCTCTCCCTTCCTCTGAAATCAATTTTTAAAAATTTCACAATCAACCAATCTACACACACAGTTAGCTGTTTCCTCCCATTAGGCATCTCAGCTGTCTCCAGGACTACGAAGGCCTTGGAGGCAGCGGCTGGGGGCTCCCAGCCAGTAAACACAGGCGAAGGGAAGGCCTGGATGGAGGGGCCAGGCCTCCAGGAAGCCACCACCCCGGGCGACGGCCAGGCAGGAAACCCTACCCCAGCCTGCGGCTGACCCAATCCCTAGGATCAGAGGGACTGCAGACCCCCACCCCCACGGCCCAATTCCAGGACAGAGCCATGGGGGCAGCTGCCTGGGGTCCGGGCGATGTCACTTCAGGCGGGGAGGGGTGCTGGGATGGAGGGGGCGGTCAGTCCCTGGGGGTTGCTAACCGCCTGGGTCCTCAGGGGGCCGCGGCCCTGCGGGGTCCAGGCCGCCTCGTACGGGGTCGGACGGCGCGAACGTGGCCGACCCGGGCCCTGGCCGGGCTGAACGCCCCCCACCCCCAAAGGCTCACCCCCCGGGGGCGGCGGCAGCAGCAGCAGCAGCAGGACCAAGAGCAACAGGTTCCGCGGCGCGGCCATGGCTGGGCGGGCGGACGGACGGACGGACGGACGGACAGACGGACAGACACACGGACAGACGGACAGGTCACGGTGCAGCCGCCGCCTCCGCGACCTGAGCGGGCAGCCGCCTATTCGCCCCGCCCCAGCGGGTTCCGGGTATCCCGGCCGGGAGGAAGAGGAGGGAGGAAGAGGAGGAGGAGGGCAGGCGGGGGAGGAGGAAGGCGTCCTCCCGCCCCGGGTAGCTAGCGGCCGCGCGACCCCTGGGGACCCCGCGGCCGTCTTCTGCCCCCGGGAGACTTATCGGCCGGGCCCCGGCCCGAAGCGGGGGTCTCCGCGGGAACCTGCGACCACATCCGACCGCCCGCCGGGTGCTGCCTGAGGCCGGCTGGGCCCCGTCCCCCACCCACCCCACCCCACCCCACCCCACCCCACCCCACCCCACCCACTCGGCCCCGCGCTGTCACGTGCCCCGCGGATCCTCACGCTAGTCACCCAGGGACCAGGGGAGGTGAGATGGCGACAGTGCCCGGGGCAGAGCTCGGCACACAGTAGGTGCTCTACGAATGCCGATCCCTTCTGGAAGTTTAGACCGGGGGCTTCCGGGGACCCCTGCTCTGAGGACACAGCGTTGCCCGGGCCCCTGCCGTGATGCCTCTGTCCCTGTGGTCCTCCGGCCCTAGCCCAGGCAGGCTCAGCCCTTGCCCCTGCCAGCCTGGCTCGGGGACCTGGGCTGAGGGACAGCAACTGGCCGCTCCCAGGCCAGCTCAGGGCTCCGGAAGGCTGGCTGGCCCGGTCCCTGTCTGCCCCCAGAGAACCTATCCACACAAGACACCCTGCGTGGAGCCAGGGCTGCCAGGAGCGGTGGCCCTGCTGTGCCCTGTCTCAGCGGCTCAGGCTGCTAGAACAAATCCTGACTCGGCTGATGAGCAACATTTCTCATAGCTCTGCAGCCTGGGAGTCCAAGATCAAGGTGCCAGCAGATGCTGTGTGTGATGAGTCAGCCTCCAGGCTCATTCAGGGGCCTCCTCTCCCTCTGTTCTCCGGGTCCTCTTTAATAAGGGCTCTAATCCCATCCACGAGCACCCCCGATCTCGACCGAATCATCTCCCAAAAGTCCTGCCTCCAAATACCATCACTTTGCAGGGTACGATTTCAATATTTGAATTTTGGAAGGACACAGACATTCAGCATTTTTTGCACCTGGCCCTGGCAGTACCTTACGTTTCGGCAGAAAACAGGACATGTCACACTAACTGGGTGCACGTGAGCCAGTGTTTGCATTCTGGGTGCCCCGCCTATTTCTCCCGGGAGGGCAGGGGGGCCCTGTGCCAGGGTGAGACCTGAGGGGGCAACCCAGGGTGTCCTCAAGGCAGTTAGTTCCCCAGGCTGAGGTGGGAGAGGAGGGTGGGGTCCTCCCTGGGTCCCCAGCACCGCCTGCCAGGGAGGGGCACAAAACGAATTCAACCGAGTAAGTTTGAAGATCTAGTTGGCTTTAAATGAGCGATTCGGTCAATGCCAGGGCGCTCCAAGGGGTTCTACAAAATGGAAGGTTTTTATAGGAAGGCGAGTAGGGCAAGGGAGCCACTAACAAAAGAAAAAAGGATTATTCTTGGCGGAGGACCGCTTTTCTTGAGGTGGGGAGAAGGGAAGGGCTTTTTATCAAGTAGGTTGCCTCTGCGTTTTAGGGGGGTGGAGAGGGCCTCAGTGACAGATGCCTCGCTGGTGGTGACCGGAAAATCCCATACTGGCTGACCAAGATTATGTTCCTGGTACAGGACGAAACTACAGTTACATCAGGTATTAACCTGGGTTTGATATCATGGGCTTATCAAGTGAAGCCATTTTGGAACTATGGGTTGTTTTTACAGCACAGCAGGTGGGAGCAGAGGCCTGACAGTCCCCAGGCAGGAAGAGGGGCCCTCCCTGGCACAGCCCAGACCCGTCCTGCCCAGCTGCCTCTGCCCACTCAGTTCAACTGAAAAAAAAATAAAGGAGCCCCATTCAGCCCACTGACCACTTTCCCCGGCCGGCCCATAGTCACTTCCTCAGGGAGTGGGCAGCCTCAGGCCAAGTCCTCCACAGGTGCCCTTCACCCCAGCCTCTCAGCACTCACCGAGCAGGACCGCCGCTGCTGTGCGTCCACCTCCCTACCCACCCTGTCAACTGGAGTCCTCGGTGCCCTTACCCTCAGCCCCACCCAGTCCCGAGGCGCCGTCTTCTGGGGCTTCTCTTATTTAGTCACCAGAAGGCAGCCCCAGGAGGCCAGAGGGTGGGAGGAGAGGGCAGGGGTGGAGCTGTTCTCTCCATGCTCCTTCCGGAGGCTCCAGCCAGCAGTCACACTCGCACCCCACCCTACATGCACGCCTGCCTGTTGTGACACCGCTCCCCTGGATCCCTTTTTTCAGGGCCATCTGCTGAGAAAGCTCACAGTACTAGGTCCTGTGCCTGATGCTCCAAAAGAAAGGCCAATAGTCAAGACATCAGAGTTTTGGAGCCAGGAAGGTTTTATTGATCGAGAAGGCCGAGCTCCACAAGATGAAAGAACTAATTCTCAAAGCCATCTTAAGAGAGCCCGAAGCTCAGGCGTCTTCTATATCAGGGGAAGGCAGGATAGGGGAGGCAGAGAGGCAGGCGGGGACTGTGGACAGCTAGGCACTGCAAAGGGACCCAAAGGCAACTTCCAAATTTCTCACGGTCAGCCATACCCTACAGAGGCGGGTTCTGGCGTCATTACTTTGGGCCTACCCAGCAGAGGTCCCTTAGTTAATTAGCATATCTACAGTGGGAGCTGTTGCCTGCAGGCCAGGACTCAGCTTGATAAGAGTGACTTTTTTCAGCAGGAACTTTATGTACAGCCTAGAGCCCAGAAGCAGACAGAAATTATGCACGGGGCTGGCAGGTCAGAGATATAGCAACAAGGGTGCCCAGAGAGCCCAGTGCCAGATGGGGCGTGGGTGAACACCACCCCTCTCCACCCCAAACTTGGGCTCCTCTCCTTGTCTCAGAAGGCGGAAATGCCAGGTAGTCACTTCCCCAAGGGCTGGTACCCTCCGTGGAGTTGGCAGGGGGCCAGCGACCAGCAGCAGGACAACACTCTGCGGTGTCTGGGGCAATGGTGAGCCTCGCTGTCCCCTTGTCACAAAAGAGGGACGGGGACTGAAGTGGGTCTGCCCCTGGCACCGTCTGGAATATGTAAACCATTTGCTCCTAAGTGTCCTTGGTTAGAGAAAGTAAGACCTGTGTCTCAGTTTCCTTATTTCACTTGCCAAGGAATTTCCCTGGCTTCTCACTGTCTTGCCTCGCCCTGCTGGCCCTATGGCGGCGGCCGTGGCTGCTCACCAGGCCAAAGTAGAACTCAATTTGGGTTGGAGGTGAAGCGGTGTGGCCTCTGAGTCTTCCCCTTCAGCACCCTTTCCATAAATTCTGTTTCCACTTGACGTGGGCAGAGTCAGTTCCCTCCCACTGACGAAGTTGTCACCAGGAATGGCAGTAGGTGGCCAGGGTAATGGGGGCGTGCCAGGGTTTGGAGCTAAAGGGAGTGGGGATCCGACCAGGCTAAAGGGAAGAGCCCAGGCGGCCCTGGAAGGCTGAGGGGACAGCTAGAAAAGCCACCGCTGGTGGGCCAGTATGTAATAAAACACTCAGAGTTGCTCTTCCTCCCTTCTTCTGGGCTCCAGAGCTAGGAATTTACTGTCTTTTGTGTGTTAATGAGGTGACTCCAGGTGGGGGGACTCATCCCCAGATTCCAGATGGGTCTGCTTACCAGAAAAAACAGGCCCTGAATAGAGGGTTGGAACTTTCAGCCTCACCCCCAACCTGGGGTTTGGTTCTGAGATTGACTGCTATCGCCAAAGGCTAGTGATTTAATCAGTTAATCAATCAACCACAGCTGTGTGATGAAACCTCCCTGTGAAATCCCCTGAACCGTGGAGTTCGGATAGTTCCCGGGGGCTGTGAGCACACTGATGTGCTGGGCGGTTGGAAGCTCCCAGCCTCCCTTTCCCGACCCCCGACCCCCTGCCCTATGCGTCTCTTCCATAAAACGGTAACTGTAAATAAGGGGTTTTCCCAAGTTCTGAGGTCCAGCAAATTATCAAACCTGAGGAGGGGGTCAGGTTTATAGCCCGGGGTCAGAAGTTACCAGTGGCCCTTTTGGGGCTTGGGACTGGCACTGAAGCGGGCAGAGTCTTGAGGGACTGGGCCCTTAACCCGTGTGGTCTGCACTAACTCATGAGCTGGTGTCAGAATGGAGCTGGGCCCTGGCAGCGCGGCTCAGTGGGTCAGAGCATCATCTGATGCGCCAAGGTTGCAGGTTCGATCTACGGTCAGGGCACATGCAAGAAGCAACCAACGAATGCATACATGAGTGGAACAACAAACCGGTGTTTCTCTCTCTACCTCCCTCCCTCATTCCCTGTCAGGGGTCTATACCTGCGTGGGTCTGCCTAGGGCCAGCTGTAGTGTGTGAGTTCCTGATTTCATGCAGGAAACAGTTCAAAACACGAGTCCAGGTGACATTTATTAAAGCTGGGGACGAGGAAGCAAGGGAGGAGAAAGGAGAGCCTGGGCTGGGCTGCCTTAGCTCCCTGGGAAGCCAGAGAAAAGGGGTTTCAGGGACAGATTCAGGGGATCAGACTGGGTGGCACAAGCTGCCAGCTGCCCGTTGCCTTAGAGTTTAGGAGAGTGAGCCTACGAAGAAAGAAGTGGGGTTGGGGGGGCACGGGGCAGAAGAAAAGGAAAGGAAATGGCAACAGTGGGTGGCTGCTGCCCAGCAAGAGGAAGGCACCAAACTGCTGGGTCCTTGCAGGTGGGAATATTAGGGGAGCCCCAGGGGAGGGTTTCAGTGGAACATTCCTCCGTTCTCCAGGTGCACCCTTTCAGGGTCATGGTCTCCACTGATTGGTCAGTGGCAGGACAGGGGTCTTCAGTCATTGCAGCTGGTTCTGGCATCGCCCACCTGGTTTTGCTGCTTTTCTGGGCCCGGAGCTGAAACACAACTGAGGCCTAGATGTTGTCTCCAGGGAGGAGAGGTCCTTGTTTCCCCAGTTTTGCCCCTGCCAGGCCTTCCGCCCTGGTGACTCTCTGCACCTGGCTGGCAATTGCTTAGCCTTTGTATTCAGCTGTCTGTCTTCGTTTCTCTGTTCCACTCGACAAGGAATCTTCCTAGCTTCTCACTATCCCATCTCACCTCCCTTCCTCCCTTCCTCTCTCTCTCTAAAAAAAAACAATTAAAAAAAAATGAGTTGAGCCCTGGCTGGTGTAGCTCAGTGGAATGAGCGCAGGCTGCAAAGCAAAGGGTCACTGGTTTGATTCCCAGTCAGGGCACATACCTGGGTTGTGGGCCAGGTCCCCGGTGGGAGCCATGTGAGAAGCAACCACACATTGATACTTCTCTCCCTCTCTTTCTCCCTCCCTTCCCGTCTCTCTAAAAATAAATAAAAATTTTTAAAAATGAGTTGAATGGTTGAACACCTAGTTGGCATGGGAAAATCCAAGAATTGGTTGTTGGTATGAAAAAAAACAATTTAGTGTCTGAAGTGATGTCAGAAAACAGGACACTGCAGGTGGCCACTCAGGTGATACTAGGACAAGGCTCTGGGTGGCCAAGGCGTTCACCTCAGAACCGCCTGAGGCCCCTCCGTGTCCCTGGACCCCACCGGGCACAAGCTGCTGGCCCACCCAGCCCCACCCAGCCCCACCTTTGAACTGGCGGTGGGATGCACCTCGGCTTCATCCAGGCCTTGGGCCACCTTCTCAGTGAGGCCGTCTTACACACCTTCCCACTCCCTCCCCTCTGGTACTTTTATTTACACCTTGACTTATTTCTGTACCATGTCCCCACCTCTAGAATGTCAGCTCTAGGGGAGCAGGGGGCTTGCCCATCCTGCTCATGGCAGGGGTGTGAGCCGTAAAATAGGAAGTAAGATCTGTTTTCTTTCTTTTCTTCCTCCCCCATTATAGCCTTAGATGATTCCTAGCAGAATGTGTAACCAAGTCATCAAATGTATAGCCTTGTTGTCTGGCTGGGATTTTGTTGCAGTTGACAGCTGACCAGGAAAGAACAAAGGAACTTTTAACCCAGCCCTGAACCTCATGCCAGGTCACCAGGAGAGGAAGGACTGTGCCCGACCACTGGCTCTGACGTCCTTATCAGAATGCGGACCGGTCTGTTCCGGAAATCGGTAACGAAGATATTCATCAAGATCAAAACCCTCACAAGGACTCAAATACTAAAGCCTGGGCATCTCCGGGACCCCCCTCTGTGCTCCTTTTCCCCATTCCCTTCCCGCGCTTCCCCTAGAGAAACTTGCCCCTGACCCGCTAGGAGTGGGGGTGGGGAAGGGGGGTGTTAGGGTTTTTACCCACCACCATCTCAGATTTCCGGCGTCTGATAGTACGCGTATTAAACACGCATTTATAATCCAGCCTGTCTCTGCTTTTTGGCTGGGTGGCGACAGGCAGCAGGAGCCCCAGACTCAGCTGACCTCCGGTTTCACTTACAGTCTCTCCCCACTGCTTAGCACATGGTAGGGACTCCACTGTGTTTAAGTCTTTACTTTAACAGATTAGTATATGAAAGAACCCAGAGGAATCAAATCACCATCCCACTTGGCCCTTCTGCACCTTCCTCTTCCAATGAAGCAAGGTGCTCCCCACGCCCCCTGCAGACCTCCTGAGGGAGTTACTTTCAATCTGGAGCCTACTCTTCCCCTGCTCCTTTTCCCAGCTTCTGATGTCTCCAGTGCCTTCAGCTGGAGAGAAACTCCAGCTCAGGTGCGCTCTCTCCCCCTCCCAAGAGCACGCCCACCTGCGCCTTTCCCCTCCCCCTCTTCTTTCTCCACAGGCTGCATCTCCTAAACTCTAAAGCACAGGTGGCAAACACAAGGCCTAAGGGCCCGAATCCGGCCCTCCACCTTGTTTATCCAGCTCGGCACCTTGCTTCTACCCGGCGGCAGCGCTGAGCTCCTTGCCCCTAGTTAAGGAGTAGTTACATTTATACAGTCCTAAAGCTACATTTGGCCCTTTGAAGGCAACCACAAGGCTGATGTGGCCCCCAGTGAAAATGAGTTTGACACCCCTGCTCTAAGGGGCCCCACGAGGCTGAAGCTTGCAACCAGGGGAGCAGTGGGCGGCAGCAGCTCATCCCAGGCTAAACTCCCAACCTGTCTCCAGGGCCCCCTTTTCTGACTTCCCAGTGAGCCAAAGCAGCCCCGCCTGGGCTCTCTCCTGTGGCTTCTTCCACTCTAAGCCCTTCCTTGTTTCACTGTCCCAGCCTTAATAAAAAAAAAATACTAAAAAAAATTTTTTTTAATTCCAGCATGTTTGGAGACCTTATTACAAAGTCAAACCCAGAAGGGAAGGCTTATGTGTCAAAAGAATTGTAAGACTCTGTTATTTTAGGTTGGCCAAAATAGAGAATCTGTATGAAAAGTCCGAGGTCCTGGACCAAGGAGGTGACTCTGTGTTTAGCTTGGGCTGTTTATCAATACAGGTGCGCTTGCCAGAAATTCTGGATGCGGGTGCTGACTTAGGCCCTTGGGGGTGGCTCTGCATGCCCACGTGCTTGACTGAAAGGAACCTGGTCTCACCAAGTACAGTGGTGACGCCAGGTGCTCCCTGGGAGAACGTGGAGGGAAGAATCCAAAGCCTCAGGAAGATGCCCTGATTCGCTCAAAATAAACAGTGGGTTGAATTTCTTACAGACGGCTCACTGTTCAGGAGTCCCTGCGGAGGCTCCCTTCGGCAAGGCCTCAGACAGTTAGTTCACGGCAGGGGAGCATCTTTGAAAAGTTCTGTTTGCTAGGGCTGCTGCAGCAAAGTACCCCACGCCGAGTGGCTTAAACAACAGGTACCATCTGTCTCACAGTTCTGGAGGCGGGAAGTCCAAAACTAAGACAGCGGAGGGGCTCTGGGAAGGTGCTAGGGAATTTTGGGTTACGCTCCTCCACCCCACTCCAGTGTTTCCTCGCTTACTACATCTTGCAATGACCCTATATCCACATAAGGTCACATTATGAGGTCCTGAGGGTTACGTCTCCAATGCATGAGTTTGGAGGCGGGCACAGGATGCAACCCATGACAAGCACCGTAGCCACTGTCCCCAGGCATCAGTGCTTCTGACTGGGGGCACTGTCGGAATGCTCCTTGGTTTCAGTGCAGATGCCAGGTCCCTGGGTAACAGGAAGGCCGAGTGGCACTGTTGAGCCACCGAGAGAGAGGTGTGGAGACTGACAGGCAGCAGGACTTCCGTCATGTGTAGAACAGAATAACGAGGGCTGACCAGCGGAGACCAGGCTGCAACGGAGAGGACGTGTCACCCGTGTCCCAGGGAAGATCAGTTCACACGTCCTGGGGCCCCTGCATGAAGCGGGGTGGGCCCCCTCTCAGGGGGCCCTGTGGAAGGAAGTAGCAGAGGTTCACACCCGCACTTCCCTCCCCGCCCTTCCCAAAGAGACCTGTGGCCATGAGCCAGGGCAGGGCAGACCCTGGTTCTGACCCGCTGCAAAGGCATTTTCACTCTGTATCTTGAAGGTTTATTTTCTTTTAAATTTATCTTCAGAGAGAGGGGAAGGGAGGGAGAAAGAGGAAGAGAAACATCGATGTGAGAGGGAAACGCCAACAGGTTCCCTCTCATGCACGCCTCGTCCAGGGACTGCGCCGCAGCCCCGGTAGGAGCCCCGACCACTGGGAGTCAAGCCAGCGACTTCCTTGCTTCGTGGGATGACACCCAACCTACCCAACCCGCTGAGCCACACCAGTCAGGGCGGCGTTTTTCACCTTTAATAGAATAGTTTTGTTCAAACACCAATGTGCCCAGGGGGTGAATCATGCTGGCAACAGTCCGCTCTACAGGTGATAATTATATATGAATTTATTAATATGTATAATTATTATAAATATAACTCACATATTGCTGAAACTTATGTCTTCTCAACATTTCATTCAATCCAAATACCCTCTGATCCTACCTAATGGCCGTATTCCCTAGCAACCCAAAATGATACAAAGTTCTCAACGCAACAACATGTACACAATTGCTCTTTCTAGGTTGTGGTAGAACATTGGACCCAAAGGAAAATTCTTATAGTTCTATTCTATTCCTTCTGCTATGGTTTTGCTGCTAAAAATCTTCAACACCTTCTTCAAACGAGCTGAAGCCTCTCAGGAGGTCAGGGGTCCACCCCAGGAACTCAGTGCCGGGGCACAGGATGAGGACTGCTGAGCTGTCCCCCAGCCTCACCCACCAGGAAGACAGTGGAAGCTGAGAGCCTCTGAGCTCCCGGCTTTGTCACCCACCACGACACAGCTGGGTGGGGTACAGCCATGGCTGCCGGGGACCCTGAGTGGCCCAGAAGCAGCGCAGCTACGGCTCCCCTCTGCCCTGACACTCCGAGAGGTGCGTGGGGCCCCCAGGCCCACCACATCCACAGAGGAGTGCCCCTGCCACCTGTGCTCCCGAAAGCCCAGCCCAGGGCAGGAGGGGTTGAAAGTCCGGGGCACAGGAAAGGGAAAGCCCCACCCCTCGTCACCATCTTTGCCAGCCCGAGGTAGGTGTCAACTAAACTAGCCAACAGGCCCCCACCCACAGCGCTGTGCAGTCTCTCCATCCTGGACACACAGCCGGGTTCCCCTCCCCAAGGGTGCCCACGTTCGGGACCCACATTTCCAGGGACCCCAGAGCCCTCAGCTTCACAGTGCCCCCCCCCTGAGGTCCGTCCCATCCCCACATGCGCCTCTTGTTCAGAGGGGAGGGCCCAGGGCTCACTCCAGGGAGAGTTTTCTTTCCAGAGAGAGGAAGGCCTGGGGGCGGGAGCTAGAGCAAGGCCCCCAACAGAGGCCCATGAGAGAGGCCACAGCATGGGGTCTGCGGGGCTGGCCCCAGGAGAGACCCTTGGATTAGGATTTTTTACAAAACCATATTTATTGCAAAGAGCGCTGGACACAGTGTGATGTGCGGGGAGACCCAACACCGCCCACTGCAGGGAGAGCAGAAAACACCTATGATGGAAGCACAGCGAAGGCCGTGGCCGAGACCTGGCAGCTGAGTGCCATCGCAGGCAGAGGCGGGAGGGGTGGTGATATCCACAGATATGTGCCACCAACCAAAGGGACCCGCTATGGCTAACAAGTGAGTGTGTCCATGTGATCAAGTCACCAAAACCCCGGAGGACACAGGAGCAAAGGCGGAAGTCCCCTGTCCCAAAGACTGGGGCTTGGTCCTCGGGCTGCGGGGCTCTGACAGGAGGTAAGTCCTGGAGGACGCCGCCCCGGCCTCACCTGGCATCATCGCCCCACCACGTTTGTCCACAGTGGCTGCAGCACACGAGAACGAGGCCACCTGCCAGGCAGGGACACTCGTTCCCCCCCCACCCCCCCTCCCCAGCAGGAGGTGCCTGCGGGCTGCAGAGCCCTGGGGCCTGGGACAGGTGGGCTGCCCTGCCAGGCCCAGCCCAGGGATGGCTGCAGGGACCAAGTGGGCTTCCGGTCCCGGGGCCTGGCTGCACCAAGGTCCCCTACTACAGGGGCGTCCAACTACAAACCCAGACACCTTCCCACCCACCCCCAGCCTGTTGGCGTCTCCCAGCTATAACACGGAGCCAAAACTGCTGCCTGGCCTGCCTCTCTGGGCCAGACAGAATGCAGATGGCAGACTCCCAAGGTCATTTTCAACAGGCTCCTGTGCACGTGAATCAAAAGCTGTCATGTGTCTGAGAAAGCGCCCCCCTGGACAAGGCTGGCTCCGGGTTCCAGCCTCCCCACCTGCCCCCCCCACCCCCCCACCGCTCAGCACCACAGGTGGAGGTCAGGCCAGGCCAGGCCATGTAGGACCACCACAAACTTTTCTGAATCTTTCACAGCAGATAACCATCTCCGGCCCGGTGCGCACACCTGCATGGACACAGGCGCAAGGACTGAGAGGCAGCCTGGTAGGTGGGGTGTCAGGGAGGGGCAGGAGATGGGCCGGCAGCCCCCCTCAAGTCTCGGGCAAGGGTGCTGGGAAGGTGACTCATACAACCCCCTCCCCCCGCCTCCATCTTTCCCTGGTTTCACTGAGAGAGCAGTTGGGAAGGGATCCTTGGCCACCAGCTCCCAAAATACTCCAGTGTACACGTGACCGGGAAGGGTGACCATGGAGCTGGGCTCCCTGCACGTGTCTGTGCATCATAGTGCGCCGATGTGAGCCCATCGCCTTCCCAAGTGGAGCAGACCCACGGGCCTGGCCGCCCAGGTGTCTGTGGAGGAAGCTCTCCAGCTCCAGGCAGGGCGCAATGACAAGGGCTCTCCTCTCATCTGGGGCGCAGAGCTCGTCAGCCGTGAGGACCTTGCTTCTCATGCCTCTGGCTCAGGAACTGGCCACAGACAGGCCAGCGGCACCCCTGTGGGGCTCCCCAGGGGCGCCCAGGCAGCTTGGCCATGGTGGGAACACCCGATTTCACATTTTAGGGTTTCACACTTCACAAAGCCAACCCGACGGTGAGAGAGAAGACCTGAAGGCTACCAGAGCAGGACCAGGTGCCGGAGAACTTCTCACCACCCCAGAGCAAGCGCAGTCTGGCCGAATGATTTTTAGCAGCAGGTCGGGCACAGCCCCATCACTGTCAACAGGAAACAGGTGGACTGGGGCACAGGTGCTGGGGGCCCCAGCCACACATGGCTTTGAGGGTGTTCCTGAATGGTGACTGTCACACGGACTGGGGTCTGCAGAGATCAACACCTGCCTGGGGGTCGCAGTAGATGAGACGGGGTCACTGGTGAGCAGGGACCGTGACAAGGGCTTCCTCTGGAGGCCTCGAGATGTCCACATTCTGCACAAAATAGAAACACAGAACGTTCGCCCTGCAGCAGGAACAAAGGGTACCTGCTATCCCAGGCGTATCGCTCCCTCGTGCTGGGGGCGTCCGGGCCCACGTTCTCCCTCCGAGGAGCCAAACTGAGGACTCCAGGCCCCAACCTTCCCTAAGAGCTGGAGCTCAAGCGCCTCTGCGTGCATGGCTGGGGGACAAACACAAGGACAGAAGTGGGGCTGAGGGTGCCTCTGCAAGCAGCAGGAAGGGTGCCTGTTAGGACGTCTTCCCTGGTCACCTGTGGGTGGGCCTGGACCAGACCTTCAGGGCCAATGGGACGGTGACAGGTCCAGGTGAGGGGTGGCAGGTCTGGGAAGACACACCACACATCCCTGCTGTCTTGTACCCTAACTAGGACAGGCTGCAAGATGATTGGCGTAGTCCGCAGGCTGCCAGAACACATGGTAAACACAGAGAGATTCTGCACATGCGAGTCCACTCAGTGTTATGGGAACCATTTATCAGACCCAGTCTCAACACTATGAGAACACTACTTATCAGGCCCATTTTCAAGGTTATGGGAAACTGCTTCCCTTAGTTGCCCAGACACCTGGGTGAGGGAGCCAGACTGCCTCCGTTTACCCTACAGCTGCCTGAGGGCTCAAGGCCCAGGGGCTGCTCAAGGCCCAGAATGCCCCATCGGGGATGGCAGCAGACCCCAGGGGCCTTCTTGCTGCAGGGGACTCTGGGAGTAGGGTTTGGTAGGGGCGGTCTGCCCTTGGCCTCAGGGGGGAAGGTAACCGAGGTGACAGAAGGATCCCACAAGGGCAGAGAAAGCGGTTCTGGGAAACACTTTGAGGCATTTCTATCTTAAACAAGGCACAAGGAGAACACAGGGTAGCAAGCTGCTCTTCTGCAGGAAAATGTGCCCAGTGCCAAGGCGCCTCAGCCTCTGCAGCCCTTTCCCCAGTAAAACACAATACTTCCATTTGTAAAGGCGCTTGAGCTGGAAAAGCTGCTCAGGAGGCTGGGCTGCTGGGTAGAACAGAAGAGCCCTCACCTGCCGCCTGTAGGCCTCCAGCCTCCTCACCAGCTGGATGCCCTCCTTGGCTCAGACCTCTACTGGGGGCTGCAGGGGACCCAGCCAAACCCCAGCTCAAAGGGTGTCCTAACTTGGTGGCCTGGCCCAGGGGTTTCCCCACCCCCAGGGCAGCGCCACCCCCAGGCCGTGGCCTCCCCCTGCAGTCAGGACAGCAGCCTGCGGGAGAAGTCAAGCCAGCCCCGCCTGGCCCTGGATGTGCCTGGACACCCCCGGGGAGTTGCTGCCACCCCAGCAGTGACCCCACTGGTACCTGAGGCCTGTCCCGGTGCGTGTTCACCGCTACCACGTTCAGGAATATGGACTCCACTTTACAACCTGCCAAAGGAAGATGCAAAGCCATTCCCCTCCTGAACGGCAGCTGGAGCCACAGAGGGCAGAACCTCCTCCCAGGAGGAGACTCTGGGAGCTGTGGGAAAAACAGGTCTTACCCTGCGCCCCCACCCCAGACAGCCCTGGGGGCCCCGCCAGGAAGGACAAGGCAGCTTGTTAGGCCCCTGCTTGTCAAACGCCACTGCCCAGTGCAGCCTCGTTGAGGAGCCCACACTGAGGACCTCGGGGATGGAGGGGTCTAAGAAGCAACAGGCCTCACTCAGCATGGGGTCCGAACACTCAGTCCCCAGGGTCCCCAGACTGCCCATGCCCCACCCGGTCCCGCACGTCATGCCAGGTGCTCAGTGCAGTGGGGGACCAGAGGATGAGCACACATAGGTGTGACCCCGGCTGCCACTGAGCTGTCCTCATCCTCTGAGGGCACGACCCCCTGAGAGGCCTGGTGACCTGTGTTGAAGGTGGTGCGCCCAGACCCCGTAGCTCATGGGGAAGCTGCCTGGGGTCTCTGCTGGCACAGCCCAAGGCAGAGGTGGGAGGTCTGGGAAAACCAGTGGAAAAGCCCTTCAGGCAGGTGGGTGCTACTTAAGGAGGGACACTGGGGAGGTGTCCTATGGCCACAGAAATGGAAACCAAAAAACTTAGAAGCAAATGGGAAAGGGAGGGGGATGGAGGAAGAAGGGGTGGGCTCCTAATGGAGTTTTCAAGGCATGTGCAGGAAGTCACAGGGCCCTGAGCCTGGCTGTCAGGGTGGCGTGCGGGAAGCTTCCTACCGTACGCCACAGGGGTCAGCTTCAGCACCGTGTGCAGCGGGCACTTGAGGTAGGGCAGCTGTTCTGTGGACACAGACAGGGAGAGCTGGTACTCCAGGGATGCCCGGGTCTCAGTCCCCAGCTCTCTGCCATACACCCCGCCCCCTCCCTGGGGCAGGGCCCGCACCTGCCGTCTTGTCCAGGAAGTAGGCCAGCAGGCAGCGCATCACTGCCTGGTGGCAGATGACCAGCACGTTCTCTTGCCTCTCCAGCTCCATGATGACAGGCTCAAGTCGCTGGACCAGGTCCTCGTAGGACTGCAAGGACAAGCAGGGAGGGTCCCTCAGGCCCAGCTCCGGGGTAGGGGGAAGGAATGAGCCATTCTGGACAGTGGGCCACCTCCTCGCTCCTGGAGCTGTGGCCAGGCCTCCTCCAGCTCGGCTCCAGAGGGCACGGGGGTGGGCAGCTCAGAGCTGGGGCTTGCCCCACCTCAGGCCTGTGACAGTGAGAAGTCACCTTGAGAGGGAAGCTGGGGGACCAGGTAGGACTGGCAGTCTGGGAAAGGGGTCACCTCCACCAGCCCAGGGCCAGGTCCCGGTAGGACCAAGAGGGTGGGGCTGGGCCTCAGGCTGCCATCCCAAGGGGTCACCTCTGTGCTTACCCACAGGACCCTGGCAACTGGTGACATGGAAAATACACAGCTCCCTTCCAGCTCCTAGCAGGTAGGGGCAGGGGGAGCAAAGACCCCACCCCCACAAAACTTCCAGAGTGCGGCCTGCCGGAAACACCCGAGGTCCCAGGAAAGACCGGGCCCCCGCAGCGGCCTGCTCTGTTCCTCCCCCTGCGCCCAGGCGGTTTGGAGATTTCCACCAGGAGTTGGGTGGAGCCCTAAACTGGTTCTGGGGTAACTGCAACTTCCCTCCTGGCACCCCCCGCCCCACGTTCCCAAGGCTGAGCTGCTTTGTTTCTTTCCCCTGTTCTCTGGGCTTGTTCTGAATCTAAGCTCTGCCTCAGCACACGGTGTGGGGAACAATTACTGCCACCCAGAGCTGTCCCTTTGCTGGGGACAGGGCAGCACAAGGGCCTGCCTGTGAACCTGGCACCCGGGGTGGGGGCTTCCATGCATGGGCACATGCGTGTCTGTGCGGGCTATTTTTATTGGGCCCCTGTCCCAGGTCACGCCCTGAAGTAGCCCTGTTCCTGACCTGAGGCCTGGGCTGAGGCAGGAGCCAGTCTGAGGGAATGTGACAGGTGCAGGTGGCTCGTGGTGGCCATGCCTCACCTGGGAAGGTCCCCCTAGGTCTGAATTTAGGACTGGGGGTGAGGTCTGAAGCTGCAGGGAGAGTGAGATCATCCAGTGACCCCCCAGGGGAGGGGGTGGGCAATGTGGGAGGTGACAAGAAGCAGGGATCCAATGGGCTTCAGGGTTGGGAGTCCTGTGCAGCACTGACCTTCCACCACCCAAGGAGGGGACTGCAGCCTGGGCCTCGCGGCTGGGAAGTGGTAGAGATGATGCACACACCCAGCCTGGCCTACCTCTGAGGCCACCCCCCATGTTGCCCCTGCGGCTCCCACAGGGCCCCACAGGGCCTCAGCCACAACAGGTGGTCCTCCCAAGCAGGCAGCGCGTGCCTGAGACTAAGCACCCAAAGCCCACCTACCTCCCCCTTGGGGTACCGATAGCGGTATTTGTCCTGATCCCGCAGGGCGAACTCCAGTGGATAATGATCCTGGATTTCCTCGTAGGTCATTTCCTCGCAGACACCCTAGGGAGACACCGCGGTCATTACACCTCCCGTGCCAGGCTCGGGGGTCAGCCCTGGGGAGCGGGGCCAGGCAGAGGGGACCAAGTTCCTGGGCCATGGAGACCCTCCCAGCCTGTCCATGCTGTGGACATGCTGCTTCTCAGCATGGACTTTGTGCAAACTGCAAAGCCAGGCTGCACTTGTGTCATTCAGGATACACTCACACTCACACTCACACTCACACAGAATCTGGGCGTGTGTCTCTCCTCAAGGCCTCCTGTACTCTCCCTCCCTCCCTTTCTACCAGTCCCTCCTCGTCAGCTTACAGACAGCCAGTCTCCCTGAGCTCAGCCTCCTTGCCTCCCACTCACTTCCCCACCCACTCCCCCTGGGCACCAGCTCCACCAGGCTCGTGCCAAGATGCCCAGTGACCCTGTTATTACATCCCAGTAGTCAGTTCACAGCCTGGCCTCCCTGGGGTATCCACCACACTGACCACTGCCTCCGCCGTGGGCTCCCCTCCACCTCACCAGCTGTCTATCTGCAGCCTTCTCCACAGCCCCTTCGATGCTGGGGCTCCCGGGCCTTTGTCCTGGGTCCCGCTTGTGCTCCCTCAGCCCCCTTATCCCTTCCACAGCCTCAACAACCATTCCTGGGCTGCAAGCCAGGTCCCTGATTGGGGGCCTGTGAGAGGCAGCCTCTTGTGTGCCCCCCACTGGGGATCTGGCCTGCAACGCAGGTGTGTGCCCTGACTGGGAATCAAACTGGTGACCATTTAGTTAGCAGGCTGGCACTCAATTCACTGAGCCACACCAGCCAGGGCAATAAAAATCTTAAAAAAAAAAAAAAAAAAGGAGAAGCGAGGGGTTGGGGAAATGGGTAAAGGGGGTGAAAAGGTACCAACTTTCAGCATGGTACCTACAGGTACCAATACTGTAACATATATTTGAAAGTTGCTGTGAAAGTAGATCTTAGAAATTCTCATTACATGGGCGGGGGCGGGTGGAGTTGTAACAATGTGAGGTGATGAATACTAACTTATTACAGTGATTATTCTCAGATATATACATGCATCAAATCGCCATGTTGTTCACCTTAAACTAATATGATGTTACATGTCAGTTACATTGCAATGAAGCTGGCATAGAAAGAATTCAAGCAGGAAGTAGGGACTAAATGGAGAGAAGCTCGGCAGGGCCGCCAGCAATCCTGGGGCCAGGAGACAAAAATCAGAAGCTTGTGGCCCACGGGCTTTTCCAACAGAAAACTCTAGGAGGAGAACCTGGAAAACTTGAGTAGCCACCAGACAGCTCAACATACAGCTTTAAAATAACTCTGTCTCTGAGTAGACCAAGGTGGTCTGTCCCAACTGCCTGCCAGAAGCACAGGTTAGTCCTCTGGAGAAAGATAACATCCACTAGAACCTCGGAGCATCTGCACAAGCGTTCACACAAAACGTCTAGCGCTCCATCAAAAATGACCGGGCATGCGTCGTATCCAGAGTGGAGTATACCAAAAACTCCTAGAAGTCGGTAAGAAAAAGGCAGACAACCCAACAGGGGGAAAAAAGAGCAAAAGACCTCACACTAGATATCAAATGGCCGGTACATATAGTGAAAAACTGTCGTGATTAAAACTGTGATACTGGTGTGTGAACAGATACACAAATCATGTGTAAGAACTGAAAATAAAAGTAGATAAAGTAAGTCAACAGGAAAAAGACAGATGGTTAGAGGTAACCATCATTTGAGTTAACTGGGGAAAGGTCACATTTAAGGCTTATGTCGAAATCAATTCTGGCTGACCTAGATAGTTAAGTGCAAAAGCAGGGAAGGAAGGGAGGGAAGGCAGGGAGACAGGGAGAAATCAAAGCCCTAAACAACAAAGAAAACTTAGGGAGAAAGCTCTGCTGACTCTCGCTCACGCTGCCACCCTGGCTGAGTGCGGCCCTCTGGGGCGGTGGGGTGGGGTGCGGGGTGGCGGGAGTCGCTGATTACCGCATCGATCTCATTGAGGACCTTCCACTGCTCGTAGGGCACGCCCAGGGCCTCGGCTGTCTGGATTGTCCTCTTCATCTGGCTGGTCCAAACCTTCAGGTCCTTGATGTTCTGGTCACTGATGAATTGGGCCAGACTCTTGGCAAACTGAAACACATCACAAGCGAATTCAGGCCCCAGAGACACGCGGTCCCCGAGGTCATGGCCAGCCTCAGAGAACACAGGTTTGGTGAAAACAAGAACTAACCTCACAGTGACACCCACACCCTGTGCATTCCTCCCAGACCTTGAGCGTAGTTCCAATGACTCACAAGACCCCTGCCACTGCCCCCGACCCTTGACCATGTGCCGAAGGGTGTATGACCTCCCCACCCAGGCCTCAATATCACCCCTAGACTGTGGCACAGCCATCAGTGGCACTGCAGGGACTTGGGGTGCTCCCAGGATGTCACACCTCTCCAAGGGGACAGCTCACAAGGAAGCCAGAGATCCAAGCATCTGCTTCATGCTTGGTGACTTTCTCTAAATGTTTGGAACATTATAGACTGAATGAAGGTCATCCATCTCGATGATTACACATCAGCTACGTGAGCTGGAGCCAGCCCTGGCTCATGCGCACACACAGCCACCCCGAGATGCCGATGCGCAGACACACACTGACCTCCCGGCCCCGGGGGGACAGTCCTGGGTCCCCGCCAATCCGGCCCTTGAGGTTGAGCTCGCTCTCCCCGTGCCGGCAGAGGTAGATGGAGCGGGGCGTGACGTGGATGTTCATGAGGTAATACACGATGCGGCTCTGGATGTGGTCGGCCACTCGGTTCACTGCGTAGCTCTGCCCCACGTCCATGATCTTGATGTAGGACAGATCCCTTTCCAGAGAGAAGGTCGGGAGAGGCCTGTGAGTGCGACCAGGGCCCTTGAGGGCACATCCTGCCGGGCACAAGAACCGGCGGCAGACCCTCGCCTCTCTGACCACCAGGCTGGACATCACAACACACAGGGCCGTCAGCCGGTGTGTGAGTGGTGGGGGTGAGGCGGAGTGACCGCACACACGTGACACACAACCCCACTGGAGGCGCTCAGCACTCAGGCTCCCGAAAGCTGACACCCAAAAGGACGGGTCAGTCAGGCCGCACGGTGACGTTCACCATGGCTCTGCGTGCCCCAGGCCACTCCTGCCTGCCTCTGGCTCTCAACACACTGTCGGCAAGGGGAACAAGAAAGAGACTGTTTTCTCCAAGAGAGATCAGGAAGTAGCTCACCAACGCTCTTCCCCTCCTCTCTTCCTGGTCAGCCATCCAGGGACCAGGCCTTCCCTTTCCTTGGGGACCTCCCCCCTGGAGCTCAGCCCAGGTCGTCCATGCGCAGAGTGGCTGCCACACCCCCCAGCAGGTGGCAGGCGGGTGGGATGAGAGGCACAGGAGGACTGTGCTGGTGGCAGCAGCCGAGAAACCCAGCTCAGCCACTTTGCCGGCTTTGTACCTGTGCAACTTGCGGCCAGGAGAACAAGCTTCTCTGTTTACAGTTGTGGAGGGTGTGGGGCAGCAGGAGGACAGGTGGGATTTCTCAGGCACTGGGCTCGGGATGAGCCCAGAGCCCTCTGGCTGTTCGCACTGTAGGACCTCAGTCTAGGTTTAGGGGTGTTACAGACACCACCACCAAAAATAGCAGTGACCGCCCTGCTCAGGTGGCTCGGTTGGTTGGAGCATTGTCCTGTATACCAAAAGGTTGGGGGTTCAATTCCTGGTCAGGGCACATGCCTGGGTTGTGGGTTTGGTCCCCAGTCAGGACGCATATGAATGGCAACCAATCGATGTTTCTCTCTCTCCCTTCCTCTTTCTCTAAATCAGTAAACATATTTTTTAAAAACATAGCAGTGACTTTTACTGACAGTCCAGCAGGAACAGCTCCAGACAAGCGCCTCTACTGCGGCCACAGCACAGAATCAGGAGGAGAAATGCCGTGCTGGGAGAGCAGGGGACACACGGAAAACCGGAGCTCCAGAGAGCAAGTGCTGCGTAGTTCCGACCGGCGTGGGCAGGCCGTACAGCCCAGCCGGACTCAGAGCCAGCTCAGAAGTCCAGCCCCCGAAACCAGCCTCCCACCAGCCGTTCTTCCCCTTGGTTCAAGGGCATTGCTTATTCTTACGTAATTATAAGAGACCCAAGCACCGAGTCACACTCCAGCTTTTCAATCCCTGCTGTGGAACAGGCACTGGCCCACGTCTCTTCAGTTGGGTTTGTAATGACTGTGCGACACTTTAGCAAGGGGCCACCTACTCTTTCCCGAAGCACTGCCACCACTTACGCAAGCAGGAGTCAGCAAACCACGGCCAGCAAGTCAGGCGCAGCCCCTGGCCCGCCCTGGTGAACACGGCCATGCCCATTCGTGCACATGCTGTCCAAGTTCCCTTTGCTGCAACGGTAGAGTCGGCTTCGTGCCCCGCAGCCTCAAACCTCGCCTCCCTGCCTCTCTGCACAAAAGGTTATTTAGGTGACCACTGCTGTAAGCACCCCAGTTGAATGCCCACCACGGACCTAAAGGCCCCTCCCCACCCGTCACACACTCCTGCTAGGTCTCCCTCTCCAGTGGAAGGGCGGGCGCTGCCGCACCAGCCACTGCCAGCTGTTCCCAGGCAGAGTCTGGCCACTGCTCCCCCTTCTCAAAATGCAGACTGTTTCATTTAAACAGGAGCAGTCATGTTTGCAAATGCCTGTGGGAGGACCCTCTGCATAGAAATTAGGCTTGATTTTATGATGGAACAGTAGAGAACTTGGACTCACAGAGCTCCAGATAAAGCAGCAGGGATTCTGCCAGTCGCCGCTGGCCCATGACTTCTGCCCCAAGGCAAAAACAAAAATGGCCAGACCATCTCTGCCAGTTGGGTGGCCCCCAAGCCACCGCCACGGGGAGCCACAAGGAGGCAGCCGAGCGGGCCCCCGCTGCCCACCCACCAGCCACAGGACACGGGCTGTCCTCGCTCACCTGTCCAGGTCCTCATCCAGAGACTCGTACGAGCTCTCATAGCACTCGATGCGCCTCATGAAGTCCTCCGTGGCCTCGTCACTGTCACGGTTGACATAATCGGGGCTGCCCAGTTTCACTTGCTGCCAGAGCCAGGCACAGAGCAAGGACACATCAGCGCTGGAGGCCAGACGGGGCCAGAGACCAAGGAGGATGCTGGGGTGGGGCTGGGGTGTGGGCCTGGGGCTGAAGGCCAGGCCAAAGCCAGGGCACAGGGATGGAGGCCAACCACAGGTCCATTAGGAAGAGTCCAGTGGCTTCCTGGTCCCCACACTGGTGCTAAAAGAGCATTCCTAGGCATCCCAAGGTCGGAGCCCCTCATCTTTGTGGGATAGGGGAGGGGAGGCCCCAGGGGCAAGGGGCCCAGAAGACCCTCCCCACCTGAACGAACTCCCCAAACCTAGATGTTCATTCCTTGAATAAAGAGAGTAGAAGAGAGGAGTCAAGTCTCCTTCTCAAAATGTGAATATCATCCTCCACCCCCAACCCAGGGGCTGAAGCTTCTCCCCATTGTCCAGGGGATTGTGTAGGGGAGGGGAAGAGGAGGGAGCAGAATGAGGGCCCACCTGTCACAAAGCCCTGGGTGGGGGCAGGCTCACCTGACCCAGCATTCTACTCTCTTCCACCCCCTGCCCCAAGGCTCAGAAAGACCAAATTAAGGCTGGCCCAGGCACAAGCCCAAGCCTGGAGGGGGACCTAAGTGTCACATGCCACCTTGGTTGTATTAATGTCCCAACAAGGCCAGAGGTGCCACTCACCACGATGTTAGCAGCTATGACCTCAGGGTCCACACAGATGGACTCAACGAAGAAGGTCTGCAGGAAGGACGGTGGCCAGCAGGAGGGAAGGGACCACGGACAGAGTTAGGACTCTGGACCTGGCCCCACAGAGCTCCCCACCCCACTGAGGGCCAGGCTGAGCAGCTGGGGCCCTGAGGTCCAGAAACACAGAACCAAAGCAGGCACCACCGTCTCCAGGACTGGGCAACCAAGAACCCGGCCCCCCAGGAAAGAAGACCCTAGCTGGAGAGAAAAGAAGCAGCCCCTCTCACCCCAAATCCACTTGGGGGCTGACCTGTCCCATACCAGTGAAAGGGGCCCCAGAGGGCCCAAATGTGCCCAGCCAAGGACTTTAGTCAATAAGGTCTCACCTTGTAGCCGTTCTGTTCCCCAAAATTAAAGATGGTGGCCCTCCGTTCGCGGGTGGTATTTGTTGCATCAAACACCTAGGACCAAAAAAAAAAAAGCCCGTAGGACCAAACTGGTTAACTGGGCTTCTGGCCCCAGGGAAGGGAGTGCCACCCAATGGCTACAGGGCTGGCTCTCTCACTGGGACCAGCTACTGGCCGGGCCCCTGCCTGGCCAGTCTCCTTCAGATCTTTGGGGGGTGGGCTGGTCCTCCCTTCCGTGGGGAGCACACCCCCAGAAAGCTGGAAGCAATGGGTGTGCTTTGCTCCCGCAGGGCAGCAAACCCTTGGCAGGGAGGAATGCACTCAGTACTGCTCTGTATACAGCAGGCGCTCAGTTCATGTTTGACCAACAGGATTTCCTGTGAATCCAGTTAAACCAGGAGAACTGAACCCATATTTATCTCCGCTCCATCCTGAGACCCCGGCAAAGTGGGAACAGAAGGATGAAGAGAACAGGAGAAGAGAAGAGATGTCACGAGGTTCTGTAAGACAGACACACAGTCGCTGACTCTGTGAACAATCCGGAAAACCAAACAAGCCCTCACAGACCAGAGCACACCCGCTTGTGCAGAATCGCAATGGGCAAGGACAGGGGCACAGGCGTCTCTGACAAAAGGGACAGGAGGTGGAGGAAATGAACCGTGGCCCTATAACAAAGAGCTGGCGGAGCCCCAGGTCCGGCTGTCCTGCCTCATCCAGCCGGCTCTGTCGCCCACGGCTGCTCTTGAAGCCCCTGGGGCCTGACTGGACACCCTCAGGGGCAGTCCACCCCCTGCACACCCAAGCAGATTTTGAGCATCCCTTTCTCAAAAGGGCATGCTACCAGGGCTCACTGGGCACTCCAAAAACCTCTCACATGAAAAACAGAATAAATCAAGCACTAAAAGGAACTTTGAGAAAATGAAGACAGAGCATGGAAAAAAAGGAAAATGTCAAGAACACTCTAATAGCCACAAAATAACAGCAGAGTTCTGGCCCTGGCTGGGTAGCTCAGTTGGTTGGAGCATTATCCCAATACGCCAAGGTTGTAGGTTCGATCCTTGGTCTAGGGCACATACAAGAATCAGCCAATGGATGCATAAATAAGTGGAACAGCAAATCGATGTTTCTCTGTCTCTCCCTTCTGCTCTCTCTAAAATCAATAAAATGAAAAACATATGAAAAAAGAGTTGTAACAAATTAGAACAGAGCACAAGACATTTTAAATTTGGAAATTAAAATGTCAGCACAGAAACTTTTTAAAAATTTCAACCAAATCCTTGTAAGACACTGTTGAGATGTTTTCTCTGAAAGTAAGACTAAAAAGAGAGAGAGGAAAAGTAACAGAAAAAAAAGATAAAGTTAGGGATCAAGCCTAGTGTGAGGCCACCAGCAGTTGTAGAAAAAGAAACCCTGAAAATCAGAGTCGAGTGAGGAGTCACGTATCAGAAAGTGGCAGATTTACCAGAGTAATGATACAACAATTTCAGGCCCGCTGGGAAGAGTTTTCTAATGAAAACGACCACCGGACCCGTGTGGTAGAGGAGAGAAGACTCACCATGAGATACCTCACCCTGGAGACCCCACAGGCCTCCCCAGAAGAACAGCCATGAGAGGACCCCGGCTCCCTCCAAAAAAGTTTTAGGAATATCAGCAAGTCAGAATGACATCCAACTTTTCCATAGCTGCACTAGAAGCCATAATACAAAGGAGCAATGTTGTGGAAAGTCTAAGGGGAAAGGACTTCCCACCTAGACTCTGTACCCAACAATCTACTACTTAAAATAAACATTTCTAGACACGCGAGGTGCCATGAAGTTTACTTCCTAAGTATCTTTCTCAGAAAGCTACTGGAGGATGTGCTCCAGCAAAATAAGTTAGTAAACCACGGAAAAGGAAGACAACAGATCCAAGAGTGGGACATTCAAGTCGGAGGGAGAAGGCGATTCCCAGGGTGGCAACTGTGCCATGGACCTAGAGGGCAACTGATCCAGATGGAGCTGGGGGACAGAGTGCTCCAGAAGGCACACTTCCAAGGGAAAAAGGGGAGGGAAAAATAGTTTCTGTGTTTGCACAGTGGGGGTGGGTAGGACCCTTTCCTGCAGACACTTCGCTCAGCCTTGCTTGTCCCACCTCTTGCATCTGACTAGAGGAGCCAACACATAGGTGTATTCCCTCACCCAGGTCTCAAGTGGCTCCTGGAACAGCCATTAAATGCTGGGCAGGATTCTCCTAGAGCAGGAGAAATCGCATTTGCTCAAGACCGGGTAACATAATCCCTCTAACCTATGAGGTGGCCAACAGTGTGAGCACTCGGAAGTCCTGCGGGGTCACAGACAACCACAAGCCCAGAGGGAAATGCTAGCCCACATCCAGCTTCTGGCTGCCTCCTGCATAGTAGCTGCAGACTTTCTCCCAGGGGCTGGTGTCCGAGGACCATCCAGGCCACACACACCTTGCCTTTCCCTCTGGAGGCCTGGTGAGCAAAAGGGTGGATGCATATGGGCTCCCACATGTCTCTCCCAGGCATTACCAGGGCATCACACTCACCGCCACATGTCCTCCCTCCTCACTAAGGAACCGCCGGACATCACGGAGGGCTGCCAGGGCACACTGCCTTCAGGGGAGAAAACATGGGGTCAGCCAGCACCCGACCTGGGCTGCAGGAGGGCAGTGGGTAAGCGACACACCCTCCCCCAGTCAGCAGAGGGCGTGGGCTGCAGGTTGACTTGAGCTCTATAAGAACTCTTGAGCAAAGAGAGCTGGAGGGCGTCCAGGTTGGTGAACACACAGAGGTGCTGGAAGGGCCATGCACCCTGAGAGGGCGTGGACACCCCCATCCCTGCCTGGGTGTCTCTTTTGTTTGGCTGTTCCCAAGTTGTACCCTTTATAATAAACCAGTAAACGTAACTAAAATATGTTCCTGAGCTCTGTGAGTCATTCTAGCAAATTACTGAGCCGAGGAGGCGGCTGTGGAAACCCCAAGTTACAGAGGATCAGTCAGAAGGATGGGTGGCCCCCAGGGACTGGCGACTGGTGTTTACACTAAAGGCAGTCGAGGGGGTTGAGCCCTTGACCTGTGGGAGCTGAGGCTACTCCCGGTAAGTGGTGTCAGAACTGAAGTGAACTGAACTGAACTGAACTGAACCGTAGGATACTAGTTGGTGTCTGAGAAAACACCCCAGTGTCCCCAAGCCCTTGTGTGTGGTGACTGAAAAGGCACAGGTATGACTGAGTGCACACACGTGCATATATGGGGTGTGTGTGCACCCATGCACAGGTATAGGTGTTTGTAACTATGTGTCCAAATGTGCATTCAGGATGTGCATGTGTGAACTCCCATGTGAGCACACATGGTGTATGTACACATGCCTTCATGTGGTATGAGCACGTGAGTGTGTGTTAATGCATGTATCCACATATGTATATAGGGTGGGCACTAGTATGCACATGCCTACGTGTGCCAAGAGATATGCAGGTGTGTGTGCGTTCACGTGTTGGGTGTGACCTTATGTGTGAAAAGGGTTAACATGGCAGCCTCAGAATACAGACCTTCGCAAGGCCTGCTTGCAAGGCTGGCCTTGGGCTGGGGTCTGAGAACTTGAATGGTAAGCAGCTCCCTACACTGATTCCTTTTTTTTTTTTTTTAATTTCCTTAGTCCTGGCCAGGTGGTTCAGTTGGTTCAAGCATCATCCCATGTACCAAAAGGTTACGGGTTTGATCCCCAGGCAGGGCACATGCCTAGGTTGTGGATTCCGTCCCCAGTCAGGCATGTATAGGAGACAACAATAGATGTTTCTTTTTTCTTTCTTTTCTTCTTTTAGATGTTTCTCTCTCACATTATTGTGTCTCTATTTCCCTTCCTCTCTCTCTAAAATCAGTAAAAACATATCCTCAGGTGAAGATGAAAAAAAAGTTTCCTGGACAGTTCACACAAACAATACGGTTTATACAGAACACCTGCTTTCCTGCCGGGACTCTGCAATGCTGGTATGCGCTAGGCACAGAGTGCACGTGTGACCAGCCCCCACCAAGCCCTGGACACACATCTGCAATGAGCTAGCCTGGCGGAAAACACTTCACGCGTGTCGTCACAAGTTCATGCTGGAGGACCTAAGCACAGCCTGTCTGAGCCTAGGGCAGAGGACTCCGGGACGCTGCTTTGCTCTGGAATTCAACTCACTGGTCTCTCCCCTTTGCTGACGCTTTGTACCATTTTGTGTAACAAACCTTGGCTGGGAGTATGGCCACATGCTGAGATCCTAGCAAATCACAGAATCTGGGGTGGTCTTGGGGAACCCCCCACACTATGCCTGAGTGTGCCTGAATGTGTATATGTCCACACAGGTGAGCACAAGTGTGCCTTGGTGTGTGCATGTGAGGTTTGCAGGTATGTGTGTGTCCTTGTGTGCTGTGTGATCTCGACCGTACATGCATGGGTTGGAGTACTTGTATGTGTAGGTGTCTACCTGTGTACATACTCACATGCATGTGTGACCATGTACAATGGGTGTAAGTGTGTATAAACCCATGTGTATCCATGGGGTGTGTCAAATAACTTGTTACCTTGTGTGAGACTTCTGAGCCTCAATCACCCCATCTGTAAAATGGGGGCGGGTGACAGTGGACATCACATACCCAGGACACAGCAGGAGTTCAAATACCAGTCCCCTCCCTTTTGTCTGGGTCCATATCACCAGAGGGTCCGGCCCTTGAGTTTGACCCACAATTTGGAGGCCACAGAGGCCTGAATGTCAGACTCCACTTCCCTTCTTGGTTCACTTGGATGATGAGCCAAGCAGCCAGGACCAACCCATTGACCCAAGAGCAAAAAAGAGGTCAGGGGGCCAAGGCCCACAGTGAGGAGCTGCTGCCACCTGGTGGCCAGAGAGAGAGCTGG
Organism: Desmodus rotundus; assembly: GCF_022682495.2. Taxonomy (NCBI): domain Eukaryota; kingdom Metazoa; phylum Chordata; class Mammalia; order Chiroptera; family Phyllostomidae; genus Desmodus; species Desmodus rotundus. The sequence goes on from NC_071394.1 coordinate 130,108,629, forward strand.
CTGCCTAGTGTCCAGGCCCAGGTGGCTTCTGGCCTGGGGCGGTGTTTGACTTGGAAGGGTTAGGAGAGCTGGGCCAACCTGCCAACCTCAGCCCCACCACGCCCTAGCCCTACCGCAAGGGCTAGGACGCTTGTCAGTCTCTCAGCTGACACCAGACAAGCGCATAGCGCAGCTCCTCAGATACGGGCTGGTGCTCAGTTTCTCTGCAGAAAGGACTCAGTTGAGGTGGGGTGGGGGAGGGGCTGGGGATCATCTGCAAATCTCCCCCTGTGAATAACAGCAGGAATGTGACCCAGTCACCCAGCACTACAAAGCCACCTCAAGGTCTGCCCCACACATGCCAAGCACGTGCTAGCCATCCTCCAAATGTAGAGGAGGGAGCTTCTCCTGGGGCAAGGGAGGAAAGGGACCAGTTCCGGGCCTGATCCTTCGGCTTTGTGAGAGCCCAGGAGGTTGTCGCCCTCCCACTCTGCCTGATGCCTGAGGACGGTACCCCTGCACCCACTCAGCTCCCCTCCATGGAGAGTGGCCCTGCCCTGGCCAAGGGCTCATTAACACCAGGGCAGGACAGGGCCAGACACAAAGAAACCACACACCGTCTCTCTTGGCCCCCAAACCCATCCCATCCCCAACCCTATCACACCTGAGAGGTCAAGAGCCCAGCCCTGTCACAGCCCACGGGGCACAGCAAGGCCAGGGCTCAGGAGCAGCTCTGTTATCCCCAACCACTGGCCTCCAGAGGCACCAGGGCCCTGTCTGTTCACACATGCACATCCACTCACTTCCTGATCTTCAGGCCCTCTTCGTTGTCTGGAAGGAAAAACTCGAAGGATGTGTACGTCCTGACCACGTTCCGGCGATACTGGCCCACGTTGAACTCTGGGGGAAAGGAAAGGCTCAGCTTCCACACAACAGCAACCTGCCCCCCGCAACTTGTGAGCTGGACCCACCCCAGGCCCTGCAGCAGTCTAGCCATCTCTCATCTCTCCCCCCTCCCCAACACAGCCCCAACACCCACTTGGAAAGCCAAGGCCAAGTCTCACCCCGCGTGGGCACGCCGATCCAGTTCAAGTAGCGAGTCAGCTTTTTAGAGATATAGGTCTTGCCCCTGGCTGGCAGGCCCACCATGACGATGAGCGTCGGGCAGTTGGTCATGCAGACTGAAAGGCAAGGGCACAGGTCAGACAAGGGTCAGGGCCTCTCCTGGGGGGCCCCTTCCTCCCTCTCAGCACAGGACTGGCGTCCGATATGAGGCTTTCCAAGCCTCTTCACATCACACAGCTCCCTGAGCGCCCCCAGGCCCTGACCTCAAGCCACCACTGGCTGGTTCCTATGGGGGCCCAGAACAAGTCACCCCAACATGTGCTTCTGGGGTATGCAGACGGCTTTGAGCCAAAGGCAACTTTAGCCACAGGCTCAAGAGAATCTTCTGCCTGGGCCCCATTAACTACGGAGAAGAATTTGAATTGCAGGCCTTGCCCATAAGCTTTTATCAGAGATAACTTCTTTTGACTTATCTGCAGGGCAGGGCAAACTTCTGTTTACTAAAGGTCAGTGCTTCTTATCCTCCTGCAGTTACCCAGTGAAGCCCGCAAGGCGCAGTACCTCATCTCTAGCTCAGAATGTCTCCTCTACCCCTCAATCCCCCTTTCGTCTCTGAACCTCTCGCACACACAGCGTTCCTGTATATATGTATTTAATTTGGTTATTTTCTCTTTCTAATCTGTCTCATGTCTATTTGATTATTGGGCCAGGCAGATGAACCCTGGGGCTAGAGGAAAGTTTGTTCCTCCCCCCACCCCCAATTCCCCAGGGCTGCCCAGGCTCCAGCAGGTACAGTGGGACCTCCCCTGCTGTGCAGCACCAGATACAAAGCGGGATCTGCCACGCCCCTGGCTGAAGGCTGCTGGGGAGTCTCATGGCAAGCAGCACAGAGCCAGCACCCAGGGGACTTCCCACACTGTGCCTGCCATCTGGGAATCACACAGGCACTCTGCATTCCCGCCCGCACAGTGCCGCTGCGTGCTCTCCCCGGGGTGAGCTTCTCTTCACCGTGCAAAGCTCAACTCAGAAACTGCTTCTTCCGCAAGGCCTTCCTCCTCAGCACCCCCATGCCCACCCGGCGTACTCTTTCCTCAGTCCCGGTTGTCTCACTAAGGAGTCTGTGCCCTGTGACCCATCACTTGGAGCGAAAGCAGCCCTGAAGTGTCTGAGTCATTCGGGATCCTTCGGTCTGGCACAGAGTTGGTGCTCAAAATTTATGGACGGGAGGGTGGAGGGAAGCATCTCGAAACCCAACAGGGTGAGGGCTACAAGGGACTGAGACCAGAGACCCAGGCCGATGTCCACAAGGGCAGAGCCAGTGAGAGCCCGCTCCTGCCACCCCATGTGCCACCAGGACAGTGTGCCAATCGGAGAAGCTGCCAGGCTGGAGGTGGGGAAGGGTCTGGCCACAGCCCCCGATTCCCTGGCCCTCCAGGACAGACACCAAAGCGGAATTGCCAGCCTCACGAGACCCAGCTCAGCTTTCAGTGTGGTCTCCCCCAGATGCCGCAGGAAGCTTCCCTTTCATCAACCTGAGGAACTGGGCTGGGTGACACCACAGCAGACAAACAGATGGACAGATGTGGGGACCTGTCAGGGCCCCTGTGGCTCTGCAAGTGCCCTTACCTGGTAGCCCTCCTAAGACAGACTGCCAGGCCCGACCCTCCAACCCTCCGGCTGAAGCACAGTGGCCCCAGGGCCAGCCCTGCCTGGGTGTCAAGAGTCAGAGAGACCTGGGCTCTTATCTTGACTCTGTCAGAACCTGTAAGAGGGGCTGATAATTCCTCAGGGAAGCCCAGCACTATCTCCATGCGTGGCTCAGTGGGGTGGGCATCGTCCCGCTAACCAAAGGGTCACCTGTTCGATTCCTGGTCAGGGCACATGCCTGGGTTGCAGGCCAGATCCCTAGTTGGGGGTGTTAAGAGGCAGCCAATAGATGTTTCTCTCTCACATCAGTGTTTCTCTCCCTCTCTTCCTCCCTCCCTTCCCCTCTCTAAAAATAAATAAATACAATCTTTAAAACCAATAAGTAAACGTACCCTGGCAGCATGCCAGGCTAAGGACACAGGTGTCCCTCAGCACCAATTGCCCTTGGGGACTTGGGGCGTGGAGGCACTTCTGTCCCCAGGGAGAAGTAAAGGGCCCTGCTCCCCAGTGGGAGTGCCACCACTTCTGTGGGCAAAGGCGACACAAACAGTGAGCCCTGGGGGAGGACAGGAGGGGATCCCACGGAACAGAAGGTGAGCAAGAGTGAGGGAACTTGCGAAAAAACCTCAGCATTAGCTAATACAAGAGAAAAACAAGTTAGGCAAGGCCCTGTGTCCTCAAGGCCAGCCACAATGGGCCCTGTGTCGTTTGCACAATTCCTGGCTGGCCGGCCGGGGCTCTCAGGCAACCGCAGGGCGGTGCATGGCTACTGACCAGGGCGGCGCATGGCTACGAACCTGGGAGAGAACCTGCACCCATCCTGCTCCCCGTGACGAGGCCACCCCACCCCACCACACCCTGGAGGGTTCCTCCACGACCTCAGGACTGGGGTCCAGCATCCCCTCTTCATCTATCTTCCCAGAGATGCCTGGGCCTCTGCCCACGGGGTCTGCCGTCAGCACCCCTCCACCCCGAGTGCACAGCCATGGTGGGCAGGCAGGGCAGCAAATCTGGGCTGGGTGCAAAACAAGAGCAATAAATTACCTATTACTTCTGTTCCTCAAGATAAGCTCCCAAGGAAATGACCCAAAAGAAGAGTCAAAGTACAAGTCTCTTCACAACAGCTCTGATTCCAACAGCACAGCACCAGGGAAGTGCCAGCCACGCAGAAGTTGCGAACTAAGGCCCACGTGGGGGGACACCCAGCCGCACTGGACACAGGGCGCGGGGACCAGGTGAGCTGGAACATGCAGCTCTGGGCCCTCAAGGACCCTGAGGCTGAGCAGCAGGACAGCAGGACACACTTTTTAGGACATCGGGTATGTGCGGAAGGAAATCTGAAAACATGTCACTGAGCTTCCCTCTCTAGTTCCTCTTCCTGTGCATTTGTTCAAGACCACGGGAGCCCGAGCACGCAAGAGGCCTGAGACAAGCCTCGTGCTGGACAGTGGACACTTCCTGGTGAGGCCACCCCAGGGACAGCCACAAGCCCTCGAAGTGGGTTCCAGACCTGATTCCTGAACTGCGCCTGCTCCCCTTCCCTGGGCAGGCGGGGGCAGGAGGAGCTCCCGGAAATAAAGCAACACGGCGTCACTGTCCTGTTCAGAGGGGACACAGAGTCCTGCACACACCCCAGTCATGTCCACACCCAGGAAGAGTCTTGCCACCTTTTGGCTAAGAAAAGCCACCAGACAAATACTGTCCTTTCTGCTGCACTGAGTCCCCTCTTCATTCCTGCCTCACCTGCCCTCAAAGCACCACCAGATGACAGCTGAGGGAGGTAGCCAGGTGACAGCTGAGGGAAGTAACGGCTCAGGACATCAGGTGTAGCTCTGATTTTATCAAAAGGAGGAAGAATCGTTAATGAGAAGTGGGGGTGGAGGAAGCACAGGATGTCCCACAGCCACCACCAATCAGCCTCGGGGGCCCAGAGGATCGGGAGAACTAGACTTGCGACAACCCACCACACAGCACAGACCAGCCGTGAGCCCCGCAACTTCTCTGCAAATGCCTGTGATGGAGTAGACTCCTACTCACCACACACCCTCAGGTCCACACCTGTCCTCGTGGCCCTCCTACCTGGTCATAGGCCCATTTTGCAGAGGGTAAATGCTGCAGGAATGCAGCCTCTGGGGAATGGATGTGCTGCACCTACAGGCTCCATCTGTGAGTTCACTCACTGCTGAGTCACACCCTGATGTGAATTCTGGGACCCTAACCTGGGACCCCAACCCCCACACAATCTGAAGGTCTCATCTTTGGCCTCTTGGGTGCCACTTCCTCCTCCAGGAAGCACCTGGCGTGCTGGGCCAGCCCACACAGTCCCACCCACTGCAACACAGTGTGACGGGCATGAGCCCCTCTGCCCAAGCCAGAGCTGTATTTTAATCACGGACTTGGAGCTTAGAGAAATACAGACCCTGCCCAAGGGGCTGTGAGACCTTGGCAAGTCCCCCCCCCATTAGGCTGCAGCTCCCTTCCCACCTGTAATGGCAGCTAGCTCAGAGTTGATGCTTCAATCCCAGACTTTGAGGTGACAAGAGGTGAAGAAAGAGTGGTGAAATTACAAAATGGCCAGCAACCCCCCACTGAGCACCCACTCATTAAGAGGCTCACAACAACTTCATGGAGCACGATGATGACAGTCTCATTCCACAGGTGAGGAGCCCGAGGCCTGGAGGCTCAGCTCCTAAGGAGCCCAAGGTCACACACCTGAGCCAGGAGGCAGCTTGAGTGTTCCTGCCTCTAAAGTCTAGGTTCTTACTCCTTCCTGTATGTGAGAACCGCAGCCACCACCTAGTTCAGACAATGCAGTCTGAACACAGACTGGCCAGAAGCACAGAAGAGGAGCCTCAGCCTCCACACCTCCAGAAAAGTCTGGAAGAAAGGCATGGCCATAGCCCCCGAGGACTCAGAGCACTGCATGGAAAGCCATGGGTCCAGGACTAAAGGTATGATCACAGGCTCCGTCCCCCACCAGGACCTATATTGTGGTCAAAACCATGGCCACTGCCTGCCAGGACCGACAGTGTGGAAGGAGATACACACACTTCTTCCCTAGGACTCACATCATGGTCAAAGCCAAGGTCCCAGGCTGGCCTCCAAGCGGAACAAACGCAGAGCACTCTCCCCTCCCTTATCAGGCCCAAGCAGAGGTCAGGAGTGCAGGGAGACCCTCACACATACCCAGTCTCCTGATCCCCATTCCATACATGCACCAGGAGTTGGACTAGATGTTCTCCGAGGTCCTTGCCAACTTGCAAATTCATCACAATGTTTCATTACTCCTAAAACAAATCTTTGTTTTTCTTCATAATAAGAAGGTTGCAGACTCATTTAGGGACATACAGAAAGTCAAGGTAGTGGATTAAATGCCCAGGACCCCAGGAAAGGCGAACCCCTTAACAATGTGTGAATTTCAGCATGGCTCCTAGATGTTTCACCTGCAAATGTTACCATTTATCCAGGACCCCACTGGAATGCTTCCACACCCCTGGACACAAAGACAGGCCCACCTGGCACAGTGCCCTCACTGTCTCTATCCTGGTCAAAGCTGCACTTCCCTGACATTCCTCCCAAAACTCGATTTTCGGCGAAGAGGTGGGTGATGACAGCCAAGAGGCGCGCCTTCCTCCCACTGCAGGGCTAGCCTGTACTTGGACCCTTGAAAAGTCTGGGCTCAGAATGGCCAAACAATTTCTCTAGGGCCAACACAGCTCAGACCCGGTCCAATTACCAGGCCCACACTCTCTGGCCACCAGAGAGGACAGGGCAAGGACTCCAGGTCCTCCCCTGGCCTGAGGCAGTGGAGACACTGTGAAGTGCAAAGGGGCTGGGGGCTCTCCCAGAGGTAAAGACAGCAAGACCTAGCCCCCAAGGAACCAAGATTTCCCCACATCCATGTTTCTGTCTCTTGCTCTGCCACACCTGTCCCCGACCCACCACCTGTTTCTGCTCCCCTCCCACCAGTCTAGGCAGCCTCACCTGTCCCCGGATCCACACCGGTTCGCGGCCTCCTCTCCATGCGAGACCACTGCCCAGGCCGCCCTATCCACCCATCCCCATGGACGGCCCTCCCCGCTCCTCGGGGACCCCGCCTCACCACCGCGCTGGCAGGCGTGCAGGGCGGGCCTCCCATTGCTGTACGGCATCCAGATCTTTTTCAGGGGGTTTTGAGTCAATTCCCTTGGGGATGCCATTCCGGAGGCGGGAGGAGTCGGGGTGCGCGGCTGCCGAGCCCTAGAAGCCGGGCCAACTCGGGCCACTAGAGGCCCCGCCCCTCGGCCCCGCCTCTCCTCCAGCCGCGTGATGCAAGGCCAGCACCCCGCAGGCCCCGCCCCAGACCGAGTAGGCTCCACCCTAACTAAAGAGGGCCGAGCCTCCTACTGCGCATGCCCAACTTGCCGACCAGCCGGACCCCCGCGGGCCTGCCCTTCCTGCGGGAATCCAGGCCGCGCATGCCCAAATCCCTACGGGCCCAAGTCCTGGGTGGTGCAGGCCCCAACTCGCGTGAATGGGTCCAGCACACCCAACGTGACCGCGCTGACTTTCATGGGTCTCTCCTAAAGCCTGGCCCGGGGCAATCACCGCCTCTTCCCCAGGGCACCCGAAGTTCCGCTCCTTACCACGCTGAACCTCAGGGACCCCAGGAGGGACGACTTTACCTGCAGTGGGGCACAATCTACGTGACACGCGGGGCTTGATTGGTCAGGACCAGCCTAGAGGCCTCTGTGCAACTGTGATCACTGGCCTGATGTCCCCGCTGTCAACTCCACCCCGCCCCGACCCTCTCTGCTCCAAGTCCTGGGACTCTCCGCCAACCCACAGGAGGGATCTGCTCAACCACGCTGCAAAAGCTCCTTTATCTCATGGACAGGGACCCAGGACAAATTTCAAACTTGATCGTGTTTCTCTCTTTGCCTTAGCTGCTGGGGAACTCAGGCTAAACCCCAGCCGACCTGGAGCAAGTGAGTGGGACGTGAGTGGGAGCGGGACGTAACCAGGCTCTGTAGGGACTCCGCTGAAAATGGAATGTGCAGGTCATCAATCTTACAAGATCCTGGTGTAGAGTAAACGTGTTAGTGTTCGAAAAATCCACTCTACAGCACATTCATGTTATCATTTATTATATTATTTGTCTACTGTTAAAACGCAGTGGAGGCAAGGCAGAAGTCTGGAAGTTCAGAAACCCCTGGGCCACTCTCCTGTTTTCTCAGCCCAGCCTCTCCAAGCTTTGGACATTTTCTGCCCTGGGGCCCCTGTTGACACGGCTGGACCTGTCACACTGCCCTCCAGCGAGGCCCTCCACCACACCCCTTGACAGGATCACTGTTACCTACCTGGAGTTCCCTCTGACCAAACTGCCCAGTCAGGAGCCAGGGGCTGAGGCATGAACAAGGAAGGGTCACCCCAGTGCACCGCAGGTGCTGCAACCCCTCCCTCTGCCCTCTGCGCCACACCCCTGCCTTGGGTTAGCTTTCCAAATCGCCACCCAGCCCTTCAGAGCCTGGCAAGGATCCTTAGGATGACTGATACGGATGGCCTGCCCACTTCCCAGGAAATGAAGGATCAGGAGATCCACATGCTGGAAGCCCACCTAGACCCTCCCTGAAACCAGCTCTAGCTGCCTTCCCTGGGGATGTCCTACCTCAGACAGCTTACGCTACTTCCTCCTTCCTCTTCAGGGGCCACCCCACCTCCCTCCACCCAGTGCCCAGCACCTCTGAGCACACCCATGGGTGGCTTCTGATGAGCAGGAAGCCCTTCATGACCACCCTTCTGCTTCCTCCTTCTCCAAAGCCACTCATTCTGTTCCTGGCACAGTCAGCCCTTCTGTCTGTCTCCTGGACATTGCCAAGGTCATCCTGGGGCCACTCTGGCCTCAGACACCTTGTCACTATATGCCCACACCCTGTCCATACCCCCGCACTCACTGCAAAGGCTACCTCCTCTCACACCCACAAACACGCAGCACCTCCTCAGGCCTGCCAGTGCTCCTCCCCACCTCCCTGAGGATGTTACTCAAAGGCTCGGGGTAGGAGGCAGCCAGGGCAAGGTACTCCTTCCCAGGGACGTGTCTGGGAAACCACCTCCACACCCAGAGAGGCTGAGTCTGGCTTCCGAGGAAGTGCAGCAGCTCTCCACCTCCCACTCTTCCTCAAACAGCCTGCACTGACCCAGGCATACCCTCCCAAGTCCCAGATTCTAGTAGGAGGCCACAGGTCAGCAGCAGGAGCCCGGGGCCCCTCCCCAAGGCCCGGGTCCACATCTGCTCTGAGGACACTCCCCATGTGTCCTCCCATGGCCCCGTTTCTCAGGGAGAAGCTGAGGAAGGGGAACAGTGTTTCAGAGCCAGCCCCCTGTGCAGGATGGCCTCGGCACAACTTGCAGCGGGACCTCACTGCCACGCTTCCACCTCCATGCCTGTGCTCCTTTGAGCCCCCTCCACTGAGATGCTCTCCTGGCTTTCTCACCCTCAGCGTCAGTAGGTGCCCTCAGGGCTTTTTGTCCCCTTGGGGCCACCCCAAAGTGAGCCAGAAGTGGGCCAGTGTGTCAGGGTGCACTCGTGTGTGAGCGTGTCCTGCTCAGTCTCCCCACCGTGAACCCACCTCACCTGGCCCTGGTTGCCTCCCGTGGTGCCCTCTGCACTGACCAATGGACCTGCTCCCATGTCCCAGGCCACAAGCTGTGGGGTGGCTGGAGTCCTCAACCCTCAATTCTCAATGCTCAAACTCTTCTGTCCTATATCTGCAGGCCAGCCCTGGCCAGCCACCAAGCCACCCTTTGCAGCATGAGGGCCCAGGGACCTGAGCGAATACCACACAGACCCGCACATCGGTGCACGGAAGCAAGCGTGTGCACACAGCAACATGTGCACACGCTGACGAGCCCTGCACCCGGGCCTGCTGCTCTCTGCTGCCTTCCTTCCCCTTATTCCCTTCCTCCTGTCCCCTCTGCTGCCACTGGGTGGTTCGGGGAGTTCCCAGGAGTTCCAGCTTCCTCTGGCCATTTCTGGCCAAGGATCATCCCCTGTCTCTCCCTGTGCCCAGAGCTCACAGGGGGTGTGAGGTTCCAGTTTGGAGGCATGGAGCCATGTGACCAAGTGGCCCAGGAACCCTTATCTGCACTTGCTGCTTCCAGCCTGGCACGGGGCGCACAGTAGTGCTCAAAGTGACTCAGGACCAGCCAGGGAACACAGAAAGGGCTCCGATAGGCTCATGAACCCCTAGGACACAGGGCATACAATAGGTGCTTAGTGCAGCTCAGGATGGGCACAAGGCCTCCGGTAGGTGCCCTAGAAATACTGGTTTAAGCTCTAAAGCTAAATCATATGAAAAATTTCCCAGATGAGCCTCTGGACCTCCCCAAATTGGTGTGACCCCTGACGAGGAACCTGGAGGCCAGCAAAGGGCCCAGAGGGAGGGCCTTGAGCACTCCAGCTGGCTGTCCCTCCCCTTGGGCTGGAGGAAGAAGCTATTTATAGTTCCCCCTTGGCCCAGCTCCCTCTCCCCTGCCAGACTACAGCGTGCCCCCTCTTCCAGACCACTGACAGGCTGATACCCCTCAGAGCTCCCCTCTACCACCAGAGACCCACCAACAACTTCGCAGCCTGTCCAGCACCCCCTACTGTTCCCAGGTCATTTCCCAATTCCCCACCCTCTCCATACCACCCTGTGCCTACCCTGCCTGCTGCTCCTTGACCCGGGGTCCGTCAGGAGGCTGCCTCCTCCTGTGCCTCTGTCCATCCTGCAACCCAACTGGCCCCAGCTACTGCCCCCTGCAGCTGGTGGAGTCCTGCAACCCCGCCCTCTGGCTCTGGAGAGAGGAGCATGACCCGTGGCCCCGCCCCCCCAGCCCCGCCTTGGGCCCGCCCCCCACGCCTGCTTTCAACTGAGATCCACCTCAGTGCCCCCACTCCAGGCAGCCACCCTCTGGCCGGTACTGGCTCTTTCCTGGCAGAGCTGTCCATACCGCCCAGTTCTGCCCTCATCTCCAGCTGGAGGTGCCTACACCGCCTGGAGTGCCTGCCCCATCCTCGGGCAAGCCTGTCCGCACTATCCAGAAGGTCGGCAACGGAGCCTGAAGTATGATGAGATAAGGCAAAACCTACTCTTCCACACCGAGGGACCAGGTGTGGGGAGCAGGGAATGGACAGAGGAGCAGCATAGCCAGCACTGCCTCCTCCTCCGTGTGCCACTGCCTGCGTGCATACGGCTGTGTGACTCGGCCATTCCAGTCTCCAGCACTACGTTTATTGAGCTCCGCCTGCATGCCAGAATCTTGATGTGCACTTGTCACTTGGTGCTCACAAGAAGCTAGGTGGTGTCGCCTGTTGTACAGCTGAGGAAACAGGCTCGGAAAGGTGAGCGCATTGCTCAGGACAGTTTGCTCCGGGAGGGGCAGAGCTGGGCCTGAGCCCCGGCAGCCTGAGCCTGCTCTCCCTGAGCTCTGTGCGTCCAAGGGCCGGGCTGCAGGTGGGACCATGCTTGGCTGTGTGCTCTGCACACTTCACGCAGGTTCAGGGGACAAGCAGCTGTTCCTCCAAGCCCTGTCACATGCCATCGCCTGTCACACACACTCACAGCTGTCAGATATCAGAGATGTGGCCACATACACACATATTCCCCACCCCAGAGGCAAGGTGGCCAAAGCCACAGACTTCCCACCACAGCCACCTGTGCCTGGAGATGCCCCCAACAGCCTGTCCACCCAGGGTGGCTGCTGCCTCGGGGAGCACAGATGTGCATGTGCCCATCAGCTACCACTTCCACGTGGTGACCTGTGGGGACAGGGCTGACTGCCAGGTCTGGTCTCAGGTGGGCTGGTCTCAGATGCAGTGGTGGGCTCCTGCTTGGAGGTTCCTGAGAGTGGGGTGAGAGTGATCACGCAGGGTGGGGTCCAGACGCTCTGTGACCATGGGGCCCCCACACGTAGCAAGGCTGCACAGGGCAGTGGCCTTCCGTGGTAGTGACCAGACACACTGTAAGTCTGCGGGGCTCCCAGGCGCAGCATGACCCCTCTCCGCAGTCACCTGCCACGGCCATCCAGACACACAGCGGCGCTGTGAGGCACTCAGGTGTGACGTGGCAGAGACCCCATATGGCAGCGTCCAGATGCACCGTGCCCAGAGTGGTACATCCAGCTCTGCTGCTGCCCTCCAGGGCTCCCCATCCAAGTGGCCCTGCCCTCAGGCTCAGCGGCGGCCAAGATGGGCCAGGATGCGAGCGTTGGCGGCTGCCTGCTCCCTCGAAGCTCTGGCACGGGCCTGCTCCAGGAGGATCTGCTGGAGCCCAAGGGGGACATCCAGCGAGAGGGTGATGCGTGGGCCGGGGCGGGGGCCAGGGCTGGGGTGGCTCCGAGTGGTGGGGGGGCCTGTGGTGCCGGCTGAGGGGCTCTTTGTGGCCACAGGGCAGGGAGTGGCCTGGGGAAAGTTCTGAGGGGGGAGCTGGAAGGCCGGGAGCGGGGTCGCTGGGACAAGCAGGACCCTGCCCAAGGTCAGGGCCGTCAGCACCAGAAGAGCCCACTCGGTCATCGTGTGGTCAGGCTGCGAGGAGAAAACAGGCTCAGGGCAGAGGCTGGGGTCAGCTGTGGCTCAGGGACAGAGACAGAAAGACAAGGAGAGTGACAGAGTGACATGGAGAAGGGGCCAGAGAGACAGGAGGGTGAGAATGAGGGAGACAGAGACAGGTAAAGAGAGAAATCCAGAGATTGTGTGTGTGTGTGTGTGTGTATAGAAATATTATGTATTTATATTTATACAGAGGAAGAGAAGGCAAGAAAGAGATGGAGGTGGATGAGAGGGAGGCAGAGCACAAGAGAGGGAGCCTGGAAGAAAGAGAAAGAACCCAAACTGGAGACAGACACTGTGGTGGGAATAAGGATGCAGAGACAGAGAAACACAGAGGGACAAAGGGGAGCCTGAGGTCCAGGCAAGAGTCCAGGCCAAGTGGGCAGCAATGGGGGTCCTTGAGCAGGAGAAGCAGCCAGGGGCCCAGGAGTACCCTCAGGTCCAGAGACCTCCACTCACCCAAATCCCAGACCCAACCCGTCCCCGAGGCCCCGCCCATCCCACCCGGACCCCAGTCCTACCAGAAGCAGCAGCCTCCTCTGGAGTAAGTCAGGGCCACTGTGGCTGCCCAGGGCTGGGGCCAGGCGCCTGTGCTGCGACCTCACCCTCTACCCGGTTAGAGCCCCTTTTATCTGCCTCAGCCCCCTGGGGGGGACAGGGCATGTTGCCTGGCATGAGGCAGCCCCCCACCCATGACTCATCCCCTCCTGGAGGGCAGTGAGGACATCCCCTCAGCCCTCACCCTGTGTACGCCTTTCTGGGGACAAGTCAGGGGCCGAGGGTCATAGGACAGTGGGACCCTGCACCCCTGCAGGAAAGTACTGATCTCCCAGGGAAATCTGCCCCCTGACACCCCACCTCCCCAAGCAGCCACAACAAGGGTCTTTCAAAACAGCAGCTTTAATGCCCCCCAGAATCAGCACCATGTCATCACAGGCTTGGGTCAAGGGGTGGGTCAGACGTAGTCACATCCGCTCACTGCCCACCCCCACCCCCACACTGAGTCATCTGCCAGGGAGGCAGGAGCCACAATGGGGGTTTGTCCACAGGGGGGAAGGCAAGACCCGCGGGAACAAGTCACTGAAATGATGGACAGACTCATGTGTGCTCACGACACACGAGCCTCTAGCACCAAGGAAAGGAACGGAACGTCCTGCTGAGACACCATCTCCTCCAGGGGTCACTGAACTTCAGCTCCTGCCCTGGGCCTCAGCCCTGAAGAGCACCTGGCGGGGCAGGTTGGGAGCTGAGTCAGCCGCCTGACCTTACCCAACACACGGGCCACAGAGCAGCACCGAGTGAAGGGTAGTGGGGGAGAACAAAGGGGACCATACTGGGGACTCCACAGTTGGGTTCTCTCTTTAGCTCTGGTCTTGGGGTCTGTCCCAGGTCCCCCAGTTGGAGGGGGCTTCTGACCCAGGACCCTGACCCGGGAGCGATCTGGGCAGGCTCAGCGCCCTGGCCCCTGCTGGGGTGGAGGGCAGACCCATACCTCTGCCCTGGCTCTAGGCGCCCTGCGGTGGGCAGCGGTGCTCGCAGGCCTCACGGGTTCCGAAACGGTTGGCATTCCCTCCACAGCCGCCGTAGACGAAGGGGTGACAGCCCTCTGTACCTCCAGCCGCAGGCCGATGGTACCAGCGCAGGGTGTAGGCAGTACAGGAGCCCTCATCCAGCGGGAGCGAGCAGGGGTCTGGGGTCCGTGGGGGCAGGAGGTCAGCAGGGATGGCGACAGTCAGAGAGGGCCTGGAGTTGACACCGGGTCCGCAGGGACCAGCTTTCCTTCCCCTCCCTGAGCCCCTCTGAGCCCAGCCAGCATCCTCACCGTCGCTGTCCCAAGGGGCCTCAGGGTCCTGGGAGTCCTCCACAGAGTACTCCGAGTATTCATACTCATCATCCTCAGGGGGTACTTGGTCTGCACAGGGCGTGGGGTGGGGGAGGGTGTGCTGTGAGAGCTGCCGCTGGGCCAGGTTCCTGGTGCCCAACTCCAGCCCACGGTCTCCCATGTGTGTGCAGCAGGTGCCCTGCGTGCAGGCGCGCCTGGCGGGTGCCTGTGCTGCACCTGCACATGCCCCACGCGTCCAGCTGCCCTCACCTTCCTCCTCGGCATGAGCGACCCGGAGCACGGGCACGGGGCGGCGCTGGCGGCTGGCGGTGTCTGCGGCATAACTGGGGAGGGGGTCTGGAGCAAGGAGCGGGGCACAGGGCCCTGGGGTTGTCATGGTGGCCACCCCAGCCCAGCCCCTGCTGAGAGGACCAGGTGATGGGCACAGCAGGGCCTGGGGTGAGGGAAGTTCCAGGAGCAGAAAATACCAGAAAACTACTCACGTGATCCAGATGCGATGAACTGGCCCTGGCAGGCTGGAGGGGGCAGAGGGGCAGGGACAATGACGGAGAAAGCAAGAGACAAAGGTAGAAAGAGGCAGGGCGAGAGACACACGAGAGGTAGAGATACACAGAGAGGGACGGGGAGACCAGCAGATGGAGGGAGAGGAAGGGAAGCAGAGACAGAGAAAGGGAGAGAGAAAGAGGAAGGAAGGCAGAGGAGAAACAGAAAGCACAAGAGAGAAGTTGGGGCAGGTCAGCAAAGGGCAAGAGAGGGAGGCAGAGACAGAAACAAGCATGTGAGACCGCAAAAGCAGGTGCAGACAGAGGACAGGAGGGGACAGAGCTGTACTGTCTGATGCCCCATGCCAGGCCCAGAGGGACAGCCTGCTCCCACCTCCACCTCATCCACACGTGGCCCTGCTGGGCATCCAGACTCCCTGCGTGTCCACCCACGTCCGCCTGCCTCTCCGCTGGGGAAGCCCTGTCCTGAAGCACGTGCGTCCTCCTGTGTGTCCATCCCTATCCACCCAACTCCTTGACTCCTGAAGTTCTGGGGAGCCTGCCTGACCCTGTCTAGGGGCGCTGGGACGGCATGGGGCCTCACTCACCGCAGTGCTGGCTCATCTCCTGACGCACGAAGCCCCGAATGTCATCCTCCTGCGAGCACCAGACCACAGGCATCACAAAGAACCCACGGACCCCAGGGAGGACAAAGGGCACATGAGGCAGGGATGATGGAGGGACGGCATCAGGGTGCTGGGGGCAGGCGCACTCACTGTCAGTGCAGCTTCTCCCCTCTCCCCACGGGGGCCGGCAGGTCCTGGCCGCCCCTATGTGCAATGGTGGGACCAGGCTGTGACCTCTGATCTCAGGAACACCAGAGGTCATCCCAGTCTCTGGCCACAAGCTCAGGAATCCCCACTCACCTGTTCCCCTCTCTCTCCAGGGGTCCCAGGGGCACCAGGGGCACCCACCACACTCTCTCCAGGGGGACCTCGCTCACCCTGTCAGGTGCAAGGACCAGGGTCAGGGGTACGGGGGTCAGACGTAGGGCAAGTTAGGGATTACAGGTGCAGAAGTTGGGGCAGGGATATCGGGAGATGGGGAACAGGATCAGAGGTCAGCAAGGCTGGGAGAGTCAGGGAGGCTCAGGAGTCAAGGGTCAGAGTCAGGGCCCCTCACCTTCTGGCCCTGAAGTCCTTCAGATCCTTTGGGACCAACACTGCCAGATGGCCCAGGGGGACCACTGGCACCATCATTGCCCCTGGGACCTGGGAGGCCCCCGATTCCTGGGGGCCCCTGGGGAGAAAGAGGTCAGGGTTGGTGATCAGAGCCCCCAAAGATGGAGCCACTTCCAGAGAACACAATCCCCTCAGTTCACCATGACCTTGGCCTCAACTTACCCGCTCCCCTTTCTCGCCCTGGTCACCCTTGTGTCCTGACTGTCCATCAAAGCCTCGGTCACCCTGGGAACAGAAAGGACTATGGGAGCCTCTCTGCCCTGGCCTCCCTCGGCTCAGCCACCGAGAGCATCCTGGCGCAGCGGCCTCAGCCTTCTGTAACCCAAGCACCCGTGACCCTGCCATCCTGGGACGCTCCATCCACTGTGATCCCCAGGACCCCAACCCCACTACAGTACCCCCCGACTCCTCCTATTTTCCTACACTGACCCGCTACCCTTCTCCCACACCTGCCATAGACTTCCCATCCCTCCACCCTAAAGCCAACTGTGACCCTGACTCACCCCGAAATCTCAAGACCAGCCCCACTCCCCGCTCCATAATTTCCTTCACCTGAAACTCTTATGGCCCTGTCATGACCTTCCTTGCCCATCCTGATTCCCCTGCTGTCCACTACGGGGAGACCTCGTACCTTGGGACCGATCAGGCCTTCCTTGCCAGGGGCCCCTGCCTGTCCTGGCATGCCCGGCTCCCCCTGGAGAAGAGAAGGCATGCTAGGGCCTGGTCCGCCCATCCTCCCCCAGTTCTGGGTGTGCCCGCACTCACCGCATCTCCCTTGCGTCCTGCCAGCCCAGGGCGGCCTGGGGGGCCAGCTTCTCCCTGCAGGCATCAGGGGAGCGGTCAGCCTGAGGCCTCAGGCCCTGTTGCCGCCCACATCCCCTCACCTCTATACCTTATCTCCCTTCTCTCCGTCCAGGCCACAGGCTCCCTTAACCCCCCGTTCGCCCTGAGGAAAAAAGCAGTGGAAAGTGACTTCTGGATACTTCACCCTATAACCCCTTCGCCCTAAACTGCTCTCCAAACTGGTCTCAGACACTCCAGCCTCTCCTCTTCCAACCTCGGACCTAACATTGCCACATTCAACTCTGGATACCCAACATCAGACCCTGGATACTGACCTCTGACCCCAGACACCTCACCCTCCAACATCAGGCCTCCTGACCAGGACAAAGAAACCCAGTCCCGCCCTGGCTGGTGTGGCTCAGTGGATTGAGCGCTGGACTGGGAAGCAGGGGGTCGCTGGTTCAGTTCCCAGTCGGGGCATGTGTCTGGGTTGCGGGCCAGGTCCCCGGTGGGGGGTGCGCAGGAGGCAACCACACACACATTGATGTTTCCCTCTCTCCCTCCCTCCCTTCCCTTCTCTCTGAAAATGAATACATAAAATCTTAAAAAAAAAAAAAAAGAAAGAAAGAAACCCAGTCCCCTTCCCACCTTGAGGCCCCGAGGACCCATAAAGCCCATCTCTCCTTTGTCTCCTCGGATGCCAGGGACTCCGTCCTTTCCCGGGGGTCCCTGGGGGAGAGAGGTCAACATGAAGTCAAGGAGTCAGTGAGAGGTCGCAGGGAATCAGTCTGGATGTGATGGGTGGGGCAGGGTTTTCCATGGGGACAGGGTCACCACGGGGTGGAACCATTGCAGAGGTCACTGTGAAGGTGGGGGCCTCTGGGCCACCTGACACCATGAGAGTACGGGGTCACCACAGGGGGGACGGGGCCTGTGGGACCAGGGTATCTCACCGGGTCACCAGGAATCCCTGCATCACCAGGCTCCCCCTGTAGGAAACACAGGGGGAAGGGAGGTGGCTCTTTAGTGTGACTGTCTCTGTATGACCGACCCCCTGCCAGCCTACAGGCTCCGTGTGCAGCCACCCAGGGGCTCTGGGTCAGGCCCAGGCTGCACATGGACCCTATGTGAACACACGCGTGGCCAACACTCAGGGGACACTCGTGACAGCACTTGCCTTAGGTCCTGTGAGTCCACGGGTGCCCAGCAATCCAGCTGAGCCTTTGTCACCAGGCTCTCCCTTGCTGCCCTGGAGGAGTGACCAGGAGTGACCAGGAGAGGGAGTACCCGGCCAAGCTAGAGTTTGGAACCTGCCAGCTGGGCCAGAGCTGTCCTGTGCCGCAGCTACCCACTGCCTCTATGGCCCCGGCCCTTCCCGCCCGTGCCGTGGCAGGGTGGGCTGGTGGTCTGTGGCCCATGGACTGGGTGACATGGGCCACAGACCCCAGGTAACCCAGATTCCTGCCCCTCCCTGTACCCCTGAGCCCCTAAATTTACCTGGAGGGCGCCTAATCCCCAAGGAGACCCTTCCTGTCCCCAAAGCTCCCCTTGTGACCTCAGCTGAGGCCCCTGAGCCCTCTGTAGGGCCCCTTCTGCTCAGCTGCTCCATAGGCTCACGCAAAACCCCTTCCCTCTGATTCCCAGAAAGCCAGCACCCACTGTCTCCTCCCACCCTCCCCCCATCCTCACAGCCCACAGGAGTCACACACAGTACCCCCCACTTCCCTGTACCTTCTCTCCAGGGCTCCCAAAGTCTCCCCGAGGTCCTTTCTCGCCGTCTGCACCTCGCAGGCCTCGTTCACCCTAGATCAGGGGTCAAGAGTCAGTGGTCAGGGGTCAGGGTCAGGAGCTGGAGGCCCCTCACCCTCTGAGGGTTTGAGCTCTCAGATCTCCTGGCCCTGCCCCCATAGGAATCCCACCCGCACCCAAGGGAGACCCAGTCTGCAGGAGAGCAGACCCACTCACCATGTCCCCCTTGGCACCCCGCGGCCCCGGAGGCCCCATAATTACAGCCGAGTCACCCTGAGTGGATGGGGGAGAGTCAGAGGAGCCAGGAGCACCCTTCGTTCTTTGCCCCCGCCCTCCTCCATGTCCACACTCACCTTGTCACCCTTTAGCCCTGCCATTCCAGGGTCACCCTATTGGATGGAAGGGTGTGAGTCTCACCCAAATGGACGAGTCCCCAAGTCCTGAATTACAAGACCCCCCCCACTCACTGCAGGGGCCATTTCCCCACATCCTTACCTTTTCCCCGCGCTCCCCCCGGCTGCCCGGGGGGCCCTGTGTAAGAGAAGAAGACTGTGAGCTAAGGGACTTTGGGGGGACTAGTGGGGAGACAGGTCAGGGGGTGGGGAAGGACTGGGCAGCCCAGGGGAGCAGAGGAGACAAAGGACCAGAGAGCAGACAGGGAAAACCAGAGGGCTGTGGGTGGCTTCAGGGTGTCCCAAGGGTACAGGCCAATGATAAAATCACACCCCAAGGGGACCCACCACAAGTCCTCGGGGTCCTTCCTGGCCAGGGTGGCCATCTTCACCCTGGATGGTGACGTTAAATTCACTGAATCAGAAGTTGGATTTAACGGGGAGATCAGCAATAGAGGGATTCCTAGTGTGGCTCCCTGTGGTGGGCCATGGCTGCAGAGCAGGACGTACGTACCCGGACACCTGGCTCCCCACGCTCTCCACGGGCCCCGGGCAGCCCTACTCCAGGGTCTCCCTGGAGATCAACAGGACACCAGGGATAAGTGTGGGGAATCAGTGGGCGACAGGGTCGTGGCAGGTCAGTAGAGGTTGGATGGGGAAATGGGGGTCAACGGAAGTTTGATGGGGAGATGGGGGTCAATGGAGGTTTGATGGGGAGATGGGGATTAATGGAAGTTTGGTGGGGATGACGAAGCTCAGTGGAGGTTGGAGAAGGTGACAGTGTCAGTGGAGGTTGAAGGAAGTGACAGGGTACAGGAGAGAGCCAGCAGGACTGTGCCATCTACCCTGTCTCCTTTGAGTCCAGAGGCCCCAGGTGCTCCCTGTGGGCAGAATGAGGTGAGGTGAGGGTCCTGTGCCCCTCAAAGGCACACACATACCCGGCCAAGCAGTGTGGCATGGCCCCCGCTTAAGTTCTCGCGTGGACAGACTTCAACACAGGAATCAGACACACGGGGAATTGGGGCACTCCTACTCACCGCTGACCCTGGTGGTCCAGGTGGCCCCAAGGGCCCTGGGGCTCCCTCTCGTCCTGGAGGGCCTGCCAGACCCTACCAGAAAAATGAGGCAGGAGACGCAGAGTTGACTTGGGAAACTTCATCCTCTGCCTCCCAAGACTTGGAGCCCTGAGGCAGGGCCCAGGCCCCTTCTCCTCGCGCACTATCAGATTCAGAGGTCCTGAAGTCACCAAGTCTGCACACACTGCTCCCAGCATCCTTACCCGCTCTCCACTGGGGCCTGGCTGACCCGTCTCTCCTCGAGGGCCTGGCTGACCAGGGAAGCCGACAATACCAGGAGCACCAGGGGGGCCAGAGGGGCCCAAGTCTCCCTGGAACACAGATAACAAAGAGAGGAGTGGTCCCAGCAGGACCCTTTCCCAGGACTGGCCCCAGAATGCGCTCTTCCTCCCACCTGCCCACTGCCCTCACCACCAGGGATGGGGCAGCGACTTACCTTTGGACCTGGAGGACCAATTGGCCCAGGGGGGCCCTGGACCCCAACTCCTGGGTCACCCTTCGAGGTAAAAGGGGTCAGATTAGGCTCATGGAGTCCCAGGACCATGACCCCCAGCAGGGACACTTTGGGGCACACATACCTTCTGACCCCTGAGTCCTGGAGCCCCTTTAAGACCCTAAAAAGGGCAAAGTAAACAGCACGTGAGAGGGTGGGAACGTGCACCCAGAGCTTAGACACGGCCCCAAAAGAGTCCCTGCTGAGTGGAGATGTGATGGCGAACACGTGGGAACTCAGGCGTGTGACCAAGGATTGGCTCGAGGGAGCTCAGAGGTGGTCGCGAACTCATGAGGCACACAGAGAGGGACGCTCAGGTGTGACCCCAGAACACACGGAGGTCACACGTGAGGACGGACGTATGGGACCGTGGACGTGAGCGTGGATATGTGGGAGCTCGGACAGGACCAGAAACTCAGACATGTCCTGCCCACAGACACAAACTCAGATACGCGGAGCACAGACGGGGCAGGGGTGAGGAGCAGCATAAACACGACCAAGAAGAGGCCCGAGACCTGGGAGATCAGAGCAGGTGAGGAAGCGAAGGCTGAGGACGGGCATGTAAGCAAAGCCAGGCCCCGAGCCCTGGGGGCGGGGGGGTGCTCCAGGAGCAGGGTCCTGGACCCTGGACCTTTAGCCAGGCTTGGTCAGGCAGGTGCGCAGGCCCAGGGATGCTCCCTCATGTCCACAACTGCGCTCCTCAACCCGGGCTCCGGCTTGCCCAATCCCCAGACTCACATCTTCCCCAGGGTCTCCAGGCTCCCCTGGACGGCCGGCTTCACCCTGCACAGATAGGGTGGTAAGGGGGTCTGGCCACCCAACCTTACCCCTCCCTGCCCAGTGCTCGGGCCTGGGACCAGGCCCACCTCACCTTCTCACCCCGAGGCCCTGGCAGTCCTCGGTCGCCTTTGGCTCCCTGTAGAGATGGGTCAGGAGGCAGTGGGGTCAAATGTGGGGCATGGTGTGGAAGCTGAAGATCAGGAGTGTGGGTGGACTATGCCGGTGAAGGGTCCACACTCACCGGCTGTCCCACCAGGTCTCCAGCAAGGGCTCCAGGGGCTCCCTGTGAGGAAGAGGGCTCCGTGGGTTCCTGGGCCCCACCACTGGCCCCTCTTCCCAGGACCCCCCATACTTACCTTCTCTCCCTTCGCTCCAGGGGGCCCGACCACAGCCTGTGGGGAATGCCTAGTGAGTTACCTGGCCTCCTGCTGTCTCCCCCCACCCTGATGTCCTGGATGGGTGGGTGGGATGCAATCCAGGCTGGGGGCGAGGTCAAAAATCACCTGTCCAGGGGCCCCCATGGGTCCAGGCTCTCCTTTAGGTCCGACAGGGCCGGGAAGACCTGGAGACCCCTGTGGCAGAGCAGTGTGAGGACCTGCCTCCGCCACCCTCGGAGGCTGCCCAGCCCCAACCCCTCCTCCAGTTACTTCTCCTCCTCCTTCTCCTGCTCCTCCTCCTCCTCTTGCTCCTCCTCCTGCTCCTCCTCCTCCTCTTGCTCCTCCTCCTGCTCCTCCTCCTCCTCTTGCTCCTCCTCCTGCTCCTTCTCCTCCTCCTCCTCTTGCTCCTCCTCCTGTTTCTCCTCTTGCTCCTCCTCCTGCTCCTTCTCTTCCTCCTCCTCCTGCTCCTTCTCTTCCTCCTCCTCCTCTTCCTGCTCCCCGCTGTTCCTCTTCCTCCTGCTCCTCCAGGAGCCCCATCACAGGCCTGCAGCAAGCTCCCCTCAGAACACGCACTGGCACACCAGGGGCTCCTCGGTCTCCATCTTTGCCGTTGGTACCATCACGACCTGGGGCTCCTGGCTTTCCTGTCTCCCCCTGAGAGGAAGGAATTCTGTCAGGGGCCTGCCGCCTACCCCCGAACCCTGGAGCCCAGGCCTGACCCTCAAGACTCACCACTTGTCCGGGCAAACCTGGTGCCCCCTGAGGACCCTGCAGGAGATAAGTCACATGTCAGGGGGACGCAGGAGAACATGTCACAGGGACATGGTGTCCCTGCTAGGGCCACAGGGGACTCACTCACCACAAGGCCTGAAGAACCAGGAGGCCCGGGAAGTCCCACAGGTCCCGTAGGTCCAGGCAGGCCCTGGGGGAGAAGAAGGTCAGCAAAGGTCCGACCCCACCCCCTCCCTGTGACTCTCACCCATGACCTGGGCCACTCACCCGTCCTGGTGGTCCTGTCTCTCCAGGCTCTCCCTGCCAAAAGCCAAGGGACCCTATGAGCCCACAGAAGGACAGGTGGTCCCCAGCCCCAGCCCACAAGCAGAGCCCCAGAGCCGGGGCACCTCGGTGTTTAGTCTCAGGGCGGTGACATCCCAGGAGATTGGCAGATGTCACCCTGGTGCGGACAGGGGTTGGAGGAGCCTCCTCCTCCTTCCAGCCACACACTGGCACACACCCCTACTCACCTTCAGGCCAGATGGTCCCTGGGGTCCCGCGGGGCCAGCAAGACCCTAGAGAAAAGTGTCAAGGGCAGGGGACAGGGGTCAGAGTTATCCACCTGGGCTCAGGGATTAACACAAACAAGGCCTATCTCATTAGCGGGGGCTAACACCTGTCCCACCCCCACCAGGCAGTGTTCTGTCACTCACCGGGGCACCAGGTGGTCCAGGGTCTCCATGGCTACCCTGTGAGAGAGAGAAAGTCTAGTGGGGAGCCAGCACCACTCCACCAGGGAAACTGAGGCAGTACAGCCCATTGCAGGGGTTGAGCACAGGATGGAGGCTTATGGGGTACTCACCACGGGACCAGGGCTCCCCCTTGGACCTTGCAGACCCTGAATAGAGAAGGGGGCTTCTGAGCCTCAGCTGGGCATCACTCGGGCCTGTCCCTGTCCCCTGAGGGACTTTTCCTGGGAGGCCCAATTCTGTGCTGTCCCCCCCCCCCCAAGGCATGGATCACCCCACATCCATGGGCTGTCCCTCATGGAAAGCACACTCAGGCCTGTGCACATGCACACACACACAGACATCATGCACCCACATGCACAGGCGGACACCAGGCTCACACCCTGTGGCCGAGCGCTGGTGTCACCTGCCTACGGCAGCCAGTGGCAGAGGGCAGCCACGCCACAGAACCTGGGCTGGGTGTTCCTGCCACCACTCACCGGCTTCCCTTCAGGCCCAGCCACACCACGCTCTCCTGGCAGACCCTGGAGAGAAGAGGTTTCAGGCCACACTGTGCTCGGCCCCCATCCCAGGTAGTCCCAGGCACTGCAGGCTCCGGCCCAGACAGCACAAGTAAGAGCCCTGCGCCGGCCCACGGGCCTACGGGCGAGGACTCACCGGGCCGCCATCGTGACCCCTCTTTCCAGGCTCTCCCTGATCTCCCTTGATGCCTGGCCCGCCCTGCAAGTGGAGTGTCATGCCTGAGCCCCCAGTCACCGCCATGTGGCCATATCCACTCCACCCCTGCAGGCCCCCGTAGAGGAAGGGAAACGCAGTGGGTGGGAGGTCTCACCCTGTCTCCTTTGGGGCCTCGTTCACCATCACTGCCCGGCTCCCCCTGTGGGGATGACATGTCAAGCCAGGCCCTGGGGTCATGGCAGGAGGTGGCCCCGAGGTTGATACCACACACTGACCTTAGCGCCCTTGGGTCCAGAGGGTCCTTGTTTTTCAGGTAATCCAGGGCCTGGTTTGTCCACCGCCACCTATAAGCACAATGTCACAGGGGAGAGATGTCTCTGTCACAGAGGCATGGAGGGCTCATCCCAGATCACAGGGTCCCAGAGGGTCATGGGGTCAGAGACACCACATGGAGTTTCTGGGGCCTATGCTAATGGTGGCTCCCTAGTGACAGCAGTCACAGGCCTAGGGCAGGGCTGGGATGATCACCGTGGTGCCGGGGATGCCGGGGGGACCAGGGGGTCCAGGGGGGCCATCTCTGCCCTGCAGAAAAGAGAGAAACTGGTGGCCACCCAGCGCAGCCTCCAGGCCATCCCACCCCGAGGCCGAGTCGCAGCTCACCTGTTCTCCGTGTTCTCCCTTCTCTCCCCGTTCTCCCTGAAGCACAAATAGAAAGGTGGGGGCCATGCTTGTGGGCAGTCCAGCCCCTTCGGATACCACTCCCCGGCCTCCCGGCCACGCTCCAGGCTCACCCTTTCTCCTGGCCTTCCTGCCTCTCCCACAGCCCCAGCCGAGCCAGGGAGCCCAGGAATACCAGGCTTTCCAGGCTCCCCAGCGAGACCAGGAAGTCCAGGGGAGCCCCTCTCTCCAAGGGCCAGGCCAGGTGGCCCCTGAGGACCAGGGTCTCCACGATCTCCCTTTGGCCCGCGGTCTCCAGAAAAGCCAACGGGCCCCTGGAAGAGCAGAAGAGTAGATACTGGTGGCTGTACAACCACGCCCTCCAGAGAGCACCCCCACTACGCAGCCAGCACACACCTCCTTGCCTGGGGGGCCCCGCTCGCCAGGGTCCCCCTTGGGGCCACGCCAGCGTTCAGGCACGGGCAGGAAGCTGCCAGAGCTCTCATCCCACGTCTCCACGATCTCCCGCAAGGCAGACGTCTGAATGGCAATGAGGGGTTGGAGGGCAGGGCCCGTTACTACAGGCGCACGCTCCAGTGTGGCACGTGGGGCCCCCACCGGTGCCCACACCCAGCCCCAAGCAACCTACCTTGATCCCAATATTCTCCAACAACCGCTCCACATTCTAGAAACACAAGTGGGTGAGGGGCTGCCCACAGAGGAGAAGTCCTGTTCCTGCCCTACACTGCCCCCAGAAATAGTGCCCACGCCTTCTCCCCCAGACCCTTGAGGAGGCTCAAGGCCACTGGAAGTCCCTCCCTGGCATGTCCCCATTGCCCAGGTTCCCCTGAGTGTAGGCTACAGGAACCGCAATAGGTCAGTTGGCTGAGCACCCAGGACAGAATATGTGGGACCTCACAGCAAGGGGGATAGAGAGGTAGTGCCTGGAGGCAGGTACATCAGAGTTGAGGACCAGGCCCCAGCTTCACTCACTGGCACACTCCCAGGGTCTCCTCTCAGGCCACGCTCTCCTGGGAGGCCCTAGAGACAGCAAGAGACAAGCCGTTGGACCCAGCTTATGGGGGGGTGTATGCGTGTGTGGGTGCTATGGCTACCTAGGCATGGGAAAGTGGGGGGCCTCACCTGTTCACCTTTGGATCCACTGTCCCCGCGGTCACCCTGAGAACAAAGAATGATTAGGCAGGGGAATGCACCCCCCACCCCAGTCAGCCCCTCACCACACCTCCAACCCAGCATACGCACACTCACCTTGGGGCCCGGACTTCCCGTAATGCCAGGAAAACCCTGGGACAGGACAGGACACAAAGTGGTCACATAGGACCATGGCATCCTTCCTAGGAGGGTGTCTGGTGGGAACTCAGTGGCCCCTGTTGTTCCCAAGTCCTTGACTGACCCTGAACACTCACCTGGCCAGGAGGGCCGACCTGCCCTGGGAGGCCCGGGGGGCCTGGGAGTCCAGGGCTACCAGGCACTCCACGATCACCCTTGGGGCCATCGAGACCCTGTGGAGGATGCAGCCCGCATCAGGACTCTGAGACCCCAGAAAAGCCTGGAGCCATATATCACAGGGTCAGGGTCAGGGTCAGGGTCAGGGTCAGGGTCAGGGATTAGAGGTTTTAGAAGCCTCCAGCACTCACTTCTCTCCCAGGGGTGCCCGCATCTCCCCTCTCTCCCTGTGGAAGACAAGGGTGCTTCAGACATGGCCCTGATCTGTGGCCAGAGCAAACTCCAAGTGAGGGGCTTTACCTTTCTCCCGTCTTCTCCAGGGTCCCCGGGTTCTCCCTGTAGACAGAGGGCTCACGTCAGCCCAAACATTCACCAGCGTGTGGCTGCGAGACCCTGTCCTGGCAGCTCTCCGGTGACGGTGACCACCTGTGCCAGTAGCTCCAAGACTCTGTGTGTCTGGGGGCATGACCTGTGACCCTCCCAGTGAGTTGCTGCATGTTACAGGGTGTGCCTGTGTGGGTCTTCTCGCCTCCGCACGCACTTGCACGCACCCTCCTGCCTCTGGCTCCCCACGTGTACCCCAGCATCTGCGCCCTCTGGGGGCAGTGAGTGCTGCCTGTCCTGGGTCTGTGTATCAATCAGCTCGTGCACCCGTGCGAGGTCTGAGTGTTCCGGCGGGCGACACTAGGTCAGTGTCTCTTGAACTGTGTCTGCACGTGGATGGGCAGGAGCTCGGGCAGGTAGGCACAGTGTGGACACGTGTCTGCACGTCCCTGGTGCCCTGAGAACTGTGACATGTCTGTGCGTCTTGTGTGTATCTCAGTATACGAGTGACTCAGTACACGGGTCCACGTGCGGCCCCAGGCCATAGTGCCCGCACCATAGTGCCCATCTGAGGATGGGTAGCAGTGTTTGTGCCAGCGTGCCTCCCAGTGCCCCTGCGTGTGGCCCCGCCCCCGTGTCTGCACCTCTCAGTCTGTGTCCCGGGCGCTTTGCCTGTGCAGTAGCTGCGGGTTGCTCTGGCACGTGCGCACGCACAGGCCCAGAGGAGCACAAGGCAGCATGTGCACTGGACTCCCTGCGCGCTGCCAGTGTGTGCACATGGGCAAGAGCTTCGGGATGCACCTGGACATCTACACTGGGCGGCAGGTGTCCGCGCACCGCAGTGCGTGCCCTCTGTGTCTGCGCATCTGCGCCGTGTCCCCGTCTGGTGTTTCTCGGCGGTTTCCCCACGTCTGCCCTGGACACTCACGTTTTTCCCACTCGGGCCTGGCTTGCCATCCTCGCCTGCCTTTCCCTGTGGGAAGAGGTCATTGGTCAGAGGTCAGACTTGGGGTGAGGGCAGTAAGGGGACAAAAGGGCACCATGAAAGCCAAGTCTCACCGGTGCTCCAGGGGGGCCAGTGGGGCCAGGAGGTCCCTGTTCTCCTCGGAGGCCTGGAAGCCCCTGAAAAACGTTTTTGCTAGGATTGACAGACCACGGAGACAGTCCCTGGGCCCACCCATGGACTGGGAGGACCCACTAAGATGCTCCTCCCATGTGGAGACCCTCCAAATTGGGAGGTGGCATTGAGGTCCCTTAAGGCAGAGACCCCAAGGGTTAGGGGGCTCCCTGCTGAAAATCCCAAGGGAAGGGTCCCCAGGGCAGAGAAGGTCAGAAAGTGAGACTCTGCTGAAACCCGCCTATGGGACTGGGACCCCTCCCAGGGATAGAGCTGGACCCCACCCCTGCCCCCTCGGCGACTCTGACCACCTGGCTGTAGTTTGTGCTAAACCACCGGGCTGCCCTCCCCCTAACATCTGCCCTTACTTACATCTCTCCCTGGGTCCCCAGCTTTGCCTGCAGTACCCTGAGGAGAGACCCAGAGTCAGGGAGTCCACAGTGGTCAGGGGATCTGCCTGCTGACAGGGCCACTAGCCCCTATGAACCCAAGGCTGCAAGGCAGAGACCCCCGGACCCGGGCAGGGCTCCAGGAGAAGATACTGAGAACCCATCTGGCCCCAGAGCTCATCAAGGCTAAGAAGACCCACGTGAGGCAAGGGTCACCGGAAGGGGTGAGGGAAGGGGCGTGGCCAGGCAGTGGCCATGGTGACTCACGTGCTGCCCAGGGGGGCCAGGGGCTCCCGGTTTCCCATCCAGCCCACTGCGGCCATCCAGGCCAGGGGGGCCCCGGTCGCCCTGGGGAGAACCGAGTGGTGAGAGGCCCCCAAGGCTGAGATGAGCATCAGTCAGAGGCCTCCGCTTCCTCTCACCTTTTCTCCTGCTGGGCCTCGGGCACCTGGGTCCCCCTGGAGGGAACAAGAGCAGTGAGATTTGAGGGCAAGATTGGGGCACAGGCTGGAAGGGCAAAGTGCGTCACTCACCTGTGGGCCTGGGGGCCCCCGAAGTCCATCGATGCCCTGAAGACGAGGAGGGACGAAATCAGAGCAGGCCCTCCCAGCCCAAGCCTCCCCGCAGGGCCAGCCAGACTCACCCTCTCTCCAGGGGCTCCAGGGGGGCCGGGGTCACCCTTGGGTCCCCGAGGTCCCTCCTGTCCACGGTCCCCAGGCTCTCCCTGTGGCAGAGACAAGCTGGCTGAGGGACAGCCCTGGAGCCACAGGTGCGCCCAAGGCAGAGTCTGTCATGGGGGCGCCGTGAGCCTCCTCCTGAGACTCTGATACCTTCTCTCTAGCTCCAAGTCCCGAGTCCACCTGTGGAGGAAGCGACAGTGAGAAGGGAGGCTCGACAAGGCGGGGAAGGGGTCTGGGGAGGACTGATGGCACTGGGCAGGGCTGCAGGGTCAGTGAAGGCACCAGGGGATATGGGGGGAAGTGGGGATAGAGGCCACGGTGTGGAGCCTGCAGGGGTAGGAGGGGGAGGCCATGGAGGACCAGACCCCGCTCAATGCTTACCAGCCTTCCCGGGGTTCCTGGGAGACCCTAGGAAAGGAAATAATCGTCATCAACAGCAGCCCTGAGGTCCTGGGCACGGCTCAGGCTTGTCCTCCCAGATTCCCTGCAGCAGCACCCCGATGCCAGCACCCGGAAGGCTGGTCAGGCCTGGAGGTGACCATCAGTCTCCTCACCGTGACTGCCTGCCCCCTTCTGTGGGCGCTAACCAGATGGAGCCCTGGAAATCTCCCCCTCTCCCAAGCCCGGGACACTGGCACCACTCACCGGCTCCCCACGGTCACCCTTGGGTCCAGGCGCTCCAGGGCTGCCCTGCAGAAAGTCAAAAGGTCGGGGACACTGAATGTAGGCAGCAATTTTGAGGAGCTTTGGAAGCACCCTAAGGACTCATGGGAATAGGGTGGCCTTTGGGGGCTGTGATGAAGGGGTCACAGGAAATGAGGGTCATGAGGGTGTAGCATTTCAGGGCAGGATCAGGGGCAAAAACTGGATGGCTGGGAGTTGAAGTTGAGGTTGGGGGTCAGAGGTCATGAGTCAGGACTCACATTTCGCCCATCCTCTCCAGGATCTCCCTGGTCTCCCTTCTCACCCACAGGTCCCCGAGCTCCAGGTGGTCCCTGGGGAGAGCAGCTGGTCTGAGCCAAACCCTCTCAGCATTTTGATGGTTCCCCCATGACCCCCATGCTGCCTCAGGTTCCCCATTACCCCCAAAACTATGCCAGAGTCTCCCATCACAGCATGCATCCCTGTAGGGTAACCCCCAGGCTCTCCCATTACCCTTTCTCTCTGCAGAGGTTCCTGACACCTTCCTGCCTACTTCCTACAGGTTCTCCCCCCACCCACCGCCCCACTTCTCCCTGACAAGCCTCACCCGAAGGCCACGCTCGCCAGCTTTTCCAGGCAAACCTGGGTCACCCTGGTGATGGAGAGAAAGTCACACGGACCAGGTGAATCAGGCTCAGACTAACTCAGGGACTGGGGAAACAGGAGGGCCTGGGTACCGGCTGGACAGGAGGCAGGGGGATGGACCTTATGACCCGGTGGAACTCCCAGCCCAGGGATCACAGTTCAAAGGTAAAGGGTCAGAAACCACAGTGGGAGGGAGTCTCACCGGGGGACCCTCGGCACCTTTCTCTCCAACTTCACCCTGTGAGACATGAGCATCAGCCCAGGTCCCGAGACCCCCAGTGATGTCAGGAACAGCCTTCTCCCCGCCCCTGAAGACTACCCCCCACCCAGCCCTCTCACGTCTCGTCCTCGGGGGCCGATAAGTCCTGGGGGGCCGGACCGCCCAGGGTCTCCCTTCTCTCCTGGAGGCCCTGAGTCACCCTGTGGAAGAGGCAAGGATGGGGCTGCATGTACAGCCAGCCCTGGAAGAAAGTGGCCCCACGAACCCTGACATGACCCAAGGTTACAGGCACTCACCGGGGGTCCAACTCTGCCGGTGAGGCCAATGGGACCCTGCAGGGCATAGGGAAGGGGCACAGGACTTAATTGGGGCTCTCAGGCATGACATCCTTTCCATCCGTCACACTCCCCACCCCCACATTTACTCACCCGGTTTCCAGGGTCTCCCTTGGGGCCAGGGTCTCCAGGAAGAGCCAAGCCAGGTGCGCCCTGTGGGTAGAAGGGTCAGAAGTCGGGGTAGGGGGCGGCCTTTACCTGCTCTCTCCCGAACACTTCCCCTCCACTCACCGGCTCCCCTTTGGCTCCTGCAGCTCCTCTGGGGCCAGCAGGCCCCACATCTCCCTGGAGGTGACAAAGGCCGTCAGCGCCAGCCCCTGGCTCCAGGACCGCCGCCACGCAACAATCAGAACACAGCCCTTATGACTTCCAGAGGCCTCTAAGCAGGCCCTGTGACCTTGACCTCAGCCGTGTTACAGGCTCCCCTTGCTCTCCCCCAGACATACCTTCTCTCCTTTGACCCCCGCACCAGTAGGCCCCTGAAAACAAACAGGGCAGACACAGCTTGTCCCAGCCTGGGGGTCGCAGTGCCGCAGCCCTGGGGCACTACGTAGAGCTGGGAGTGACAGAGCTCAGTCCCTGCCCAGAGGCCCCAGAGTCACTGCTGGGAGCAGAGTCACAACTGTCCAAGGAGCTGCAAGGTGCTGGGAGCCCCACCCCCTCACTCACCTCGCCAGGGTCCCCGGGGCGGCCAGGCTCCCCCTGTGCAGAAAGGATGGAGGCAGAGATGGGACAGAGACCCAAGGTCTCAGTGTCTCACCTGCCATGGTCCCTGCTATGGGGGGCAGGAGTGGGACACTGGCCCCCAGCCCATTACCCACCTTCTCTCCTCGGCGGCCAGTGGGTCCTGGTGGCCCCTGCGCAAGGAGAGAGCGTGAGCCCAGGAGAGGAGGAGCTTGCGAGCGCCCCATCACTGACCCCACCGCAGTCACAAACTCACTTCAGGACCCTCTGCTCCGGGATGCCCAGCGACTCCCGGCGGCCCCTGCAGGTGAGGAGCAGAAATGCTGACAGGGGGCGGGGACAGGGCAATTGTGAGCAGGGGCTAGAGGTTGGGGTGTGGCTAGAGAGGCATCAGGTAAGATCCAGATCCAGGTCTTGGTTGGTTCAAGTCAACCAAACCCCACGTCAGTGGGAGCCGAGTGTGGTTCAGCAGGGTCGGAAAGCGGAAGGCAGATCCCTGGAGTCAGGAGAAGAGCTTGCGCAGGTCAGCACAGATTAGGAGCTTGTGAGGAGGGGTCAAGGGGCAGGGGCAGTGGGGGTCAAAGATGAAAACTCAGAACCAGGAGGGGGCCCAGAGCCCAGGTCAGCTGGCACTGGCTTTGTGGTTAGTGGGCTCACCTGGGGTCCCGCTAGGCCGGGGGATCCGCGCTGGCCCTGATGGATAGAATGGCTGGAGCTGAGTCTGGCCCCACACCCGGAACCCCAGGGCCCCGAGAGCGCCCCCAGGCTGCACTTACCTTCTCTCCAGTCTCACCCACAGCCCCTGGAGATCCTCGATCACCCTGAGGGGAGAGAGCCCCAAAGGGGTCTTGATCGTGGAACCCCAGACAAGGTGTTTCACACTCTGACCACCCTGCCTCTGAAACGCCAACCTCTAACCTGGAAGAACCTGTGTCTCCCAACCCTCCCGCCTGCCCTAACCCTACAGGGTCCCCGTGTGTCTCCTCCCTCACACCACACTTCCCCTAAAATGGCACTTACTTTGGGGCCAACATCTCCGGGAGGTCCCCGCAGGCCCTGGAAGAGGTTCAGAGATTTCAGTTTGGGAATAGGGTGGAGCAGAAGGTTGACGGTCGAGGGTCAGGGCTGGAGCTGCACCCACCACACTCAGAAGCCCTGGCCCAACACTCACCCGCTCACCCGGGGTCCCAGGCTGTCCGGGGAGGCCTGGCGCTCCATCCTCACAGTCACCCTGAAGGAGAAACAGATGGGCAGAAGACCCTGCCCCCCAGTGCCCAGAGCCCCCAGCCCCAGAACTAGACACCGAGAGGTGCGTTGTTCTACCTTTTCTCCTTTTGTCCCAGGAGGGCCAACTGGTCCTGGGGGTCCGGGGCTTCCAGGAAGACCCTAGGAGGAAGTGAGTAAAGACGTGAGCCCCAAACTAGGAGGCCCAGCACCCACCCACTGCCCCAGCAGAGCCCTCAGCCCCTCTGTCCGCACCACAAGCACGGCCCCCAGGGTCTCACCGGCAGCCCGGGTTCCCCTGGAGCTGTGCCGCCATCACCTGGCCCAGGGGGACCCTGGAAGAGAACGGCAGGTCAGGGGGTAGTCAAGGGAAGTTGGACTCAGTCCACTGCATACCTTGCCCCTCACTTACCCGCTCCCCACGATCACCTTTGTCACCCTGGAAAACAGAGCATGACGTCATGATACTGGACCACACCTCTACTCTCCAAGTCACCAGGAAGAATAAGGATCATGGGGTCCAGTTGGATTATGAAGGTCACGGAGGGACTGAGGGGTCATGGGGGGAGGGGTCAGGGGTTCCCATGGGCTCAGAATGACTAGTAGGGTTTAAATGGAGTCACTAGGTCACAGGGTCACACAGAGGTCATGAGACCATATGGGGGACATGCTGTCACCTTCAGAGCTACTCCAGGAAGTCCTGGGGAACCACGGGGTCCTGGGTCCCCCAGTGGGCCATGAGGTCCAGGAGGGCCCTGATGGAGGAGACAAAGCATGAAGAACAATCTACTCTCGCCCTGCCTCCTGTGGGTCTCCACCACACAGCACTTGCCTCCACATACCCTAGAACTTACCGGAGGTCCAGGGTCCCCTTTCTTCCCAGGAAGGCCTGGGCCCTCCCCACCAGTGATTGCTCCAGGCTCTCCCTGCAGGGACAGAGAGCAGCGGGCAGGATTCTGGTAGTGGGATCCTTGAGGTGGGAGAAGCCCGAGAGGTGTCCCAGCTATTCCTCATGGTGCTGCAGGCCCTGCAGGGTCTGGCCTGCAGCACCCCTGCTCCTCCCTGCCCCTTTCACCTACCGGCTCCCCTTTTGGGCCTTGTGGTCCTCGCTCTCCCTGAGGACAAAGCAGAGCAAAGGGTGATGCTTGGTCTCAGGTGAGTCCCAGGGAGGGCACCAATGGACCAACAACACTCCCAGGTCCCCACTCCGGGACGATCCTGGGAGAGCAGAGAAGGGACAGCAAACTCACCCGTTCTCCACGAAGGCCAGGCCCCCCTGGGGAGCCCTGTAAAGGGAAGCCAGAGTCAGGACAGTCAGACCACTCCTCCCGTGGACAAGCAAAGTGTCCTACCACGTGACCTACAAGGGCGAGGCTCACTCACCTTCGGGCCAGGTGGTCCAGGTATCCCAGGGAGGCCAGGGCTGCCTGGATCCCCATCTGTCCCAGGGCGGCCCTAAGAAAGCAAATCCGTCAAGGCAGGAAGGGCCCTCCCTCAGTGCCCCTGGCTTGCTGGCAGAGCCCAGACTACTTTTCCGGGACCCCTCACCCCACAGGCCCCGAGTGCTGTTGGGGTGGGGCAGTGGGGCAGAGAAGTGGCTGCTCAGAGCTGCATGGAGCCTAAACCCAGGGGCAGCGAGGAGGCAGAGGGCCATCTTGCCCTGGGACTGGGGACTCCCACCAGGCTCTCCAGGGGGTGTCAAAAGCCCATGGGCCTCTCCACTGCAGACTCCTCCCCAGAGTCTCTGGTGGGCTTCATGTTATCCAGCGAGGCTTGAAGGGACACCCCATGGTTCTAACTCTGCTCTGTCCTTCTTTCTTCTAAAAACCCTCAGGAAATGCCAAGGAGCATCTTAGGGGAACCTCAGTGGTCTCCACGCTCACCCTGTCGCCCTTTGCAGCAGAACTCCCAGGGGGACCCTGGGGACCAGGAGCACCGGTCCTGCCCTGAGAGGAGAGAGCGGGTAAGCAGGCTACATGACAGTGAGGGCACAGAGGACAGGTGTGGGCAGGGGGTACTCACCGGGAGGCCAGGGGGGCCAGGAGGCCCGTCTTGTCCTCTCGGGCCCTACAAAGGGTAGTCAGTGAGACCTGTGCTGCCAGCCCCGCCCCCTGGCCCCCAGCCCTCCTCTCCCCAGGCCACTCACCCTCTCTCCGGGCTCCCCCTTCCGGCCCTGGGCAAAGACACGTCAGACAAGAGTCAGAGGGGCTCACCGCAGGGGTGGCCCTTGCCTACCACTCAACCCCGGACACTCACCTCTGGACAGTGCACCGAGCAAGGCTGTGGCTGTGGCTGTGGCTGTGGGCATAGGGTCTCCTTGAGGGAGGCAGTTCTACCAAGAGCCCCAGACCTCCTCTTCTTTATGACCTGGCCCCGCCCCCAGAGGCCCCTTCCAAACCTGGCTGGGCAAAGCTGCCTGACACAGGGCTGTTGCCAGACTACTGACTGCCCGGTCCAAGCTTGGACCATCATTCACAGCGAAGAAGGTCTGAACGGGGTCCATGCCCGGCACCAGGCGACGCAGCTGCTCTGGGTCAGCTCCCTTCAGGCCCAGGATCATCACTTTGAGCCCTGAGGAGGGTCCAGCAGCCCGCATGACAACCCCGCTGGGGCCCGTCCTGTGCCAGGCCCTCTCCCGACCCGCCCTGCCCCTACCAGCAGCCTGGGCCTCGCGGACAGGGTTGAAGATGTCGCCCCTCAAGGGCTCATCCACTAGCAGAACCATCACCCCTGGCACTTGCTGGCGGCGTCCAGGAGCATCTGGTGCCAACAGGTACCTGTGAGCTGTGACCACGGCTGCGCCTGGGAGAAAGGACGTGTCAGAACCTGGGGCACCGAGTGGGGAAGCCCCAAGAGTCCACATCCGCTGCAGTCCGTACCCAGGTTGTTCCCACTTGGGTCCACGTAGGGAATGCTGTGGATCTTCTGCAGGATAGCGCCAAGGTCATGGGAGCCGTTCAGCGGGAACAGTGGGGAGGGCTGGTAACTGTAGGAGAGGAGGCCAACCTGGGGGGGACACAGAGCATGGGGAGGATGACAAAGCAGGGGTAGGGGACACAGAGCCTGGGGGGGAGACTAACTGGAGCTAGTAGGGTTCAGCAGTGATGGTAGGATAGGGAGCCAGGCAGCAGTGAGCAGGTCTGGAGCCTGCAGAAGGGCTGGGAGAAAGCCTGAACCGATGGCGGGTAACTGGGGTGGGGAAACTGTAGCTGATGTGGAGCTCAGGGTGGGGGATGGCTGGGGCAGACAGGGGTCAGCTGCTTCTGGGGCCAAACCTGGACCGCCTGTGGCCCGAGGGGCCCAAGAGCAGACACCAGACGCCCTAGGGCTGCCTTCACAGCCCCCGACCGATGGGCGTTGTCCCGTGTGGTGTGCAGCAGGAACACCACATCCATCAGGCCGCGGGGACACACTGTGGAGGGGGCCGAATTACCGATGTGGTCGCAGCACCTGGCTACCCGCTAGGCCCCACCCACTGTGCCCACCGTACCTGGGCTGTGTGTGACAGAGGCTTCAGGACCTCGCACACCATCCCGGACAGGGGTCAGGGAGAAGAGGTAAGAGATGCCGGGCTCTAGCCCTGTCACCCGCTGGGAGCTTGAGATCCCAGGAAGTGTTTGTGAGGCCCCCGCCGTTTCTGCAGAGGACAGCACTCAGTCACACAGAAGGCCCTCCATGGAGCCCCACTGCCAGCCCACCCCAGCCCTGGCCCCCTCTGCACCTTCTC
This sequence comes from Desmodus rotundus, assembly GCF_022682495.2. Lineage (NCBI taxonomy): Eukaryota > Metazoa > Chordata > Mammalia > Chiroptera > Phyllostomidae > Desmodus > Desmodus rotundus. Next base: position 130,144,356 of record NC_071394.1, read on the forward strand.
CAGGGACTCCGAGTGGCCTCCAGGAGAGGATGTAGCTGGACACCCCAGACACTGGGTTCCAGGCCAGAGTCACCGAGTCAACTGAAGTGTCTACCACACGCAGTGCAGTGCTTGGGACAAGAGGTGACTCTAAAGGAGGAATCAAAGACCAGGGTCCGAACCTGCACCCTGAGACCCTGGGGCAGGTCCATTCTAGTGAAGGACGTGTCCCAGAAGTCATGCTGGGGTCGCCCCAGGGCCAGGAGTGGCAGGGGAGCTACAGGAGAAGTCGTTCAAGATCACAGGGCACAGAAACTCAGGACAGGTCACGAGTGGGGGAAGAGCAAACCGGGAAGGATGTGCCCTCGGGCTCACCAGTGTGTGCAGTCACTTCTGTGGGGGGCCCTTCTCCAGAAGGCCATGAGACACTCAGCCACACATGGTACAGGGTTGCTGGCTCCAGCCCGTCCAGTTCATAGCTGCTGACCTCAGGCCCCAGGAACCGAGAATGCTCCTGGCCATCTGGGGCAGGCATGAGGCAGGGGCAGGAGGCACGGGGGAGGGTGTTACAGCCCAGCATTAATGGACCTGCTCACCTCACTGACCCTCACCTACCTGACTGACAAGGACCTCACGGCTTCACTGATGGACCCTGGGGACCAGGTCCATGCTCCTGATCAATCTGCATCATTCTCGCTGACCCTGCCCATTTTAGTGACTCTGCCGGACAGACCCCCATGGATCTCACCTACTGGGGACTGACCCCCAGCTGGTCGCAGATGCTGCAGACCCCCACTGACAGACCCTGCCCACTATCCCTGACCTCTCCTACTTGGCTGACCCTGCCTGCCCACAGCCCCACCCCTAGTGGTCCCTAACCCCACACGGGGGGCACTTCTCACCCTCCGATCGCCAACGCAGAAAGAAGCCGCGTGCTCCGGGCACCAGCTGCCACTGCAGCCTCAGCGAGTGCTCCCCTCGCTGCACTACCTGAAGGGTCTCCAGGGTGGTTGGCTCCTCCGGGGCTTGAGAGAAAGCATGGGCCTCATGGAGGCTCCACCCCCACCGGTCTCGGCGCCAATCCCACACCGACAATGGAACACACACCACTCCCAACCGACTGGTTCCTCTGACCTTACCAGGCTTCCTCGGCCTCCATCCTTCGACCCCGCCCTCACAGACTCTCTACCAATCTCTGGTCCCTATTCCAATCCCGAGCACAAACCCCACCCCCAAACAGTGTAGCCATGAATACAAGGCTCGCCCCTATCCAAGCTCCTTGTACTTACGTGTGGTGACCACAATGGAGACAGGCGCGCCTTCACGGTCCCCGACCAGTGCGGTCACTCGCACCGAGTAGCTGACTCCGCCTTCCAGGCCCCGTATTTCTGCTGAGTCTCTGCTTCCTGGTAATATCTGTTGTTTTGTGGGGCCACCTGTCCAAGTGAGCGCAGGTCAATGGTTAGAGGTGGGGGTGGCTAAGCACAGGGTGCAATCACAGCCACAGGGGACAAGGGCGGGGTCAGGGAACCATACCCTCTCTCCGGCCCCAGACCAGTCTGTAGGCTGTGGCTCCAGGGACCCCCACCCAGGTGATCCGAAGAACGTCGCTGGTAGCATTGAGGATCTGCAGCTTTGATACACTACCCACCGTGTCAGGGCCTGGGGGCAGAGGCAGGGTGAGGGGTCAGAGGTCACTGAATGGCTGGCAGAGAACAAGTTGGCAGTGCAGGTGTGGTCAATGAGGAGAGGTCTGAAGGACCGAGTGAGGTTAGTGTGGACAAGTCAGTTTAGGAAACCCATGAGAGGGAGGAGGTCAGTGCCTTGGAGTGGCAGGGGCAGTGTGGAGGAGCCAGGAGTTTGCCGTGGGTAGGCATGGAGTCAACGTGGGGTGGACCAGCGTGGGCAGAGAAGCCGCTGAGCAGTGATGGAGTGGGCAGACGGAGCAGTCAGGAACACACAGCAAGGCAGCGTAGCCGAGACATGGCTGGCAGCTGTCCAGGGTCCACTCACCGGTCCTCACAACCACAGAAGTGGGGGGGCCTTCGACACCGTCCACATTGGCCCACACACGCACTGTGTACTCAGTGTCTGGCTCCAGCCCATCCAGCTCAGCCACTGAGGCTTCCCCAGAAACCAGCCGGGATTGCTCTGGGCCTGGGAGTGAGGATGGAGGGCAGCTCCAGGGCTAGCCAGGCTCCGGCCCCGTGCCCTGCCTGGACCCCGAAGAAACAGCCTGTATTCCACCCAGACCTGTCCCCCATAACCCTCCCAAACCCCTGATCCCCACCGTGGCCTGAGTGCCAGGAAATCCTGTATCTGGTGGCACCAGGAACCTTGTTCCAGGCGATGGTGACAGACGAGCTGCTGCTTTGAGTCACGTGGACTGTCCTCACTGGGCCCAGTGGGTCTGAGGGGAGAGGGAGTGGAAGGTGTGATGGGAGAAATACTGGGGCCATCTTTTAGGGGGAGCCTGTTGAAGCCTGATAGGAGGCCGGTATCTGACAGAAGAAGCGGGGCTCCTGACGGGGGACAATGGGAATCCGAGCTGGTGGGCGAAAGGGATCTGAGAGATGAGAGGGCCTGACGGAGGAGGTGGCAGGGCTCCTAGGGGGGCATTAGGGGGCAGCGAGGAGTCTGACAAAGGAGAAAGTATAAGTCTAGGAGAATTGGGTCCAGCAGAAAAGGCAAGGGGGGCCTGAGAGAAGGGGTATGAATTCGAAGGCAAAGACAGAGGGGTCATAGATGAGAGGCAGAGGATTCTGAAGAGGCAGGGGCCTAGGAGGAGCCTGGGGAGACAGAAGGGAGAAGCAGGGGCTCCGAGGGAGGAGGCAGTGGGAATCAGAAAGGGGAGACTGGGGATCCAAGAGGAAGCAAGGATCTGAACCAGAAGGTCTGGGGGTCTGACCGGTGCGAGCCACGATGACCACAGGGGGGCCTTCCTCTCTCCCTCGCAGTGCCGACACAGACACCTGGTAGGAGGTTCCAGGCTGCAACCCCGTTATATCTGTGACACTAGATTCTGGGGACAGCGTCTGGCTGGACTCTGGGCCTAGGGTCAGAGTGAAGTGTTGGCATGGCTCCTGCCTGCCCCCTCGAGCCCCCACACCCTGATCGTTCCCCTCAGCAACCACCCCCCACACCCTGCACTAACCACTGTCTGTCCTCCAGGTGACCCGAAACCCGCTGGCTCCAGGAACAGGTCCCCAGGCCACTCGCACTCGAGTGGCATCTGAAGCCACCACCTGTAGCCCCGGGACTGCAAGGGAGGTTTCTGGCTCTGGGGGGTTAAAGACAGAGGTCAGGGGTCAAGACTAGGACCCAGCGGGTCAGGCAGCTGGGCCCATGGCCCCCCTGCAATGCTCACCCAGGCGGACAGTGAGGGTGCTGGCACCGCCCTCTCGGGTGCCCACTCGAGCAGACACTCGCACGGTGTAGCTCAGCCCAGCCCGGACGTCCTCCAGGTCAAAGGCCGTCTGACTCCCAGGAAGCACCAGGGTCCGCTCAACCCCTGAGGGAGAGAGCAGGGGAAGCAAGCCGGGGCCCAGGAGGCAGAGGGATGTGGGATAACGGGCGTTAGTGATGGACAGAGATACAGGCCGGGAGGTCGTGTCTCTGAGGGACGCACCACAGGATGACAAGGGTGAGGGATGAGGATGTGGAAAAGAGGGTCAGTGATGCAGAGTGACACGGAATAACCAGGGCCAGGGGCAAACAGGGATACAGGATAAAGGGGGTCAGCGGACATGATGTGAGCTGACAGGTCATTGATATCAATGTCGGGTAACGGGTATCAGCTAGGGACACAGGATGAGGGGTCCACGTGGACAGTAGTCACAGCTTGGTGGATGGAATAGGAGCCGGAGGAGGCCATGGAGACCAGGAGTGGAGGGAGATGGGGCAAGGGTGCAGTCAGACCCTGAGGGATGGAACTGAAGTGTGTATGTGGGGGGTGGGGTGCAGGCTGTGTCCACCTCACCATGGGTGCCGCGTACAGTGATGCGGTACTCGGTGGCACCGGAAACTGGTCTCCAGGACACTCGCACCCGCTGCCCTGGCAGCTGGGTCGCCTGTAGATTTGTCACTGGGCCCACGGGCTGCTCTGGCCCTGTTGGAGGACACGGCGTGAGAGGCAACCTGGAGCCCTGTCCCCCTGCCTCACCTGGCCGGGCCCACTGAGCCCTCACCCGTGGGCACCACAGCCGCAGGCGTGGCCACTTCTCGGCCCTCCAGCAGGGTGTAGAGTGTGAAGCGGTACTCAGTGCCTGGCTGCAGCCCGTCCAGCTGGTGGCGGGTCACATGAGAGGGCAGCACCACCTTCTGAGGCACCTCCAAGCCTGCGCGACGCTGGAGTCAGGCCAGCTGAAGTCAAGCCCCATCCCTGCCTGCCCACCCTGCCTGCTGCACTGACCACTCTCACGCCGCCACTCCAGCCGGTAGCCACGGGCCTCGGGCACTGAGTTCCAGGAAAGAAGGATGGATGTGGGGCCCAGGATGACTGGGCGCAGCGTCTGCTCCACAGAAGGGTCTGCCCAAGGCACGTGGGATGTCAGCAGTGTCCTCACCCTTTCTGCCTGTCCACCCATCCCTAAGAGTGCACCCAGCCTTCTCACCAGTGCGGGCTGTCAGGGAGGTGGCAGACCCCACGCCACGGCCAAGCAGGGCACTCACGGTCACCTCGTAGTCTGTGCCAGGCTCCAGGCCACGAAGCAACACTGACCCCTGCCCAGGGCCCAGCTCCTGCTGCTGCGCAGCCCCGCCTGTACGGAGCACACAGAAGGCTCAGGGGGTCTTGCAGACTCAGGGCTCTACCATCCTGTGTGAGGTGCGGGGACTCCCTTCAACCCACACCTCTCGCTCACCACTGAGGACCCGCCATGTCACACGGTAGCCAGTGGCACCTGGTACACTCTGCCAGGCCACCAGGAGGCTGTGGGCTGTGGTATTCTGGATGGTCAGCTCCGGCCCCTCCAGAGCAGCTGGGGGAAGGTTCCACCAGGGGTTAGTGGAGTCAGGAGTGGGGAGGGTCTAGTGGGGTGGGTGGTCAGGGGGTGGGGTCAGAGGTTAGCAGGGTTGCTCACTGGTCCGAGCCGTCCCGCTCACGGCCTCCCCGATGCTGTTGGCGTACAAGGCAACCACGGTTACTTGGTACTCGGTCAGTGGCCGGAGACCCTGCAGCTGAATGCTGGTTTCACCAGCAGGGACGCTCACCTGCCCAGGGTCAGAAGTCACTTCATTTTGCCCAGCCAAGTCCCCAGTCCTCCACCCACCGCTCCTGACATCTTTACCTCCCGCCGCTCGCTCGGTAGTGGCTGTCCCAGCCCTGTCAGGGGAGTGTACTGGACCTTGTAGCCAGTCACAGGGCCACTGGCCGCCGTCCACTGGACTCTCAAGGACTGACTGCCTGGCTCAGACAACACCAGGTCTCGTGGACCAAAGATGGAGTCATCGGCTGGGAAAGGGGAAATCAGGTAGCAGGATCAGGGGTCAACTCCTATGGTGAGGCGTTGGGGTCAAAGGTCAGGAGCACAGCGGTCTGGGCACCACCTCCAGGGCAGGATCAGAGGACCGCACCCCTGGCCAGCTGTCAGAAGCACAGGAACCAGGCTTGGGGTCAGAGGTCTGGGTCAGGGTGCACACGGTGGGCAGGGGACTCACGGGGCAGGGTCACGGGCACTCCTCCAGCCGTTGTGCACACTCTCCGGGAAACGAGGGGCAGCAGCGTCCTCAGGATGCTGAAGTCGTTGACGAAGAAGAAGAAATCGCTGGTCGGCTGTGAGGCAACTCGCTTCAGCTCCTCGGGGTCTGCATTCTTGATCCCTGAGGTGATGTCCAATCAGGGCTCAGCTGCCCACGTGCTCTCTGGCTGGTCCCTGCCCCAGCCAGCCTGTCACCCCAGCTGGGTACTCACCCACAGCAAACAACTTGACCCCCTGCCCCTTCAGCTTCTGGGCAGCTGGGTCCACCAGGTCCTGGGACTTCCCATCTGTGATGAGGATGCAGACCTGGGCAGGTGCAGGGGTCAAATCAGGGCTGCCTCAGACAGTGAAACTGGGGTCACCCTGGGAGGCCTGGTGGGGAGAGAGATCACCTTGGGGACACCAGATCGGGCCAGCTGGGGCAGGAAGACATGGTCTGCCACATGGAGAATCGCAGCCCCTGTGCGCGTGTTGCCCCCCTTGTAGCTGAGATCACGGATGGCACGGACCACTTCTTCCCCGGAGCTGAGCGCATCCAGGCCAAACTCTGTCCTGTGGGGTTTGGGGAGTGGCAACAGGCCAGGTCCCTTTCTGGCCCTGGTCTTGAGGAGACCTCTGGTGTGAGGGTTTTGAGTACCAGGCTTTCTTGAGGGTCTGTCCTCTTGGTCCTCTGATTCCTGCCCTCCACTTCTGAAGCCCTCAAGTTAAACTCTTCAGGTGCCCTGTCCTGCCTGTGGCTGGGCCAGGGCAGGCCCCCAATCCTTGGGGGCTCTCAGCCTCAGGAGACAGGATGTCTGGTTAATTAAATATTGTAGGAGAAAGGGCCCAGTTGTAGGGAGGTGGATGTTGGCTAGACAGGAAGGCCATCTGGGGGCGAGTGGGGAGACTGAAGGCGTCAGGGGGCTGGAACATGGGAGTCCAGCAGGCAGGGGCCTCTGAAGGCCCTGGGCCCTCCCTCTTCAGATCGGGATACAGAGCCCCTGTCTCTGGCAGGGCGCCAGGCTGGGGGTGTCTCAGGTGCTCTGTCTAGGAGATCCCTGCTCTGTCTGTAGAGGAGGTCCTGGCTGGGGGGCTCTGGGTTCCCCAAAGCTTGGCTTAAGGGTTTTGGGGATATTTGCCCCTGCCTGGGGGAGGGGTCCTGGTGAGATCGCTGGGCCCCCGCTGCCAGCAGCCGCTCACCGAGGGTCGTCGCTGTACTGCACCGCGGCGAATCGCACACCCTGCGCACTGACTGCTCCGGAGAAGGGCAGCACCAGCCCCTCGAGGAAACCCCGCACTTCACGGAAGTTGCTGCGGCCGATGGAAGAGGAGCCATCGAGCAGGAACACGATGTCAGCAGCGTAAAGGCGTGTGCAGGACACTGGGGCAGGGAGGAGCAATCACCACCTCCTCTTGGAGCCCCTGCTCCCCGCCCCATTGCTCTGAGGTCTCTTGGGACTAGGGGCTGGGCTAAGGGGAGTAGCCCTCATCTGCAGTGCAAGCTGGCCCAGCGCCGCCGGGGCCTGGGAGCCTTAGAGGAGCCAAGGTGGCCGCGGTGCCCTGAGGGAGACGACTCCCGCACCCCTACACCCCGTCCCCTGGAGGACTGGTGGGGAAGGAGAGTTGCCTGCAGCGGGTGGTTCGGGGTGATCTGGGACTGCGGTTGGCCTCAGGAGGTCAGCCCAAGTGTCAGGGGGCAGGAAACTCAGCTCGCGTCTGGGGAGTCAGAGTTAGGGTCTGCATAGGCTGGGGTGCGGTTTAGGAGATGCGGCGTGGGGTCGTGGAAGGTTTGGGGAGTCAGGAGAGACTTAGGAGGCCTGCTTGCAGGGTCATGGGGAAGGGGGGTGCGGGTCCCGGATGAAGGCAGAGTGCAGCCACAGGTGACAGGGGGCAGTGCCCTGGAATGGGTCCTTCCTTGTCGTGCCCACCTCTCTCCCTGTGCTGGGCCCGCACTGGGGGCGCCCCTGCCAGGATCCCAGCGCAGAATGCAGCCACCAGGAGTCGCAGCCTCATGCTGGGTAGGGGAAAGGGTCAGTCAGGACCCCGCCTCTGTCCCTGGGCCTCCATGGCCTTGGTGGGTCCAAGCCCAGTGCTACCCGACCCCCAGTCCCGGTCTTGCCTGCTGGTCCGGTCCGCCGGCTCCCACCTCTGGCGGCTGCTGCTGGAGTCCCACAGCCAGAGCAGAGAAAAGTCCCTAATCCCAGGGGGCGGAGCAGCAGGCGGGGACCCAGGGGCCCGCCCCTACCCACCTCCCAAAGGCTGCCGCCCCCCCTCTTCCCTGGACAGATTATCTGACTCAAGAGTAAAGCCCCCACCTCCTATGGCTTCTGGGAATCCCACAGAAGGGGTTCTCTACAGACACTGATGAGGAGGCCTCTCAAACCCCATCTCAGGTCAGAGGTGTTGGCTGCTTTAGATAAAACACAGTGACTGGGGAAGTGACTGCTGGAGGCTAGAATTCCCACAGGCTCCTGGGGACTGGAGAGGCAGCAGGATTGGGGGGGGAGGCTGCAGCTGGAAATGACTCACCCCCCCCCACCCTATGGGGGTGCCCAGACAAGCCCTCGGGCCATCAGTCCCGCCGGCCACTCCCGTGATTCAGCCATCCCTCTGTCTGTTGGGTCTCCTGTGCCGCACCCCAATCCCTTTGATAAGCAGAGCAGCCCCCAGCAAATAAGGTCGCAGAGCTCACCCCAGGGAAAGCAAGGCACCACTGGGCTGCACCAGAGTTATGTGCACCCCCCTGTGGAGAAGGGATCCGGGAGAAATTCTGTGTCATGCTCATGCATACGTGTCCATCCCAGTGTCCCGCATCCCCCACTATGCCCTGAACCAGGCCCAGACAGATGCCATCCAGCTGTGCCTGCAGGGAGGGGCTATCCCTGTGCAGAGGTTGGGACCACCCACAGTGACAGCTCATTTCTCAGGAATTCACCCCCCTCCTGTCTGTGCCCCCTCTGACCTGCCTCAGGGCAGGTCCCCCTACCTACACCTCCTTCAGTCTACTCTCCTTGAAGACCCACTTCCACCGTCCTCCAACCAGGCCCAGCTGCCACCCCAGGCTTCTCTCCTTCCTGCCCTCACTGGTTCACCTATAGCTTCCAGCTTTGTAACTACCTTTGCCCCACTTCTGCCCCCTTAATCAGCCTGACTTTCCCCTTGTCACCCTCAACTGTGACTGTGGGCAGGCTCCTCCAACACCCCTATGCCCTCAGGTCACGCCACTGTCCTGAGAAGGTGACTCTGTATATGCCTATGTGTTCATTTGTGGGGCAGCGGTGTGGGGGGAGGTGGTGACACCAGGCAGAGAGATGCTCTCAAGAATGCAGGCCCCCAGTTTTTTCTGCCAGTCCTGGATAATTTTCAGAAGCCCAGAAAGTACATCTATCTACTCTTATCACTGCCGTTGAGCCCCTTCCAATATGCCTGGTCCCACAGCCTCCCTGGGGGTCCACAGGCTCAGTGGGGAGAGGTGGGGACAGCACTTCTGTTAAACTTGGCTCCCCCAGACTCCTCCAGGGTCTAAGGCTCTGAGCACAGCCAGAGCTTGGGGGCATTAAAGTCAATTGAGGCTGCCTGTTACCGAGAAGGCACAGGCTACCTTTCATCACTGACCCCTCCCCATAATTATCCTAGGAGGCAGTGCTGTGACCCACAGGGACCAGAACCTTCTTCCAAGGTCAGGGTCTCAACCATTCTCTGGGACACCAAACCCCTTGAAGCTGTCCTATAGGTGAGGGCAGCAGAGAACCAGTCATGTTCGAGTGAGGCAGCCCCTGCCCCAGCCCCTCCCCTTCTCTTGCACAGCAGGGGTGGGTGAGAACAGGAAAGGCTGGCGCCCAGGTGTGGGCCAAGCCTGTAGGGGAGACCAGAGGTCTAGGTGAGAGGGTGTTCAGGCAAATCTAATCAGAACCATGAGGGCCCCCCAAAGAAAGGAGGGCTGCCTGCTGTAAGAGGGGCCCACTCAACAGGTGCTGGGAGATGTGGTGGAGGCAGACGCTGGGCTGGGTGTGGTCCTGAGGCCCTGCCTCCAGGCAGGCAAACCGGTGTGGCACAGCCCCAGAGGCCAGCAACCTCCATGGGGGCAGTGGGGCCCCGGAGCGCTGTCCTCCACACTCCCCTGGACATTTCCTTTAGTCACCCCTCTGCCAGATGGCACCATATCTGCTTCCAGCTGAGGCCTCTTTTTAGGGTTCTAACCCCATACTTCCCACTGTCCTGGGCACTCCAAATTCCTCCCACAACCATGGCCAAAAGCTGAGCCGGTCTTCCTCCTCTACCCTGCTCCTCCCCTGGGCGCCCCAGCCCTGCTGGGGATGCTGTCCTGCTCGTGACCCCCACAGCCCGCTCCAACTCTTTCCACAGCCACGGCCTCTGCTCTGCCACAAGGCAGCTCACCAGGACACCACAGAAACCCAGCCCTGGAGTCCCCGCACGCAATCTCAGGCTGATCGAGGCAGCTCTCTTCCCAGGACCTTCTGGGGCACCTCCCGGAGGGCCTCCTGAGTAAAGATCCAACTCCCTGGCTTGGCGTGAAGGTCTAGGACCTTGAGCTCTCATGTCCGGCACACCTGAAGCCTTTGGGGGTCAGGCCTGGGCTCAGAGATCAAATCCATCCCTCAGGAGCTCAAACCTAGGGAAACAGACCCAGCCCTCGCTGTTCCCGTAGCCTGGTGTGCTGCCTCTGCCAGCACCCAGAGGCGGGCCCATCAGGTGTCTGCACGGCCCGTGGCTTCTTTCCGGCAGTCAGAGTTGGAGGACCTGAGTCCCCCAGCCCTGAGCTCCAGAAGCACTCGACAGTTATTTCCTAATTGCCAACCCCTGGCAACAAATAGGGGTGAGGGAAAAGCACCGAGGCAGGGCGGCAGAGATTCCAGGGCTGTTGGGCTCTGGTGAGGCTGGGGTGCTGGGGCTTCTGAACAGTCCTCCACAACCCTGCTCACCTTCCTCACAGAAGACTCAGGCCCCTCACTCCCAACTCCCCAGGGCCCCCGGGGAACCTGACTGTGAACGGCCAAGGTAAAGGAGGAGGGCCCTGCCTGCCTGGACCAGGGCCCGTAGGTGGCAAGGGGACTAGACAGCTGAGAGCTCCACCAGGTCCTGGCTGCCTCAGGGACATGGGGAGGAGACCCTTGAGCCAGCAGCTCAGGACTTGCCTGGGAGAGACCTAGTCAAGGGAGGGGGCTCAGGTCCCACTGAGCTCAGGGATATTCTTGGAGCCTGAGTCAGCAGCAAGCAAACCGAGGCGAAGGATTTTTTGCCCTGCCTGTCCAGGCAGCAGTTAGCAACCAAATGGGAACACAGCACCCCAGGCTAGTCTCCTCCCAGAATCCAGAGTAAATATTATGAAGGTGGCCTCCTCGGGGAGTCCTTGTTTCCTTTTGATCCATCTGGGGGCCCAGGGCCCACAGCAAGGGGCTCCCCACCTGAGCCCCTGAGCCCCGGGGCTGGGCCCTCCATCAGGGCGAAGACTGTGCGTGCAGTTCCCATGGGCTGCCCCGCCTTATTCTTGGGACAGACTGGCCAGGAGCATCCCCCACGTGGCTAAGTGGGAACATCTGGCCCTGGCTCCCTGCAGGCATCAAAGGCTTCCGGCCTCCCTGCTCCAGGCCCCACACTTGCCCCTGGCTGAGGACACAGCCTGTGGGAAGGCAGAAGGATCTGGGTATACAGAACTGGGGGGAAGTCCCCGCTACCCCATCCACTCCCCAGTGGACTCTGTGCCAAAGCCAAGAGAGGACAGTGCAGTTCTCAACACAGGACTTTATTGGTGGTAGTACGCAGCACAGGACTGAAGAGCGGCATGCTTGTGGTGGGGGGACCATGAACCCCAGCCCTGCCCTCTTGCCTACACAGGCTTCCTGCCTAGAAGCGCAGCCAGAACATGCCGCTACGGATCCGGTTGTAGTCAGGGAGCTGCTCAATGGGGCCTGTAAGGAGAGGGTGGGGTGTGAGGGCGGGGTACCTGGCTGGTACAGGGACACCTGGCCCTGCGCCGCACCCAATTCAATTCAGAGCTGCCCAGAGCAGCACAAGACAGGCTTTGAGTGCAGAGGGAAAAGAACATTCCTCCAGGGGTGATGAGCCTGTCCCTTCATGCTCTGGCCCTCAGAGCCCCGCCCCCCCCCCCCCCCCCCCATGGAGGTGTCCGTTACCTGGTGGGTGTTGAGTACTGATGGAGGCACCTTGGCAGGGAGTCAAGGAGCTGCTGGGACAGGTTTTCTGAGCAAGAACTCCCTGGCAGCCAGACTATGGGCAGAGCCTCTTGGGGGCCTCAACTGGCTGCTTCCAGTGGAGGCTGCGGGGTGGGGAAGGCCAAAAGAATGGCCCAGGGAGAAAGACAAAGAGCAGGCCTTCTAGGTCACGCACCTATTGCAGCCACTGCTGGACACTGGTCATAGAAGTACTTGGAGAAGACCTCACGGACTACGCTGGCGTCCACCTCCTGCAGGGTGAAGCAGAGGACACACTGACTGACAGGCACCTGGGGACCACCTCAGCCCATCCAGGTCACCCAGCCAACGCAGACCCTCCCCTCGCACCTTGGCGCAAAAGCACAAAGGCAGCAGGGCTCTCCCATCCCCACAGCCAGTGCCTCTGCCTGCCCTCCTCTTCCCTCCCGTGATCCCAGCCCTCGGGTGACACTGCCTGGGTCCCCAGGGAGTCTGCACTGTCAGGCCTCAACTGCCGCCACCCGCCACCCCCCACCACCCCTCCGGCTAAGCGTCAGTCAGGTCAAAACTCCAGAACCTCTTCCAAGGGCCCGTGTTACCGAAATCAGGCTTTCCCACTCGGCAAGAGGGATGCGGCGGCCATAGGTTAGGAGACTCCGTCCAATGTCCTCACACACAGGAGTGGTGCCTGCGAGGGGGGTGAGGCTCACAGGTCCACCCAGTGCACCCTGGGCCACGGCACACACCCGAACTCCAGTGTTGAGCTCACACCTGAACCTTGGTCTGACCTCAGATCCCCACCGTCACTTCTACAACCTGTCACCGTGAGAACAGGTAACGGGCTGCGGCCCTGGCCCACCCACACCTGTACCTGGGGTGTGCTGCAGCCTGCAAAGCTTTCCCTTCCGATCTTGGTTAAGAACAGTGGCCACCCGGAGCTGTCACCGCCAGGGTGCACGCCACCCCTGCAGGACTCACCATCTAGATGAGACACCAGGGCATTTCGGAGGAGGTTCTTGCCCCGGCGCACGTCACTCTCCGTGGCACTGGTGCAGAGGCGCATCCTAAAGCCAGGCAGGATTTGCTCTGAGAGCCGGTGCTGTCCCCCAGCCTCCCAACCACCTGCTCCAAGGCCCCTCTCCCACCCAGTGCAGCCGGGTGGTTGCTCACCACTGGCCTTGCAGGAAAAACATCATGTCATCGATGCTCATGCGGTCGCAGACAAAGTGTACGCCCAGCAAGCCCGTCTCTGCGTAGCAGATGTTGAAGGACTGGAAACTCTGGCACAGCTTGTTGGCCACGGAGACTGATGCCAGTGGGCTGGACAGGTGCTACCAGGGGCAAAGGGGTCAGCACCCATGCTCTGTCTGGGGCCCACCCCGTGCACCCCACAGTATGAGCACACAGTCCCAGAACCCTCTCTTCTCTGAAGGCAAGGCCTCAAGCCCAGCCTGGCACTCACTGTGCCGCCGCCATAAGTGCAGTCATAGTGGCCGATCATGGCATTGGCCACTTGGAGGGCCACATTGTCCGGGTTGGCCCAGCCAGGCCCCTCCACTGCAATGGCCACATGGGCCAAGGGCAGGGCATCGTCACGGTGGCATATCTGAAACAGTACATGGCAAAACTGAGTGACAGCCAGATTACCCGGGCAACCAAAAAAGGTACCAGGTGTGGGTGAAGCACGTGTGTGCAAGTGTGAACACGTGCTTGTGAGGCAGCAGCCACGTGGCCCCTTCCCACCTGCTGAGGCATCTCTGGCATTGTGAAGATAACCAGGCACACAAGGGCCCTTCCAGTGGCATCGGCCGAAGGCACTACCCCTGCCCACCAGGCAGCCTACCTGGCTGCCAGTGAAGCGGCATGGAGAGAGAGTGGGTATAGCGTCCTCCGCGTACTTCCCAGAGACGCCGCTGAAGTACTTCTGGGCAAGGTCCACTAGCTGCTGGTGTTCCACCCCTGCCGAAGCAGACACCAGTGTCACCGGCCCGCCAGAGGCCAAGGCACAGGGCAGGGGGAACCACACCAAGGAGCAAGGCCCCCATCCTGTCTTGGTGGGAGACAGCAAAAGGAAGACGTGAACCTGGAGACAGGGTGGGAGAGCAGACCCTCCGTGGACAGGCTCTGCCTCACGGGCAGGGCGGGCACCGCAGGGTCGAACAGCTCCGGGCACCAAAGGAAAGCAGCAGCTCTCCGAGTTTGAGAATAGTTCCCTTGTGATGCATCCCACCCGCGTCAAGGACAAGGCTGGGGCTCCCCGGGCACAAGGCCACCTGCTCTGCCCTGTCCCTCTAGCCCTTCTCAAGCAGATCCTGGCTGCTGCCCTGTGAGGGGTGGTGAGTGAGAGGGCACAGAGAGGTGACACTGCAGAGCTGCGACTAGCTCTGGGGTCCTGAGGGCTGAGCACACTTATGAGTAAAGTCACCCACTTGTGCCCTCAGGACTCCCGCAGGGCCTCACCTCCTCACCTCAATGAGGGGGCCCCTGCTGCTCTAGCACCCCGGCCACTGGGTGCGGGGGCGATGGGCAGTCTCCCCTAGAGAACAGCCCCCCCAGTCTCTGCCTTTTATTCTTTCCTTCCCTGAGCTCAGGTTCTGTTGCACTCAACAGTCTGATGTGCCAGTAGCTCCAACTGCTCTTGGTCCCCAGGTTAACTGACCCCAAAGCCACCCATCGGGCTCTTCCTATCAGTCTTTTACATCCAACCAGATGTCAAGGCCACAAGCCACAGAAGCGCCCTTGACCCTGCTCCCATCCCCTCCGCCATGTCCAGGCTTCCATCCATTTCCATTTACACAACCACTTTGAGTCCATCTACTCTCGCCCTTGCTCCTGCCGTTGCTGCCTGAAACAGCTGCTCCCTGGTCTGCCGGCCTCTGCTCTGGTCCCCACATGGCAGCAGAACAAGCCTTAAAACACACACAACACTGCCCTTCCCCTCTGCTCAGGTGCCCCCTCCCCACCTAACTCTCACTATTCTTTAGGCCTCTGTTCAAACGACATGAGCTTCAAAAGCAGCCCCCTAACCTCCAACTCCGAGTCTCCCATTAAAACCCCTACCACTCTGTGCCTCCCTTTCAAGGCACTTCCCAGTCTGTCATCAAATATGCTTCACCCTGTCCTAAGCCTGGATGGCCCACCAGCCTCCAAACTGGGTCTCCAGAGACCAGGCTGGGCTGAGAGAGGCCACGGCCCCATGGATGCCTGTGCTGAGAGAGGACCAGCACCCTGTGTGGCCAGTTCTAGTGGTGGCAGCTGGGAACACTCCTACCCCACCTCAGAGACATGGGACAGAGGCCGCTCTCATCAAGACTAGGTGGGAACAGGGTGCTCAGGAGTGGAAGGTCCCCTACGGTCAGAACCAGGGCACCTGGGTAACCGAGGCCAGTGCCTACCCACCCATTACCACAGGTTTACAACAAGTCCACCACTCACCTCCAGCCGCCGCGAGCACCATGCGAGGGGCCTTGTAATGCTGGCTGAGGTACTCGGTCAGGTTGGCCCGGGACAGCTTCCTGCAACACATATGGCCAGCCGGTCAACGCCTCCCCCAAACCAGCGTGACCAGGATGGCACAAAATGGGGCTGAGGAGACAGACAAGCAGACAGTATGGCTTCAGAGAACAAGCCTCCGCACTCTGCCCGACCCCTCCCCGTGTCTGCCACCCACCCCTCTGGGGCCCAGAGAGCAGCTCTTGCCTGGACCCAGCTCACATATGACCTCAGAACAGGCACACAGTCCTCGGTGAGGACAGTGTGGGCTGACCCTGTGGGCTCGCGAGGGGCAGCATCAGGGCTCATCCCACCCCAGGACAAAAGGCCACATGGACAGGAGACCCAGACACTCCCTCCCTCAGGTTGTCAGGACACATGTGGGAGCATGCCCTAAAAGCAAGCCCCGAATTCGAGTAAAGGCCACACAGGAATTAGAAAAGATTCACGGGGACCACACTGCAGCATGGACCACGCTCCCAACAGTGTGAATTAGGAAAATAAGGAGCATAGCAACAAACTCGTGTGGACATGGCCTAGCTGGACTGGAATGGGGTCACGAGTTCCACCTCAGGCCCAGCTAACTCTCACCTGACATTCTCACTGGGCCCCTCCACAGACTGGGCTAGAGGCGTGCCCTGGAAGGCAGTGGCATGCAAGTAGTCAAAGACCACGTCCCGCAGAGATGCATCATTCTCCTGCAGTTCCCGCAGGATCACGTCACGCTCCTTCTCAATCTGTGAGTCTTCCAGGCTGCAGTTCTGCACAATGTCTGCCAGGAGCTCCACAGCTGGATGCGGGGACAGGGTGGGGCATCAGGTGAGCCACTGGAGACCAGTAACAACACAGACACCCAGGCCTCGCAGCCCTGCTGCAAAGCCACACTCTAAAGTCAGGCAAGAGGCCCGTGTGCTGGTCCTCTGCCTCTGGAGTGCTATCCCTGTCCCTGCCATTCCCCCAGGCATCACCTTTAGGCAGGTCCTTGGACAGTGCCTTGATGTAGTAAGCCGTGTGCTCCCGGGTGCTGTAGGCATTAAGGTGGGCCCCCATGGTCTCCACCTCCTTCTCCAAGGCATTGCCAGGCCGATTCTTTGTTCCCTGGAACCAGACATCAAAAGCACCAATCAGGAGCCACTTGAGAGCCCAGGACCACCATCCTCAGAGGCTAAAGTCTCAGCAGAACCAGCGATCTTCAGCAAAGAGCACGGGGACAGAGGGCTCACAGCCTGCGCTAACCAAGCACTAAACAGGCTTGAGCTACCTGAGGCCACAGAACGGAGACAGCCAGGCGCCAGGAAAGAAAGGCACTGCCATAGCAAGTGCTTCCTGAAATCTAGCCTCCCCCATCCCTTACTGACAGTCATGGTCAGGTAAGCTCACACCTGTGTGCAGGTGATGCTACCTGCTCCCCCTACACACTGTTCATGTGCCCGTGTACAGTGGCTCAAGAGCAGTGGCCTCTGTGGGCCCGAACCTGAGTTGTGAGTGTCACACATGCAAGCATATTAAGATCTATATACATGGATGCTATAGCTGGCTAGGATGCCATTCCTGCTACATACCCCTCCCCATCCCATATTTCCTTCTCCATGTTTCCATTCATTAAAACATTTCAGTCCTGGCTGGTGTGGCTCAGTGGATTGAGCACTGGCCTGTGAACCAAAGGGTCACTGGTTCGATTCCCAGTCAGGGCAAGTGCCTGGGTTGTTGGTTAGGTCCCTAGTAAGGGCCACAAGAGAGGCAATCACACATTCATGTTTCTCTCCGTCTCTTTCTCCCTTCCTCCCCCTCTGTCTAAAATAAATAAATAAAATCTTTAAAAAAAAGAATTTCAGTCTCTACTCCATGCCAACATGGGCTGGCTGAGGGGCTACATTGGTGACTGCCCCCACCTTTAACAAAGCTCAGTAGTCGCTTCTACAAACGAGCTGCCCAGGCAGTCTACCAGAGCAGAGCACTGCACAAGGACGCATGCTCGCCCAAGTCCATGGGTGTGTTATAATGTGTGTGTCTGTCTACGCGTGTTCCATAATTCCTTGTTGGTATACACACACAGACCTGGCCTCTCTGGTGGAGAGAGGGGCTGCCGTGGCTCCCTGGTTTGTTTGTTTGTTTATTATTCCAGGGGCCTTGTGTAGGGTCCCACCAGCTAGGTGCTCACTCAGAAGAGGCTAAGCCACGTGGCTCCTTCCGGAAAGGCCAGCCAGAGGTTAGTCCCCAGCTGAAGCCCCTGAGGACGCTGACTTTTCTGACCTGCATCCTCAGGAGAGACAACACATAGCCCAGGGGAGAGACAGGGTTTCAGGAGCCTCACCTTGAAAGCCAGATGCTCCACAAAGTAGCCTGCCCCATTGTTCTTCTCGTTCTCGTACCGGCTGCCAACGTCAATCCACACCCCAACCTGGACAAGAAGTAACAAAGCAACCACTCCAGACCCCACTTACACCCACCCCACCAGGACCCCCCTAAAGCTGAGGCTCACAGCCCCAAGGTGGGGGACAGCTGTCTCCAAGCAGGACCAGTGTGTTTAGAGGTGCACACACCACCAGCTAAATGACCAGTCACTCTGCATCGCCCTTCCTGCCTGCTGCACTTCCTGACTAGTTATCAAGGACGCCCACAGAAGTTTCTAACTGAGTACACTCACCTGGTACCATCACAATGTGAAACTGAAATTCTTAAATTCAGTCTTGATTTTTAATTGTTTTCTTCCAGATAAGCAACACGTGACTTACAATTTATTTTCTCCTTTCTAAAAATTATACTCTGCCTTGTTCTGGTGATTTTAACCTTTTACCATTAAGGAAGGAGGCCACCAGTTTAGATACTGAACACTCTACATTAAGAAAACAGCCTGCCCTGACCTGTATACCTCAGTTTGGTGTCATTCCACAAAGCAAAAGGTAGCTAGTTCAATTCCCAGTCAAGGCACATGCCTGGGTGGCAGGGTTCAGCCCCTAGTTGGGGCGAGTACGAGAGGGACCAATCGATGTTTTTCTCTCACATAGATGTTTCTGTCCCTCTCTTTCTAAAAAAAACAATTAAAAATAAATAAATAAATCTTAAAAAAGAAAATAGCCTTCATTCCACTTAAAGTTTTAAAAGTGTTATTTTATTGGTATTACAGTGGCCCCAATTTTTCTCCCTTTGCCCCCTCTGCCTGGTTCCCCCCTTCCCTCCAGCTATCCCCCCCCCCCCCAGTTCATGTCCATGGGTCGTACATGTAAGATCTTTGGCTTCTCCACTGCTTATACTGTTCTTAACATCCTGTCTATTCTGTACCTACCCAACTCTGCTTCTAAATCCCTGCACCTTTTCCCCCATTCTCTTCCTTCCAGCTGATAACACTCCAAATGATCTCCATATCTATCATTTAATTCCTCTTCTAGTTGCTTGCTTAGTTTTTGTTTTTTAGATTCAGTTGTTGATTTGTTGTCATTTTAATGTTCACAGTTTTGATCTTTTTCCTTAAAAAGTCCCTTTAATATTTTCTATAATAAAGGCTTGGTGGTGACGAACGCCTTTAGCATTACCTTGTCTGGGAAGCACTTTATCTGCCCTTCCATTCTAAATGAGAGCTTTGCTGGACAGAGTAATCTAGGTTGTAGGTCCTTGCCTTTTATCACTTAGAATACTTCTTGCCACTCTCTTCTATCCTGCAAAGTTTCTTTTGAGAAATCAGCTGACAGTCTTACGGGCACTCCTTTGTAGGTAACTATCTGCTTTTCTCTTGCTGTTTTTAAGATTCTCTCTGTATCTTTTAATTAATCTTTGGCATTTTAATTATGATGTGTCTTGGTGTGGACCAACTTACGTCCAAGTGTCCACAAAGACACTTGGTATCTTTGGATCCAACTTGTTTGGGGCTCTTTGTGCTTCCTGAACTCGTATGTCTATTTCCTTTGCCAAACTGGGAAGTTCTCTTTCATTATTTTTTCAAATAAATTTTCAATTTTTTGCTCTTCCCCTTCTCCTCTTGGCATCCTTATGATTCAGATGTTGGCCCTTTTGGAGATGTCCCAGAGTCTTCTTAAACGCTCATTTTTTTAAAACTCATTTCTTCATTTTGTTCTGGTTGAATGTTCATTTCGTGCTTGTGTTCCAAATCATTAATCTGAATCCCAGCTTCCTTCCCTTCACTGTTGGTTTCCCGTGGACTTTTCTTACCTCCCTTAGTAGAGCCTTCATCTCTTCCCTTATGCTTTTGCTGTATTTAATGAGAACTTCGAGCATTTCTGATCACCAGTGTTTTGAAGTCTGCATCTGATAGGTTGGCTACCTCTGCATTGCTAATTTCTTTTTCTGGGGTTCTGTTCTGTTCCTTCATTTGGGCCACATTTCTTTGTCCTCTGATTTTGGCAATCTCTCTGTGCCTATGTACTAGGTAGAGCTGTTTTGATTCTGTTTTAGTGTACCTGTTAAGCCGTGTGCGGCAGAGCCTTGGGCATTTGCCTGGGTGGCTCAACCGTGATAGCTCCATGTGGGGGGAGAGGTCAAAAGGGGGACAATGCACTGCTGGCTGACTTCTGGGGGCTTGCCTGACCCTCGCCCCATTTCCAGTCCCTTCACCCACTTCCCATAAGTGACTGGTGCTCCTCCAGAGGTTTTCCTGGTTGTGGTTCTCTGGTGGGTGGGTTTGCATGCATTCCAGGCTCTCCCAAGAAACCGGCAGTTTCTTCCACTGTCCCAACCCCTGCTGGTTTACAGCCACAGATATGAGGCTTCCTTTTTCCTGGTGCTGGAGCCCTGGGATGTGCAGTATGACCTGGGGCTGGGCTCACTGGCTCACGAAGTGTCTCCCTGATTTCTATCCACCACACGTGAATGTGAGGCTGCCTGTTCTTCCAGCCACTGCTACCCTGACACTGGCACAGTGAGTGTTTCCACCCTGACTCCTGCCTCGGCCCCCGGCCCCTCCCTGCCTCCTGCCCCTCAGCTGTAAAGAAGATTTACAGCTTCTTTAAATCCTTGGTTGTCAGACTTCCATGCAGTTCTGGGTGTTTTTCTAGGTGACTTTCTGGCAGTTCTGGGTATTTTTCACTTTAAAATTAGTTGTATTCCTTCTTATGGTTGTACAATGAGGCAAGGCATGTCTACCTACATACACCTCCATCTTGACTGGGAGCCCCCCCAAAAAGTTTTAAAGCAGACCCAAACACCTAACACTGCCAAATGTCTCCTTGATACCCAAGGGGAGAATCTTATAATTTTTTTTTAATTTTTAAAGAAGATTTTACTTACTTTATTTTCTAGAGAGAGGAAGGGAGAGGGAAAAAGAGGGAAAGAAATATCAATGTGTGGTTGTTTCTCACATGCCCCCCACTGGGGACCTGGTCCGCAACCCAGGCACATGCCCTAGACGGGGAATCGAACCAGCAACCCTTTGATTTGCAGGCTGGCACTCAACCACTGAGCCACAGGAGCCAGGGCCAGAATCTTTTAATTTTCTTAATAGCCTCCTGGTATGCTGTGAAACAAACGACACCACTCACCCCGTATGTCACACAGATTTAGTCTTCTAATGTACTATTTGTTCATAATTGACTTAAAATTCCACATCTGCCTTCCTAAGAGATACTGATGTACAACCATGTTATAAACTCTTACGTGAACCTCTATTTCACACTTAACATCTTGGGAAGAAAGATGGACTTTACAACCCGCGGTTTCCTTTGAGTGTAACTGAGAGCATTCGTTCTCTGCTGCTCCTTCCATCTAGAGCATCTTCCAGTCCATGAAATACAGCATTCTCTACCGAGCTTTCTTAACAGGCTTTGGGTTGGCTGATACAGGTGCCACATAATGAGGACTGGACCCATCAGCTTTTGCTGTATTCTGTAAGAGCATCACACAGGACATTACTTGTTCCTGAAAAACTTAAGAGATTTTGCCATAAAACCATCTAGCCCTGGAGTATGGAGTGGAGAGAACGGGGAGGATTACTTCTTGAGAAACTTCTCACCTATTCCTTTATCTAGTCAAGATTTCTATCCTTGGGTCAATTTTGAAGATTTGCATTTTTTTGGAAAAGTCATCCATTTCACTAGAACCTTCCTCTGCAATGCATTCCTAGTTTAGCGAGTAGACTGTGACTTTAGGCTGTGAGGCTGGCAGTCATCTAATGTCTCTGAACCCAGTTTTCCTCACTGTAAAACTGAGACAGAATAGCTTCTCTCATATGGGCTGCTTAAGAAAAAGCTGGTAGGAAAAAGCAAAAAACCTTGGCCTCCTGCTTGGCCAGCATCACATGGTAAATGTGTTGACTGGTGAGGACTGCCCCCACTCCAGAAGTCAAGGTGGGGCTGGAGTCAGGACTGGTGTAGTAGGGTCAAGCCAGTGGTGAATGAGAAGGAGTGACCCAAACCACAGAGGCCTCGAATTCAAGGTCACACCCCGACCTGGGAAGACTCCTGGGAAATAAAGAGGCACCCTCTGGACAGCAGGCCCCACTCACCGTGCAGGTAGGCTGTGAGGACTGCTCCGAGGCCACTCGTAGCCCGTTGTCCAGCTGGCTGATTTGCGTTTCTGGCACGTTCTGGAGGGCCTGGGCGAAGGTGGCCGTGCTCCGCAAGGCAGGCGACTTCAGCAGGGCCGGCTGCTGTTAACCGGGCGATAGGGACTGAGGACTGGGTTGGGGTATCACTCCTCAGCTCCCAGGCCCGCAGGTATATCCCTGTCCCCGCTCCGAGGCCAGCCGCGATACGGCCATCGCCGCCCTGGGACGTGACCTTCCCACGGCCCTGACCCCGCGACCTCCTCAATCTAGACGCGCCACGGCTAACAGCCCACTGCCGGTCAGCGTGGCCAAGTCCCACGTCTCATAACCCTGCCCCCACGCTGCCACCTCACCGAGCGACGGGTGCGGAGCAACACTCGCGTTCCAGCGCCGGCCACTCGGCAAACCGCGGAAGCCGCCATCTTCTAGTCCAGTCAGCCGGGGTCGCGTCACGCAAGCGTAAGTGGGCGCGACGGCGTCCGAGGCGCAGGCGCAGATAGCAGCCTTGGCGCTCGGCCGCCCCCTGGCGGAAACCCAGGATATTCATTCCTGGCTTGGTGGTGCTGTCCGCGCGGTCCGCAGGCACCTGCGCGCATCAGTCTGCCGGGCTGTCTGTGGGCCTGCGCGGGTCCGTCTGCGGTCCAGCCCGTCTGCCGCTTTCATCTATAGGAGGCAGGGTGAGCGGTATTTCTCACGGTCAGCGGGCCCCCCAATCCACTGCGTGCTCGGTGCAGGCTAAAGCACCAGCGAGGAATCCTGGGACTAAAGGGAAGTTGCTGAAAGACACGGCTTTCTCTTTAAAGGAATGACGTAAATTCAGACGTTGACGTGGAAGGAATTTAACGGTATATTGCTAAGGAAAAAAGGAGCAGTAGAGACGAATTTGTGAAACGGGTTCCTTGTTTGGAGAGCAACACACACACCCACAAGCAACAAAACAACGGTGCCTTTTCTCATAGTTTCCAATTGCACATTCCCCATTTCCTTGTGAGCCATCACTGGCAACTGGCAGCATTGTTTTAAACTTTATTTTTCAATTACAGTTGACGTTCCATATTATTTTATATTAGTTCCAGGTAGCATTCTTAACTGGCAGCATTCTTAAAGTCCAGATTTCTGCTAATGGTTGAAGGTGTGAGAAAGGGGGAAATTCTCTTTTCCCTCCTCTGGTTCTTCTGGCTGGCTGAGTAATCAAATCAATGAGACTAAATGACAAGAGAAAATCAAGTTCCATTTCCACTGCAGGGGAACCCCACATAATGAGAGAGTCAGAGACCCCTCATGCCGGAAAGGTTCAGAAACAGAAAGGGAGAATGCATGTATAGGACATTGTGAGCTAGGGCCCTGGCCGGTGTGGCTCAGTGGATTGAGTGCGGGCCTGTGAACCAAAGCGTCGCTGGTTCAGTTCCAAGTCAGGGCACATGCCTGTGCTGCAGGCCAGGCCCCCAATTGGAGGCACACGAGAGGCAACCACACAGTCATGTTTCTCTCCCTCTGCCTCCCTTCCCCACTCTCTATAAATAAAATCTTTAAAAAAAAAAAAGATCTTGTGAGCTAGAGATGAGGTAATGAACTTTGGGGCTTCAGAAGGGAGAGAACATGTTCAGTAATTAAAGTGAAGCTTGCCCTGCCATATAGGTAGGTCAAAAAAAGTTACGTTTCATAAGCTCTTATTACGGGCAAGGCTCCTCATCCAAAAGCCTGTAGATAGTTAAGGTGGGGGGCATGGACAGGAGCCTCTCTTGAGCCCACAGGGCCTCCGTTGCATTTAGCTCAATCAGAACAACCGAAGCACCACTGGGGCATATCTTGGCTTTTTCTGTTAGGTTCCTTGAAATTCTTCCAGCCTTTGCTTCCCACCCAATTCCGAAGTCAT